>NC_052527.2:29957599-30322709 GCF_016746365.2 Drosophila yakuba | reverse complement strand
ATTCTAGCTTATTAAACATAATCCAATATTGTGATTCGAGCTTCTCGATGAACTTACAGATCCTTCCGGGGTATGATGTATTCTCCAGTTGTCTTATAAGTATTATGTAGCGCCTGTGATTCTAGAATGCCATCGCCAGGGCCGTCTTTGTATCCAGCCATGTATTTACTCTTTCGTAAGTCACAACCTCCAATGCTGGATCCACTAGTAAGCGTTTTACTGCTCCGTAGATAACATGTGCCTGTCTGGCATTTTGGTTCGATCTGGTTAACAAACCCAGCCAGTTTGCCAGGTGTGCCATCGTAGTAGTTCAGTTCTTTGATTTGATTCCATAATTGATTTAGGTGGGTTTCCGAAAGTTGCGGAACTGCCATGGTGTATTTGTATAAATTTCTGGATACACGGTGTTTATTTTAAATTTGGTTTTAAATTACGGAATCAAAAATTGTAATTAATTTTGTTTCCGACCGCACGGGATTTTTTATAAATTGTTTTGCAGATGTTACTGACCACACGGGATTTTTCTTGAATAATACTTTCACGTAGATTATTTTGCGGATCTCAAAATAATTTTAGAATCACTGTTTTAATTCGCCGATTCTGGATAACTAGTTGTATAGCGTATCCTTCAATGGATCAGTACCGTACTAAAAGGACTCTTTATTTAAAAGATCCTACCGACTGCGCCAATTAAATAATTGCAATACTCATATGTAAAAAAAATATAATTTTATTTTGCTGAATGATTACAATATCTTGAGAAGAACACCGACCGATTATAATTAGGACTCAAACTGAACTCTTATAATTACTCTGATTTGATTGACGTTCAATCCTCGGTTTTTGAGCTTTTCTAATATGGACTGAAGAGCCGCTAAATAAATTTTAGATAAACCATAAAAGATATAAACATTTTCTGCCTAGAAGTATGCACTAAATTATGTGACACTCTGAGCCTGGCTTTACGCGACAGGAATAACGTCGATGCATTTCAGTAAAAGCTTTACGTTGTTTAAGCTGAGCTTTAACGCACATGCATTTTTAATTAGCTAGCTGCATTTCTGCCAGAACAGAGTTTTGGACACAAATACCAGATAGCTCATAAATGCGCCAGGGAAGATCTGGAAAGCTTTAGTCTGATTAGGAAATTTTTATGCTGTGGCAGAGAAAAAGTTCTAAGCGACTCCATCCGTTTCCGTGCTAAATTCTATTCCTTTTGAGATCCGGTAGAGTGCAAATCGTTGCAGTGGCCGATAAGATATATAATAATCACATAGTGCCAGTGTCCACGCGGATTGTGAAAATCTGGTGGCGGAAAAATTTATTCGGCGAAAGCTTAACCAAACTCATTTGCATACAGATGCATAACCTTTTGTTGCCCAGGTCACGGAAAGAGTGTCCACGGAGGCAACCAGGCGGCGGACTGACAGCCAGTGCCATAGGGCGGTCTGGAAAACCCTTATATTTCATCGGGGCTCAACCAGCGGATCTAGCCCAGCAAGCCGAGTTTGCGTCCTGTCCCGCACCCTGGGAGGGGCAGGATGGACTACTAGGAGAGCACCAGCAGAAGCAGTAGGAGAATGATCGGCATATAACCTCAAGTGCAGTTTAATTGGCCAACAGCGCGCATGCGCAATAGCCTACATTGGCCAGCTTTGGCGTTTTATGGAACAGTTAATGGAAATTGGCAGTGCCGAAAGTGAACCAATAATTTTGACCCCAGTTGACCCCAGCACCCATGTGGGTTTAACTTAAAAAGATTCAGAAAGTGGATCTAACCCCAAGTGGTAGTGTAGATCCGAGCATTCGATGTCCGACTATAAATTTTCTTGTGCATTAAATAAATGGGTTTTAACCCAGTTCTGCCGAATTAAAATTTCTTGCAATTTTCGCCACAAATTGGTATTAACCTATATCGAGTTACCTAACTTTTACGACACTCATATGAAATGTTTTTGTGAATTTGATTCTGGTAATGGAAGCCATGAATAGTTGATAAAAACCCTCTGTAAAATTAGAATACATTTATTTTTATAATTTAAGTAAAGTTAGTTAAAATCTAAGAAAATTTCTCTTGTTGCGAAGTGAAAGGAATTTTGTAGAAGAATGCCTTTTTAACTCTTTTGTTTAAACTAATGCCTTAAAACCCCAAAGTGGCCTGCCAAAGCCATACAATTTTCAGCACACCTTCGAGGGAGATCGATCTTTCGCCGATGGATAAGATGCGTGAGTTTATATAACTTTGTTTTTAAGTGCTAACCCAAACTTAAGAGAAATTTATTAAATGGCAATGATATAAAAGAAGTTAAGAAACGAATTAAATGCCGCAACAACCGAAATTTGGCTATCGCTGTAATAAATTAAATATTTTTTTTAAATTTGTCGTAAATTAAAATGAAGTTTAATTGAATTTAATTAAAAGAAATTTCACAATGGAGTTAAACGAGAAGTTGTCTACCAATGAATTAAATTAGATAATCGAAACTATTCCTTATTAATTTAATTCTTATCACCATTAACATTTTTATCTAAATCCCCACATTTTTACTACATATTATTAAATCATGCGATACATAAATATTCTTATAACTATCTAAGCTTATAATCAAACTACCTATATACGATGTTAGTCTTAATTACTTTATGTTTATTAAATTTAATGTTTAACGAAATCATGAGCAACTAAACATTTCCTTTACCGACTCTACTGATGACTGATGTTTAACGAAATCATGAGCAACTTAAACATTTCCTTTACCGACTCTACTGATGACTCCACGATCGTAAGGTTGCAAGGGATTAAAGCGTGCCCCGCAGCTCAGATCCTCGAAAGCCTGCCTAACGCAAGGAGTTATAATTCCTTCTCGTACTGAGAACAGTGGCGCACTACGTTACACGCTACATTTAGACTTTAGGGTTCTGATCAAATGAAGAGAGAGAGAGAGAGCTTTTGAGTTGCTGACTTTAATTGTCTTTGCAATTCTCTTAGATTCAAGTGCATTCGCTATTGGATACAAGTGCTCTTAGATTCTTATAATTTTGTTTATTGAAATCTAATACTTCTGTTTTTCGGTATTGCGAGTCCGAGCTTTGAACGTGACGATAATGCGAGGGCTTAAGCAAGGAATGTTTTAATAAGGCAACGGATGTTTAGTCTACCAGTGGGTGACTTATCCGGAGTTTGGGTTTCTCCACTCAACCTTGTCTTAAGGATCATATGACAGTCTTATTCTTATCTGGTATCTGTTGGGTACATCCAGAGTAGTGTAGGGTGTGTTTGGGTGTACATGTTGTATGTGTATTATTTTGTAGTCTTAGGGACTTATGGATAAGTCACTCCCCCAATTATTGACTTTGGCCTGTCCTCAGGTTGTTAAATTTGGATAAATCATGATATTGTTTTCTGGTTGAATATTTTCCTTGACATTAGTTTCAAGGCGCGAATGTTCTTCTTTTTGTTTAAAATATTTAACAATAATTTTCTTAGGTATATTTTTAAGCGTATATGCTAAATACAGAGTCAATACAGAGACTAATTATCATGATGACAAAAGTTGTAATGCATATAAATTGGGAAAAGCTGTAGTGTTTTACATGGAATTTTATCATTTCTCTTGTTTGTAAGAAATTTATTGGTTCTGAACATGTAACATTGTTGGTGATATACATCGTTTGTGTAAAATCTGCCAGATTATTAGAAATTAGGAATTCATCTATTTGCATGGTACAGTTTTTTATTTTAATGATGTTGTTTCCTGATATTAATATTTTGTTGTTTGTTCAATCTTGGTTGACAACTGTTTTAGGAATATTCCATATTTAAAGTAATGTTGTTGCACTGAGTTTGCTCTTGTCTGATAAGTCCAAAAATACATTTGTCGAATATTAATTTATCTGTATCTTTATGAAATACTTGGTTATTGAATATATAGAATTTATCGAATATCTGCTCGGTTAGAATATAGTTATGTTCATCTGGGAACGGAACTATCTGAAATATCGGAACTTTAGTGACCTCTCTAGGAACGTGGGATATAATCAAAATTTCGTTCGTGTCTGTCTTGAGCCAAGTTGATGTTTTTATCTTTAGCATTTTCTCCGAATTTACGTTTTTCAAATAATCGTGTTTTAGTAATTTTTGGTTAAAGATTCCTAATCTGGTTAATTGCATACCTAACTATATATCTTATTTTGCCATCTTGAGCCTATTAATTATGTCTATACCGCTGTTGATTACGTCAATAATCGTGTTTAGATCATGGGTTTTCACAGAGTCTTTTGACATGTTATTAATTTTTTCCTTTAGCTCCTCCCTGTCGTCTTCATCTAATGTACCAAATAAGTATTTATATGCCTTCCCTACTACGTTCAAAAGACCTCTTTTGCTTCTGTTAATAATTCTTAATCAATTTATTTCCCGTTTTAGTTTATCGACTAAATATTGTATCTGAGGTACATTGGGATAGTCGTTTGCTTCAGTTACTAGATTTTCGAACATAAGCAGTGTCTTTGTAATATTTTTACTCAAATAGTGGTATTCGGTGCTGGTTGGAATTTCCATCGTTCCAGTTTGAAATAAAAGATAATCATTCTTCGCACTTATTGGGTTTACCTCGATATTGCTACATTTGGCTATGGTGATGAGTGATGCAGCTAAGCATTATTAGATATACATATGTTGCGTACTTTGCGCTTCTTTGGCTGCTCTGGAATTATCGTATTTGCTCTTATTAATCTTTTTTGTTTCTTGAATTTTGATTTATAATGAACGATTTTCCTGCTGCGGTTTGTTTCCTCAAAATGTTTACTGTCCACTTGTTCAATCCTTCCTGTCATTTTAAATGGAATGGCGATTTTACACTTTACGAGTGGAGAGTGTCTATATTTTATATCAACTTCAAAATCATGACTATTCTTATTGAGATATTCGATCTTATCGATTTTGTTTTTTTATACATTAAAGTCTGGGCTGCCTGCATATAGAAAAATGTCTGCCGGAGATCGTTTGGTATTATTATATTTAGTTTTATGATTATAGACGTATTAGATTGTTTCAAATCTTGTACACCTATCTTCAAGATTTTGTTCACTACCGATGATTCTCAGCTTTTCATTTATGGTCTTGTGAAATCTTTCTATATCAGATACACCATTTTTGCTGGTTGTTATAGAAAATTTGTCTCTAACTATAATGGAATGGAATTTAAAAGGATATGTAAGCAACTACAGCCAACTCCTTATGCTCATAAAAACAAAACGCTCCTCACATAATTTCGCTCCAAGAAACCCACATACAATACATTAATAACATTCCAACCCCAATAAACTACAAACTAATAACAAATATAGCCACCAACAGATTTGGGGGCGTAGCACTTAAAATGTCAATTCAATACACTGTCCTCAACATCATAAGCCATATAGAAGCAATAGCCATAAATATACAATCTAAACTGAATCAAGAGAGATAGCTATAGTCGAGTTCCCCGACTATCTGATACCCGTAACTCAGCTAGTGGAAGTGCGAAAGAGAGTCTAACACTGACAGTTTTTGGCGGTTTGTGGGCGTGGCAACATGAATAGACAAACTTGCGCTGCGTCTATATCTCTAAAGTCTGTATGCTTGATCTGCACTTTGTAGCTTTCGTAGAGTAGAGTAAAAGGGTATACTAGATTCGTTGAAAAGTATGTAACAGGCAAAAGGAAGCGTTTCCGACCATATAAAGTATATATATTTTTGATCAGGATCAGTAGTCGAGTCGATCTTGCCATGTCCGTCTGTCTGTCCCTAAACGCTGAGATCTCAGGAACTACAAAAGCTGGAAAGTAGGGAATAAGCTTTCAGACTCCAGAGTAATAGACGCAGCGCAAGTTTATCGATTCATGTTGCCACGCCCACTCTAACGCCCCCAAACCGCCCAAAATTGCCACGCCCACACTTTTGAAAAATGTTTAGATATTTTTCGTTTTTGTATTGGTCTTGTAAATTTTTATCGATTTGTCAAAAAAACTTTTTGCCACGCCCACTCTATCGCCCACAAACCGCAAAAAACTGTCTGTGTCGAAGACTCCTTCGCACTCCCTCTAGCTGAGTAAAGGGTATCAGATAATCGGGGAACTCGACTATAGCGTTCTCTCTTGTTTTTTTGTAATTTAATAATAAATACATCTAATAACTAAACAAATTCAAAAATATATACTTATTAAGTTTATATTTAATTTAAGAACTACACTACCTACTCTGCCTCCCTGACGCTAACTTATATAACTACACTATAACTATCCTGAGCGGATCTTGGGGGGACAAAAGGTCCAATAAAAAAGAGACCTGCCGCAGTTGTGGCTCTACTACAGGCTACATACAGCGCAGCTCTCTGCATGCTGGAGTTAGTGTCAACTTTGCTGTACGTAGCTTCTTGACTTTTATGAATAGTAATTGCTTCTGCAGGAACCACTGGAAACTGCTTTCGGTCAATTTTGGTTGCCTGATTAGAATTAATCTAAAAACTTTTTATAATTTTTAAAATTGGTGTCCATGAAGCCTCCTCACAATATCTGCGCTTGGAACGCGCATTTACTCCTATGCTTTCATCTAAAAATTGTATCCAAAGAAGATCCGGAGTGTTAGACGTACTGATGCCTATCACCCTAAGGACACCAGTGGCTCCGTTCACGAGATTATCTGATGTATCTACATTGACCGTCATCATATATTTGGCAGTGGTTTTTAAAGTCATAGAGGTACACAATCCTTGTGTCTCAGATGTTTTTAGGGACCTAGCTTGTTCCAGACATCTGTTCATCTGCTCTAAGCTTATTTGAGCAGACTTAACTGAGTCTTCAGCATCTGAGAGAAATTGTGCAGTGGGGATCGAGTTAAGCTTCTCCCTATTGTATCGATCTGTGTCCTGATTTCTTGTAAAAAGGTAAATTGAGTCATTTGGAATTTGACTTTCATCGGAAATTCTGAATTAAAGCAAGCTAACATCATCAGACGTCATAAGTGCAATTGCAAACGGTTGGTCATCTCGCTGTCGCATTATCTCTGAGAGTTCAAAAAACCTAAAAGGACTCCACAGATACGATCCAATTATAGCGCTGTATGGATCATGCGACGGGGCCTGAGAAATCCAGCGATCACATACGGGCCGCAATTGTCTAAGATCGCCGAACACGATAACCGAAATACCTCCGAAAGGAGTTTCAGCATTAGAAAAAATTTGCTTTAGGCGAGAGTCGAAAAGAGAAAACATTTTTGGACCGACCATAGAAATTTCGTCTATTATAAGAATTTTAAAATCAATAAATCTTGAATGAAGTTTATTCAACAAATCAGGGCTTTAACTTCTAAATGCGGACCCAGCCTGATTTACAGGGAGAGAGAACATGGAATGACACAGTAAAATTTTTACAGAAGTTGGGTCGCATCCTACTCTAACATTATACCATACTTCTTGGATAGGGACTGAAACAAGGTTGATATTAGTCTACTTTTGCCGACACCTGCTCCGCCACCTACGAAATCATAAAAGGTTCGATTTGTCCTTGCATTATGCAAGACATGTTTAAGGAAATGTGCTCCAAATTCAGAGATCTAACTAAATTTGCTAAGTTTAAAGGGGATATAAGTGGCAGAAGCTTTATTACCCGGATATTGCTATCCGGATCAACATCTAACAAATGGTTGTTTAAGTTTAAGACATTAATTTGAGAAGATATTTCAGGAATTGCTAGTGCCATAAACTCCTCATTAGGTTCGGCCTCCTCTTCTTCATTTTCTTCTTTACGCGTCTTCTAAACTATCTATGGGATTATACTTTTCAAAGTGGGCTTTAATAGCCTCCTCATTCTCCTTATAAAATTCCTCGCAATTTCTTTGAACTAAATCTACCTGTTTGTTTCGCCAAGGAGAAAATAGCATTACTAATGATCTAAAATAATTTATCCTATCTGTATTAATATTTAAAGGGTATACCTAATAATACTAGCCTTATTTCTTTCTCGTATAAATCCGCTGCCATCTCGGAGCGGAAAATCTACGTCTCCTAAAACGTCATGGCCTTCTTCAGTGTCATCGTCACTATTTGCCCTCTGACGAGTACTTCTACGGCTTTTCGAAAACTTATAATATGCTGAAAAATCGGCTAAACACAGGCCTTCATAGAAATCTGGTCTTTGTTCGTATCTATCCAGCAATCCTTTCAAAAATATGTCACTTGAATTCTGAGGCATATTTTGAAGGTCGCGTGTAGGTCTAAGCATACGAACTCGTTGTTCTAGAGGGAAGGTGTTTATATGAACGCGCCTATTACTTGCTTCTGACAACGCCATTCCCAGACAACAATACACGGCTTCCTGAGCAGATATCTCAGTGCCTGAAATAAACTTGTGACCGAGATACTGTTGCTTTTGTCGAATGCTTGAATTGCTGCCGCGTAGTTGCTTCTCGCATTAACTTCGAAATACCCCGTTGGGATTAGTTAATATAATTTATAATGTAGCTACAGCAAGCAAAAGGCTCCAAAATTAACTGGATATCCATATTTGCCCTTTACAGAGAAAGAATGTGTTTATTATAAGCATTTACTTGAATTACTGCAAATGTTCTCTTCAGAGAAATCTGTGGTTTTTTCAAACTAAACCTAATAGCATAAATGTAGTCCTCGTAACTGAGGCTCACATGGTTGTGAGAAAGAAAATTTTTAAAATATGCGGAAATGGCTAATCATGTCATCTGCATGATTGCGAAGTTAAAAATCCCGAATTTTTTTAAGTTTTCGTGATGAAGAGAATTTTGAGTTGCTTCGGGAAGTGGATTTAATATTTCCGTCCGTGGCATTTGAGGGTATGGAATACCGAAACGACAAATAGATTGTCCCCGCACTTTTTTAAGACACGAATGCCCGTGCTTTTGCTTTTGGTATTCAATATACGGAGCCAAATCTGGGCTTGTTTAAATCCACTTTTGGTACATCTTTCAGCCAAAACATGCTGTGAATATGAGGCGAACCTCTCTGTTGAAACTCAACTCGCCAGTAATAGGTAGTAACGAAATTACTTCCAAAGACACCCCCAGGCTTTTTCATAAGTTTTAAAACTTCTCTATATCTGTAATCAATATATCTAGCACGTCACTGGGTCTGTTCTTATAAGGCGCGCCTTTTCCCTTAACTGCAAATTTGAAGCTTTTTCTTCATTTGTATCAACCCTATCTACATTGCGCTTGAACAGTACTAACAGGTCTGGCCACCTAGTTTCAGCGGCCGATAAAGTTATGAAAAAAGTTGGCAGCCCAAACTGGCGAATCATAGCCATGACGTTTTTCTCCTCATCTTCCCAGTGAGCAGGAGACGTGGGAATATCCCTAAGGATCCTATATCCCTCATCATGACAAATAAGGTTGCACATAAAATCTTTATTAAGTACGTTAGCAGCTGTGATGGGACTGGAGGTGCTTCGCTTACGTAAGCAAGTTGAAATAATATTTCGAATTTTTATTAATTCCAACATCTTATAATTGAAGAATACATTATCAGTTCGACAACCTCGTCTATCTACATTCCTAAGTTCTGATCTAACTATGGCTGTACAACTCTCTGAAGATGGTCTTTTAATGCCAGCATATAGCTAGGGAATGCCAGTTCTGTAGAATCAGCATCGAGAATTACGTCGAGAGCCCTCACCTGGAGATGTTATTATTCTCGTCATTCCTACAGTATGTGTCTGGGTATTCTCAAGCAAAGTTTCTTGTCCTCCAGCCCTAGCTCTGTTAGCCCTATCACGATCTCTTTCTAATAAGCGTAGGGTATTTGCTTCTCGCTCACCCGCGCGATACACGGTATCCAAGCGCTTTCTTCTACAGTTGGCAGTGTTTTGTTCCTGCTCAATAGCCCTAATCTCGCTATTTTGTCGCCTTTCAGAACGACGCCGAGTATTTTGAACCAACTCCACAGCTCGATTCTCGCTATCTTGTCGCCTTTCAGAACGACGTCGAGTTGGCTGCTTGTTCAACCTCACGAATACGCATTTGAAAGCGTCGCAGAGTATCGGCTGCTTGTTCAGCTGCGCGAGTTGCAGAATCTAGCCGCCTTTGAGAACGAAACTGAGAGTTAGATTCTTGCTCAAACGCACAAACAGGACGATTCAAGCGTCTCGACCTTAGCGACAATGTATTGACGCCCTGTTCTGCTTTCCTGACTAACGAGTCTTCCCTAGGCCTACGCTGAGATACTGTATTTGCCACACTCTCCACCTCTGCATATCCTTTATTTTCGCTATTTATCCTATTTCTCAATATTTGCCTTCTTGCACGTTGAGACGAGGCACTTCTAAGAATTATATTTAGACTTAATAAAATAAATATATATATTAAATATTTAGAAATTATTATTTATTGAACACAGAAAAAATACTTAACAGAAAAATAATAATATAGGAATGATTATTTAAAAAGACTCAAGTTTATATTATTATTTTAAATATCAATATAATTTAATTAATAGTGATAGATGTATAAGTGTTTATAAAGGCTAACGCTTGCAGCACTATTAAACAAATTCGTGTAATTAAGTAAAATATGTATGTATTAAAATATAAAAATTATTATCTTAAAAAGTATAATTCTTATATTTATATTAATTTATTGAATTTGTAGAATAGATTAAAATTAACTGTGAAAAAAGCGAAATAATAATAAGTTAAGAAAAAGTCTATAAAAAAACTTAAGCTTAAATTATTACTATTAGAACCAACCTACCTAAATTAATAGTATTATAAGTAAAAGTCTTTAAAAAGACTTAAACTTTTAGTACTATTAAGATTATATACGCTGAGTACGTATATGAATAAAAATATAAGAGTAAGCTTTTAAAAATGGGAAAATTTTTAGAATATATATATAAATTTTGAGAATTAAATGTAAAAAAATAAATAATAAGAATATAAATATAAATTTTGAGAATTAAATGTAAAAAAATAAATAATAATAAGTTAAAAAGTATTTAAAAAGACTTAAGTCTTAAATTATTATTATTTTAACATAGTGTAATTATATAGTATAATAATAAAGTGTAGTATTAATAGTATTATAAGTGCAAGTCTTTAAAAAGAGTACTTTAGTACTATTAAGTTTATATACGCTGAGGCCTTTAAACAGGCTCATTTCTTATATTAATATGGGTAGAAAAGCGTGGGCGATTTTAGAAAAAAGAAAAATCAACTACAAATTTGATACTTAGCAATAAGCGCAGCGACGAGAAAGCAGCGGGCCAAACAGCAGCGACGTCAATCGAAGCAGCAACAGCAACCGAGTTGTAATTTAAAATTTTAATTTTACTTTAATGTATGCCACTTTTTTATTTAAAATTCTAACCTTTACGTTAAAAATTGAGCTTAACACTTATTGGTTGGCAAAAAAACGTTAGGAAAACGTCGACTGACTGATTTCTTTTTATACCTGTTACTCGTAGAGTAAAAGGGTATACTAGATTCGTTGAAAAGTATGTAACAGGCAGAAGGAAGCGTTTCCGACCATATAAAGTATATATATTCTTGATCAGGATCAATAGCCGAGTCGATCTGGCCATGTCCGTCTGTCCGTCCGTCCGTCCGTCCGTCTGTCCGTCCGTCTGTCCGTCCGTATGAACGTCGAGATCTCAGGAACTACAAAAGCTAGAAAGGTTAGATTAAGCATACAGACTCCAGAGACATAGAAGCAGCGCAAGTGTGTCGATTCATGTTGCCACGCCCACTCTAACGCCCCCAAACCGCCCAAAATTGCCACGCCCACACTTTTGAAAAATGTTTAGATATTTTTCGTTTTTGTATTGGTCTTGTAAATTTTTATCGATTTGTCAAAAAAACTTTTTGCCACGCCCACTCTATCGCCCACAAACCGCAAAAAACTGTCTGTGTCGAAGACTCCTTCGCACTCCCTCTAGCTGAGTAAAGGGTATCAGATAATCGGGGAACTCGACTATAGCGTTCTCTCTTGTTTTTTTGTAATTTAATAATAAATACATCTAATAACTAAACAAATTCAAAATATATACTTATTAAGTTTATATTTAATTTAAGAACTACACTACCTACTCTGCCTCCCTGACGCTAACTTATATAACTACACTATAACTATCCTGAGCGGATCTTGGGGGGACAAAAGGTCCAATAAAAAAGAGACCTGCCGCAGTTGTGGCTCTACTACAGGCTACATACAGCGCAGCTCTCTGCATGCTGGAGTTAGTGTCAACTTTGCTGTACGTAGCTTCTTGACTTTTATGAATAGTAATTGCTTCTGCAGGAACCACTGGAAACTGCTTTCGGTCAATTTTGGTTGCCTGATTAGAATTAATCTAAAAACTTTTTATAATTTTTAAAATTGGTGTCCATGAAGCCTCCTCACAATATCTGCGCTTGGAACGCGCATTTACTCCTATGCTTTCATCTAAAAATTGTATCCAAAGAAGATCCGGAGTGTTAGACGTACTGATGCCTATCACCCTAAGGACACCAGTGGCTCCGTTCACGAGATTATCTGATGTATCTACATTGACCGTCATCATATATTTGGCAGTGGTTTTTAAAGTCATAGAGGTACACAATCCTTGTGTCTCAGATGTTTTTAGGGACCTAGCTTGTTCCAGACATCTGTTCATCTGCTCTAAGCTTATTTGAGCAGACTTAACTGAGTCTTCAGCATCTGAGAGAAATTGTGCAGTGGGGATCGAGTTAAGCTTCTCCCTATTGTATCGATCTGTGTCCTGATTTCTTGTAAAAAGGTAAATTGAGTCATTTGGAATTTGACTTTCATCGGAAATTCTGAATTAAAGCAAGCTAACATCATCAGACGTCATAAGTGCAATTGCAAACGGTTGGTCATCTCGCTGTCGCATTATCTCTGAGAGTTCAAAAAACCTAAAAGGACTCCACAGATACGATCCAATTATAGCGCTGTATGGATCATGCGACGGGGCCTGAGAAATCCAGCGATCACATACGGGCCGCAATTGTCTAAGATCGCCGAACACGATAACCGAAATACCTCCGAAAGGAGTTTCAGCATTAGAAAAAATTTGCTTTAGGCGAGAGTCGAAAAGAGAAAACATTTTTGGACCGACCATAGAAATTTCGTCTATTATAAGAATTTTAAAATCAATAAATCTTGAATGAAGTTTATTCAACAAATCAGGGCTTTAACTTCTAAATGCGGACCCAGCCTGATTTACAGGGAGAGAGAACATGGAATGACACAGTAAAATTTTTACAGAAGTTGGGACGCATCCTACTCTAACATTATACCATACTTCTTGGATAGGGACTGAAACAAGGTTGATATTAGTCTACTTTTGCCGACACCTGCTCCGCCACCTACGAAATCATAAAAGGTTCGATTTGTCCTTGCATTATGCATGTTTATGTTTAAGGAAATGTGCTCCAAATTCAGAGATCTAACTAAATTTGCTAAGTTTAAAGGGGATATAAGTGGCAGAAGCTTTATTACCCGGATATTGCTATCCGGATCAACATCTAACAAATGGTTGTTTAAGTTTAAGACATTAATTTGAGAAGATATTTCAGGAATTGCTAGTGCCATAAACTCCTCATTAGGTTCGGCCTCCTCTTCTTCATTTTCTTCTTTACGCGTCTTCTAAACTATCTATGGGATTATACTTTTCAAAGTGGGCTTTAATAGCCTCCTCATTCTCCTTATAAAATTCCTCGCAATTTCTTTGAACTAAATCTACCTGTTTGTTTCGCCAAGGAGAAAATAGCATTACTAATGATCTAAAATAATTTATCCTATCTGTATTAATATTTAAAGGGTATACCTAATAATACTAGCCTTATTTCTTTCTCGTATAAATCCGTTGCCATCTCGGAGCGGAAAATCTACGTCTCCTAAAACGTCATGGCCTTCTTCAGTGTCATCGTCACTATTTGCCCTCTGACGAGTACTTCTACGGCTTTTCGAAAACTTATAATATGCTGAAAAATCGGCTAAACACAGGCCTTCATAGAAATCTGGTCTTTGTTCGTATCTATCCAGCAATCCTTTCAAAAATATGTCACTTGAATTCTGAGGCATATTTTGAAGGTCGCGTGTAGGTCTAAGCATACGAACTCGTTGTTCTAGAGGGAAGGTGTTTATATGAACGCGCCTATTACTTGCTTCTGACAACGCCATTCCCAGACAACAATACACGGCTTCCTGAGCAGATATCTCAGTGCCTGAAATAAACTTGTGACCGAGATACTGTTGCTTTTGTCGAATGCTTGAATTGCTGCCGCGTAGTTGCTTCTCGCATTAACTTCGAAATACCCCGTTGGGATTAGTTAATATAATTTATAATGTAGCTACAGCAAGCAAAAGGCTCCAAAATTAACTGGATATCCATATTTGCCCTTTACAGAGAAAGAATGTGTTTATTATAAGCATTTACTTGAATTACTGCAAATGTTCTCTTCAGAGAAATCTGTGGTTTTTTCAAACTAAACCTAATAGCATAAATGTAGTCCTCGTAACTGAGGCTCACATGGTTGTGAGAAAGAAAATTTTTAAAATATGCGGAAATGGCTAATCATGTCATCTGCATGATTGCGAAGTTAAAAATCCCGAATTTTTTTAAGTTTTCGTGATGAAGAGAATTTTGAGTTGCTTCGGGAAGTGGATTTAATATTTCCGTCCGTGGCATTTGAGGGTATGGAATACCGAAACGACAAATAGATTGTCCCCGCACTTTTTTAAGACACGAATGCCCGTGCTTTTGCTTTTGGTATTCAATATACGGAGCCAAATCTGGGCTTGTTTAAATCCACTTTTGGTACATCTTTCAGCCAAAACATGCTGTGAATATGAGGCGAACCTCTCTGTTGAAACTCAACTCGCCAGTAATAGGTAGTAACGAAATTACTTCCAAAGACACCCCCAGGCTTTTTCATAAGTTTTAAAACTTCTCTATATCTGTAATCAATATATCTAGCACGTCACTGGGTCTGTTCTTATAAGGCGCGCCTTTTCCCTTAACTGCAAATTTGAAGCTTTTTCTTCATTTGTATCAACCCTATCTACATTGCGCTTGAACAGTACTAACAGGTCTGGCCACCTAGTTTCAGCGGCCGATAAAGTTATGAAAAAAGTTGGCAGCCCAAACTGGCGAATCATAGCCATGACGTTTTTCTCCTCATCTTCCCAGTGAGCAGGAGACGTGGGAATATCCCTAAGGATCCTATATCCCTCATCATGACAAATAAGGTTGCACATAAAATCTTTATTAAGTACGTTAGCAGCTGTGATGGCACTGGAGGTGCTTCGCTTACGTAAGCAAGTTGAAATAATATTTCGAATTTTTATTAATTCCAACATCTTATAATTGAAGAATACATTATCAGTTCGACAACCTCGTCTATCTACATTCCTAAGTTCTGATCTAACTATGGCTGTACAACTCTCTGAAGATGGTCTTTTAATGCCAGCATATAGCTAGGGAATGCCAGTTCTGTAGAATCAGCATCGAGAATTACGTCGAGAGCCCTCACCTGGAGATGTTATTATTCTCGTCATTCCTACAGTATGTGTCTGGGTATTCTCAAGCAAAGTTTCTTGTCCTCCAGCCCTAGCTCTGTTAGCCCTATCACGATCTCTTTCTAATAAGCGTAGGGTATTTGCTTCTCGCTCACCCGCGCGATACACGGTATCCAAGCGCTTTCTTCTACAGTTGGCAGTGTTTTGTTCCTGCTCAATAGCCCTAATCTCGCTATTTTGTCGCCTTTCAGAACGACGCCGAGTATTTTGAACCAACTCCACAGCTCGATTCTCGCTATCTTGTCGCCTTTCAGAACGACGTCGAGTTGGCTGCTTGTTCAACCTCACGAATACGCATTTGAAAGCGTCGCAGAGTATCGGCTGCTTGTTCAGCTGCGCGAGTTGCAGAATCTAGCCGCCTTTGAGAACGAAACTGAGAGTTAGATTCTTGCTCAAACGCACAAACAGGACGATTCAAGCGTCTCGACCTTAGCGACAATGTATTGACGCCCTGTTCTGCTTTCCTGACTAACGAGTCTTCCCTACGCCTACGCTGAGATACTGTATTTGCCACACTCTCCACCTCTGCATATCCTTTATTTTCGCTATTTATCCTATTTCTCAATATTTGCCTTCTTGCACGTTGAGACGAGGCACTTCTAAGAATTATATTTAGACTTAATAAAATAAATATATATATTAAATATTTAGAAATTATTATTTATTGAACACAGAAAAAATACTTAACAGAAAAATAATAATATAGGAATGATTATTTAAAAAGACTCAAGTTTATATTATTATTTTAAATATCAATATAATTTAATTAATAGTAATAGATGTATAAGTGTTTATAAAGGCTAACGCTTGCAGCACTATTAAACAAATTCGTGTAATTAAGTAAAATATGTATGTATTAAAATATAAAAATTATTATCTTAAAAAGTATAATTCTTATATTTATATTAATTTATTGAATTTGTAGAATAGATTAAAATTAACTGTGAAAAAAGCGAAATAATAATAAGTTAAGAAAAAGTCTATAAAAAAACTTAAGCTTAAATTATTACTATTAGAACCAACCTACCTAAATTAATAGTATTATAAGTAAAAGTCTTTAAAAATACTTAAACTTTTAGTACTATTAAGATTATATACGCTGAGTACGTATATGAATAAAAATATAAGAGTAAGCTTTTAAAAATGGGAAAATTTTTAGAATATAAATATAAATTTTGAGAATTAAATGTAAAAAAAATAAATAATAAGAATATAAATATAAATTTTGAGAATTAAATGTAAAAAAAATAAATAATAATAAGTTAAGAAGTATTTAAAAAGACTTAAGTCTTAAATTATTATTATTTTAACATAGTGTAATTATATAGTATAATAATAAAGTGTAGTATTAATAGTATTATAAGTGCAAGTCTTTAAAAAGAGTACTTTAGTACTATTAAGTTTATATACGCTGAGGCCTTTAAACAGGCTCATTTCTTATATTAATATGGGTAGAAAAGCGTGGGCGATTTTAGAAAAAAGAAAAATCAACTACAAATTTGATACTTAGCAATAATGGCAGCGACGAGAAAGCAGCGGGCCAAACAGCAGCGACGTCAATCGAAGCAGCAACAGCAACCGAGTTGTAATTTAAAATTTTAATTTTACTTTAATGTATGCCACTTTTTTATTTAAAATTCTAACCTTTACGTTAAAAATTGAGCTTAACACTTATTGGTTGGCAAAAAAACGTTAGGAAAACGTCGACTGACTGATTTCTTTTTATACCTGTTACTCGTAGAGTAAAAGGGTATACTAGATTCGTTGAAAAGTATGTAACAGGCAGAAGGAAGCGTTTCCGACCATATAAAGTATATATATTCTTGATCAGGATCAATAGCCGAGTCGATCTGGCCATGTCCGTCTGTCCGTCCGTCCGTCCGTCCGTCTGTCCGTCCGTCTGTCCGTCCGTCTGTCCGTCCGTATGAACGTCGAGATCTCAGGAACTACAAAAGCTAGAAAGGTTAGATTAAGCATACAGACTCCAGAGACATAGAAGCAGCGCAAGTGTGTCGATTCATGTTGCCACGCCCACTCTAACGCCCACAAACCGCCCAAAACTGCCACGCCCACACTTTTGAAAAATGTTTTGATATTTTTTCATTTTTGTATTAGTCTTGTAAATTTCTATCGATTTGCCAAAAAACTTTCTGCCCACTATAACCCCTACAAACCGCCAAAGACTGTGTTTAAGACTCTCCTCCCTTCCACTAGCTGAGTAACGGGTATCAGATAGTCGGGGAACTCGACTATAGCGTTCTCTCTTGTTTTTTCTTTTACTTTTTCAAGAAAAGCGCGGGAAAGCACCTTAAGCTAAGAGCGAGTTCTTCCATTTGGATTTAACATTTCCTAAAAGCAATGCACTTATTAAAATTATATTCTATTCAACACTAGATCAATATATATTTAATAATTGAAGAGAACGTGAGAAAAACCAAATAACCATAACAATTGATTAAAGAGTTAAAGATTGTAGCGCCTGCCCGCTCATAAGAAAAACAACCTTCAAGCTTCTAGAATTTTACTTTTATTCTACCAAAAGAAAATAGTTCAAGCATATATTTTACTATAATAAAGAAAGATAAATAAAAGGTCAGGATATTGATATATAATATTTATGTTTTTGAACAAACCGAGCTTCTCTCTTTACAAAGAGTGCGCATCGATTTCTATTTTAAAAGTTTCGACAGAGTCGTTCCTCTTTCTCTAACATTCACCTGCTACGCACTTGTAAAAACCGTGAACAAGCGCCTTAAGAGAGAGAAGCTAGGAGCGAGATTTAACACTAAAATTTTTTTCAACACTAGATCAATATATATTGAATTATTGAAGAGTACGTGAGGAAAGCCAAATAACCATAACAAATGATTAAAGGCTTAATGATTCTAGCGCCTGACAGATCATAAGAAAAACAAACTACAAGCATCTAGAATTTTACTTTTATCCTACCAAAAGAAAATAGTTTAGACATATATTTAACTATAATAAAGGAAGACAAATAAAAGGTCAGAAAGGAAAAATGGCACATATTGATATATATAATAGTTTGTTTGTTAAAAAACCGAGTTTTTATCTTGATAAAGACTGCGCATCGATTGCTATTTTAAAAGAAACATGCCTGTTACATACTTTTCAACGAATCTAGTATACCCATTTACTCTATGAGTTTTTTTTTTTAATTCCTTCTTATTCCTCTCTTAGGGCTTCTACGAGAGTCTTCCATCTAACTCTGTTTTGTGCTGTCTGTTTAGCATTTTCCCATGTGATGTTTATTTGGGCACGTTCTTGTTGAGCGGTTTTTCTCCATTTTGCTCATGGCCTTCCTACCCTCCTGCTTCCGTGGAGGTTCCAGTCCATTGCCTTACTATGCTACTAGGGTTTCTCCTGAGAGCGTGCCCTATCCACATCCATTTTTCTTCCTTATTTGGGTGTGTATCGGGGGCTCGCTCGTAACGCGCCACAGCTCTGTGTTGGCTATTCTGTTTGGCCAGAATATCCCACATATGATTCTCAGGCATTTGTTGCTGAAAACCTGCAGTTTCTGGGTTACTTTCTTCGTTGCAAGCCATGTCTCACTTCCGTATAGCAGTATGGATTTAGATCCGGAGTTTTGTTCGCCCTCTTATTTTTCTGTTTTTCCAAAGGCTGTATAGTCTCCCAAATGCTGAGCGGGCTTTGCCAAGGCGACTCGAGACATCATCATCCACTCCTCTATTGTTGGATATTATGGTGCCAAGGTATGGGAAACTGTTGACGAAATCGATTGGGTTTCCATGTATGATGAATGATTGCTACGTTTTTCACGAGTCCGACGCTGGCTATCCTGAAGAGTTCATCACTTTTCCTCTGTATATCGCCAAATCTATGAGAGATAAGACAGATGTCGTCTGCATAGTCTAAGTCCTCGAGGTGTCTGGTGAGGTTCCACGTAATTCCGTGCTTGGACGAGCATACTTCGCTCATTAACTCGTCAACCACGATGTTGAAGAGTAGAGGTGATAGAGGGCATCCTTGCCGAATTCCGGTGTTCGTCTGGAAAGGTTCACTTGTTTTTCCGTTGTGCAGTACCGCCAAGTTGGCATCGTCATACATCGATTTGATGATAGCGATGAGGTTCGCAGGTACTCCTTTCCTTGCAAGTGATCGCCATATTGCTGCGCTTTAAACTGAGTCGAACGCCTTCCTGAAGTCGATAAACAGGAGGTAAAGCGGGGCTCTCCATTCCACAGCTTACTCGGTAATTATGCGTAGTGTATTTGCCTGGTCTACGCAACTCCTGTGTAGTCGGAAGCCTGCCTGTTCGTCTCGGATTGTTGGCTCGATTTTATCCTGGAGGCGTTCGTTTTATTATTTTAAAGCTAGTGTTGAGCAGTGTTATCCCTCTCCAGTTGTTGCAGTCGCTAAGGTCGCCTTTCCTGGGAAGCTTCACGATGATTCCGCTTTTCCAGGAGTCAGGTACAGTCTCGCCTTCCGATATGCGTGCGAAATGTGGATGCAGCGTATCAGCTATCAGCTGAGTGTCAACTTGAAGCAGTTCGGCTGGAAGTTGTCCCCGCCGGGTGCCCTGTTGCGCTTTAGCTTCTTTATTGCATTCACAATCTCTCTTACATGCGGGGGTGCAGAGGGTATCCTAGTATTCCCACTTGGTGGCGCAATGCTTCTATAGTCCGTAGCCACGTTTGGTGATGTGGTGTGGCTAATTCCCATGAAGTGTTGGCGCCACCTCCGGATCTCTGCATCATCATTGGATAAGAGGTTGCTTTCTAGGTCTCTGACTGGCTGGTGGGTTCCGGCAATCCGTGCAATCTGCTGGTATAACGAGCGCATGTTGTTCTCGCCGGCTGCTCGTTCTGCGTCTGTCGCAAGTCTATCCAGTAGCGCTCGTTTGTCATTTCTGGCCGCTCTTTTCACAGCTCTGCACAGTTCGCGATATTCATCACGATTCTGTGTGAGCTGGTCCGCCAGAGACTTAAGAATATTCCTCCTTCTAATCAGGTCCCATGTCCCTTCAGATATCCAGTCTGCTCTTCCACGTTGTTGCAGCCCAATTATTTGCTCAGCTGCGGTCCTTAGCTGTCTGCAGGGGCGCTACCATGGGTGGTCTTCTAGGGGGATCAGTTGTTCCCGCAATGTGGACGTCATTCTCGTCCTCAGAGTGGAGTCGCTCAGGAGGTGCAGGTTCAGGGGGGCGCTCGTCGGTGTTGTTATCAGTGTTCCTTGAGTAGTTGCCGTTTTAACTTTATTTCAAGTTCTCTAATGACCAACTCATGATCACTGTCTATAGATTCTCCCTTTTTGTTCCGAACGTCCAGTAGTGAGTGTCTCCATTTCCTGCTAATGCAAATGTGGTCGATCTGGTTGCGCGTGTTACCACTAAGAGATGTCCAGGAGTATTTGTGGACATCTTTGTGTGGGAATATTGTGCCGCCAATGACCAGTTGAAATTGCTGGCAGAGTTCCACTAATCTCTCTCCGTTGTCATTGCGAGTCCCAGTTCCATGTTGGCCCATGACAGATCTTAATCCGGTGTTGTTGGGGCCTACTTTCGCATTAAAGTAACCCATGAGGTTGTATATCTGGCCCGTTGATATACATATATAATAGCAACACACATGAATTATGTTGCTGGGCTTACTCATTTGGCATGTATTTTGTACGTGTATATGTACTATGTACTCGGCTCGCTACACTTTTATAGTTCCTGAGATCTCGACGTTCATACGGACGGACATTTTCTGACAGCGCACACTATTGCTAAACCTTTTCTGTTGCAGAGTAGTTCATTTCCGCTCCGTTTAGCGCTGGAGTAGGATATAAACCCGCCCGCCTTGCACTTTTCCGCGTTTACTTTCGGGTTTGCCGCCCTTAGTCTACGGAAAACCTATTTCATTATACATATGTGTTTTTGTAGTGTCCGCCCGATTACTACGATTACGACTTGCCGCTACCAGCGGAAACTGCCAGTACCCGTCCTTCAAGTCCAGACTGCTGATTTACTTCGCCTCTCTCAATCGATCAAGAACTTAATTGATCATTGGAATTGGGTACGCGTCCTTCACGGACATCCACACACAACCTCCTTTGACCCGTCTTCTTTTTTACCATCACATTGGTGAGCTGTACGGACTCCTAGACCGCTCGATGCACCCTTTCTGCAACCACTCGTCGACCTTGGTGTAGATCTCTACCTGCATCTTGGTAGCGCTGTTTGCCCGGTTGATCGTCTTTCATCGTGATTTTGTGCACCGCCACTTATGATGTCCCTTGTATTCTTCCGAATTCAGTTAACTCTGACTTCAGGAAGCCTTCAATATCCTCCTCCGCGAAGTCTGTCGCCCTCTCCACGATTGTCACTGACAGCTTCTCGCGTGGACTGCTTCGAACCGCAGTCCCACTGGTATCGTTACGCTCAGTTTCGCCCACTCCATCCTGGCTCCAACTAGCTGTCGCTCCGGTGTCCATCGTGGCCTTAATTTCCTCCCCGTCTATGAGCACTGTGGCGGACAGTTGGCTTTCTTCCGCCTTCAGCTTGCCCAATAATTTTGAGGGGCAGCACCTTGTGAACCCTAGTTGCCCCTCTGAGGCTATGGTCGCGTGAGGTTTCCAGATCTCGGACCAAACTCTGCGGTCCTCGGGCCGATTCTCCTGCACGTCTAGCAAAAACTGATTGATCCTGACTTCCGCATCTATGGCAGGCTTGTGCTGGGTTTAACACGAACCCCCGCCGCACCGGGTCCGGCCCCCGCCCGTTCGTTTCTGACCCGTGATGTCCTCTTGGCTCCTTCTGCACACCGCGTTTTGTTCCCCTCTTGGGAAATCCCGCTGGTGGCGGGCTCTGTGCGTCCGCTCCGACTCGAATCGTTCCCTTTCGGTGTTTAGCTCCTCGAACTCATCGGCCGGGGTCATTAGGGCATCCAGGTGCCGGCATTCGTACGAGCGGACAAGCATGCGCAGAGCTGGAGAGCTGTTCTCCTTTATTCTTTCCAGCGTCTCTTTCTAGGACATCCCCAAGGACAGCATTAGGGTCTATATGTCCACTCGCAATGCCGCTCCTTCCTCTGCCTGACCTGGTCCGCCAGTTTCGTTATGAAAACCCTGGGCAGCAAGAATTCCTAGAAGCTTTGGATGAATTCGACCCATGTCTCACAGAATCTATTGTTGCCGATGAGCCACTTTAGGGCCCTGCCCTTCAGCAGTTACGGCATCGCATTTGGGATTTGGTTGATGTTCAGACCGTATGTCATCGCTGACCACTTCGCCCGCTCAAGGAACTCCAACGGCTTGTCATGTCTGTCGTACATGAAGCTCCACTCCCGCAAATGCTTCACCACCTTGCGGGGTTACTCTCGCGATCACGGCCTCTCCCTCCTCTGGGTTGGTCTCCTACCGTACTCTCTCTCCAACGCCTACAGTATGGCGACTGTTTCGGGCTCATCTGTGGACTGGTGGATGAACTCGGCAAGCGTCTTCCCCATATCCTCGACCAACCACTCCAGCTTGATCCCTAGGCCGCTCGCTATTGGAGAAAAGTCATCCTTCTTCAGGCTGTATAGCCAGGACAATCACGGTTGTCACAGATGTAACGAACTGATTTCTTAGGTTCTGCTCGCTACGGATTGCAACGGCTAGCTCAGAGAGATTGTTTGTTCGTCCCACCAAATTTATGATTTGTGTGATTTGTCACTCGTTCCGGGTATCGTTCCGTGTATTTTGACTGTTACACTTTCTCGCTGTCGACCTCGCGTACTTTCACTGTCTAACCGTCTGACTGTATGGATCTCCGCGTACTTTTCCTGAATCTGTCTGAACCTCCGTGTACCTTTTTTGATTCTGCCCTGAGCTGCGCCTGCGCTGTCTCTTTTATAGGCCGCGGGGATCCCCGCTCGGGTGCAAGGTCCACCTCATGCCCCGTTAGTTCACGGTGCGTTCTCTTTGTGCTCGTCCAAAGTCAACAACGTTACCGTTCGACCTCTGTGGCCTTGGCCGGTTCGGGTCGAAAGTCCAGCGCGGTACCGTTAGTTCACGGTCTCTCCACTTTGCCAGGGTTTAAGGTCCATTACTTACCGTTTAATCTGACTTCTGTCGCAATCCAGCCGTCTTCGCTGTTGCTAGGCCCATCTTCTGCACCCGGATTTGTGGGGAGTTTTAAGACTTCTTACTCCTTACTCCCCTTTCTCTTAGTAGCGTGGCCCTCTCTTCCACCCACTTCCAATACCCGCACCTTGAAACTCTTGCCGCCGCGGTGTAGAACGACGCGCCGGCGGCTACCTCGGCGTTTGGCGTCTTGAACCACCGGCTCTTCCTTGACGCCTGCGGAGCAGTCCGCCCCACCGTAGGTCCTCCGGGATGGCTGGCGCCACCTACTCTCTTACTACTCCTTGCTCCTCGACCCCTGCAGCACCTCGTACTTGGCCGCCCGCTGCTACATGCGGATACGCGTCGCCTTGGCGGCCTCGTACTCCTCTCGGTCTGCCACTCGTTCTGGTTGCGGGGCTTATGTCGCCACCAACCGGTCGGCCCCCACTTTCCGCAGCTTAACGTTGGCGACCGCCCTTGCCCCTCGGCGGGCCCTTCGGGACTTTGAGCCAGAGCGGCCAGCCGCCTCGTTTGCTGCCTCGTTACGCGGGCATTCATGTTGGTTGTCGAACTTTTGTGTCTCGAACCCTCTGCTCACTTCGCCATCACACCTCGGTTTCGCGTCTCGTCTTTGGACTTTTACCGTTATTTCCCTCGGCGTCTTGTGTCGGTGTCGATTCCTCTCTTCCTCCGCCCCGTTATGCCTTCCTGTGCCGGCCCGGGCTTCAGTCTGCCTTTGTCGGTCTCTGACTCCCGACGCCTGATGTTACGGCTCTGTTCCCTTGATTTGTACATTCTCTCCTCTTTCCTCTGGAAAATTTAAGGGTATTCCTATTGCCCGGTAGCGCAGCCTCATTCTCTTTTCTGACCGGCTTTTCCTTCTTTTTTTCTTGCCCTCCCGCCTCTGTTGACACTGTTGTCGCGCTGTTAGAGCCGGATCGAATCCTTATTCCTGGTAGTGGGGCTGTTCACTCTGGCGGAGCCCAGACAGGTAAACAGTCGCTCTATCCCATTCCTTTTCCTCTGTCCCGCTTCAGTCGGGTATGTTCATTGGTGCAATACTCTGGTTCGCTCGTGGTCTGCTTCCGTCGGCTCTTGCCTGGGCCTGACGCTAGAACGATCGTCGGACTCGCTGTCTGCATCCGTTGACTCTCGCCTTGGCCTGACGCTAAAACGGTTGTCGAGCCTCGTCCGTTCTCAGGTACTGCCGTTCTCTAACATCCCTCCATTTAAGACCTTACTCTTCCCTGGTAGTGGTTGTTGAGGCAATATTCTGGTTGGACCCGCTGTCTGCATCACTTGACTCTCGCCTTGGCCTGACGCTAGAGCGGATGTCGAACCTCGTCCGTTCTTAGGTATGGTCGTTCTACTGCATGCTTTCCTGTTTTCTCCCGACAGGGGAGATTGTTCTCAATACAATCCTTCGCTCATGTTGCTGATATGTGTCGTGCGCTCCTTTCCGTTTTTTGGTGGAATCTCGGAGCCAGTTTAGCCGCAAATCCCTCGGCCGCCTTTGAGAAATGGTGCTCTTTGGCCCACACCATTTCACCAATCCTTGGCTTCCATTGCATCCTTCGTAGGCTGCAATGCCTTGCCTGGTCCTGGGACACTCTCTACAGGTTCCTCCGCACTATCTCAAAGGTCTCTTTCATCTCTCCCTTTTTCATTTTCTCGGCGTTTCCTTCCGGAGACTCTGGTTGCCTTCCCGTACATAGCGTTTCTCTGTCATATAGCGCGTTCGCTAATCTTGGCTCGCGGCCTTGTGTCAAAAACGGCGGTGAGTAGCCCGTAGATTCCGATACACTGGAATTCATAGCCAGCATAATTTCGGGCTATCTTTCATGCCAAATTCTCTGGTTCTGTCCGGCAAACTGTGCTATCATAGTCTAAACAGTGCGGTTCGCTCTCTCCGTCGGGGTGTACGGTGCCGTAAACTGCTGTTTTATCCCCATGTTGTTGAGGAACTTCTTTAAAGCCCTGCTGGTTAACTGCACACCATTGTCCATTATCACCACATTCTATGCGCTTTCACTATGCGTTCCCTAAACGCATTCTGCAACGTTTCCGCCGTGGCTGTTCGCAAAGGCCCAATTCCGTCCATTTAGAAAACCTGACGATCAGCTCCAACAACATATTGTTTCCATGCTTCGACCTTGGCAATGATCCGACGAAATCGGCACACACTGTCGCCCAGAGCCTTTCCGGGATCTATGTCAACTTTTTTCCCGGCACCTGCCGTTGATTCGGTTTATGCATTGCGCAATCCTCGAATTTCCGAACGTACGCCCTTGCGTCTCTCTGCATTCCTGGCCAGTAGTACCGGGCTGCAAGCCGCACAATCGCCTTACGACTGCCTACATGGCCGGCTGCTGGGGATTCGCGGTTTTCGCGCAGGACCGTTTACCTTAGCTGCCGCGGAACACATAGCTTCCAGGTCACTACATCTTAGTTCCCTGCTCTATGCGAAATATGCCTGTAAGGGTGCTACCCTCCCATGCGTAGTCTGGAAACTTTTGAGGATGCGCTTTTATCTTCTCTCGCATGTCCGTGATCCAGCTGCAGTCTGCTTTGGCTTCTGTGTCCTGCGTTATTCGCAGCATCTCTGGTTCTGTTAACACCGATTCTGACAGTGGCTGCCTCGATAGCGCATCTACTACGTCGAATTGGCCTTTCCTGTATGCGACCTCGAAGGCAGACACGAAACGTCGGTACCCAAATGCAACTCTAAGGTATTGCCTTAGCTCGCGGAACAATGACGGTGGTTCTAGCTGCGCTATGGCTGCTACCTTCTCTGGGTCCGTGCCTATCCCTTGGCTTGTGAAGGTGTCCTGTACAGTAGTTCTTGCTTAAAGAATTGCAATTTTCTGGGTTTATTCTTAGATTCGCGTTCTTCAAGCGGTGGAACACCACCCGGAGGTTTCTTTTGTGCTCCTATGCGGTGCGCCCAATCACGATGATGTCAACTTTATACAAAGGCATGTGGCGACATTTCTGGTCCAATTACCTAATCTAGTGCCCGTTGAAATGTGGCCGACGCGGAGTGTAATCCAAACGGCATCACTCTCCATTGGAACAGCCCATTTCCTGGGATCGTGAAAGCCGTGAAGCCCCGGTTCGACTCTTCCAACGGTATTTGCCAATACCCATCCTTAAGGTCCAGACTGCTTATGAAGCGCGCCTCCCTTAGTTGGAGGCCTCCCTGTTGGTCGAGGATGTAGTTTATCCGTGGCATCCTTTATGGATTTCGCGTTTATCTGCCTGAAGTCCACGCACAGTCTCTATTTTCCCGTTTTCTTTTTTAACATGACTATGGGGTCCTTGAATGTTCTATCAGTCCCATTTTCACAAGTTCGTCCACCCTTGCATTAGGGGATATTTAATATTAGGGGATATAAATCTTTGGATTGATGGGGTAGTATCTCTGCTTTATTGGTGTATCATCCTTCATGGTTATCGTGTGCTCGGCTATAATAGATGTTCCGGTCATGGAGTGAAATTCCGCGAGATCTGTTTCCAGGAATTTATCCATGTCATCCTCTTCGTTTTGGACTACTGCGACCGACAACTTCTCCTCGAGCCACCCGTTGTTCTGCCTCTGGCCGGTATTCGGATTTAATGACCGGCGCACTTGATCTCGGCCCCGACTTGCGTGTGGAAATTCCACCCCAGCTTCAACGCATCCAATATTCCTGGTAGTATCAGCAGGCTCATGTTGAGTCGCCTGTTGCCGAACTCCACTCTTCTTTCGAGCTTTGCGTTGATTTCGTCGCACCTTCCATCTGCCAACCTAACCTGCAGTCGTATCCTTGTAGTCGTTCCACGGGCAGCCAGCTTGTCCTCCAGCTCTCTTGCCTTATACGTGTTCCCATCGATCGCTACCGCTGCGGACAACTGCTGCTCCTTTTCGATTAATTTGCCAGTTAGTTTGGAGAGGCGGCACCTTGCGACCCCTGCTTGTCTCTCTGCGGCTGGGATCGCTTTCTCTGGCACCAATCCGTACTTCGGGTTCCTACTTTTCCGCACATCCAGCAGAACAGCACACTCTGGTTTGGCAGCCTCTTGCCCAATGGTCATGTCCACCGCATCTGCGACAAGGTTCTTGCGGATTGGCAACATGGGTTGGGTTCTGACCCGATTTTCCCCCAGTTGACGTTCCATTGTGTCTATGGGTGGTGACTGGCGGCCCACCGGGGTACTTTGCGCCCTGGGTCTGCGTACCTAGATCTTCTGCCTCCTCACACCTTCTACATGTGACTTTATGCTCTTCCGCGAAGGTTTCCCGTTCCTTGTGCAATTCCTCGTACTCATCTGCCAGGATCATGTGTGCCTCTAGGTCGTCAACGCTATTCGGAGGTGTGGCGTGCAGTTCTTCTTAATGAGCTCTAGCGTTTCGTTTTTACCGTACCCAAGGCGTGTTATCAGTGACTGCATCTCGACCATGTAGTCCTTGAATGCTTCCCTAAACCCTTGCTTTCTCACCTCTTCCGCGATTTTCGTAAAGTATCCCCTAGGCAGAAAGTATGTTTGGAAACTATCTATGAATTCTGCCCAAGTCCTCCAGTGTCTGTTATTGCATATTTACAAGCCTTTTCCTGCATCAATTCCTGCATCGCTCGGGGAATCATGTTTAGGTCCAAACCATACGTGTTTGCGGACCACTCCACCTGTTCCAGGTATTCGAGGGGTTTTTCTCCTTCGTCAAATCATTCCCAGACTTGCTTTGCTATTTTTGCGTAATCCGGCAGGCTGGGCCTGGGTCTTTCTGGACTTGGACTCCTTTCCCTGCTCGTCTCTCTCCGTTGACCTTCCCGCTGCATCTCCTCCATGCTCAGACTTGTAATGAGGTCTTCATCCTCGGGGTTCGTCAACTTAACGTTTGAACCTGGTCTGTTTGGATATGCTGCCTCCAATTTTGTCCAGATTTCTGCGAGCATTGGGTCGTTTTCCGTATCTGCGTAGTACTACGCCAGGGCCTTTCGCATGTCCTGTGTTCTTCCGGACAGCGATATGCGCAACCTCTGTGCGACATTTGCGAACTACTCCTTTTTGAGGCGGTAGATCCAACTTCTACCTATACTGCTTTTTCGTGTGCTCGTCCCACCAAATTTATATTAAAACGTCACCCGGTTAGCAGTAACAACACTTGCAGTTTTCGTTTCTTGTTTATTTATTGTGGCCTAGCCTTATAATGTGATGTGATTATACGTACGTCTCTGCTCTCCCGTCGTACTGCTGGACCCTCGCCTGGTACTGCCGCGGCCACACGTGGTTGGTGGCGAGAAGAAATGCAGTGGGCTTTGAGAAGCGTCACCGTTCTCAGACTAGGGTGAACAAGTGCTGGGCTCTAAAGGCGTACGCGGCGGTAGCCGCAATCTTCTGTCCCTTTCGCTGTCCCGGACGTTTCCGCCTGACGCCCGATCAGTTTCTACCGACGTTCCGTGCAATCACCCAGATTACGCCCTAGTCCCTGTAGCAAGACGCCCAGTGAAAGACGAACGTTCCACCCTATCTTTTCTCTCTTGCTGGTGCGGACGAACCTGGGTGGTCTGCTCAGCGGCTTCGCTCTGTTATCTCACCGCTCTTGTCGTCCTGAGTGGTGCCGACCGTGTCGTTGGGTTCCCGTCACTTGGGCTAAGAATTGTCGAATTGTGGACTCACGGCAGCTAACGGCTGCGATCCCCAAGACAATCGCCTGGTGGAACAGCAATACGCCAACCACACGTCTGGTCTGACTGGTGACGCCGGTACCACGCCTGCTCGGATCGCACGGACACAGAAGGCAATCGCCGGGTTCACGAACGTAGTCTCCGACACAGTCGACTGGGTGTACACCGCAATTCCTACCGTCTCTTCGGGACCCTTTTGCTATTTGGCCCCGCCTGTTGAATGCTTCCTGACTACCGTGGTTCGTCGTATTGGACCTCAGCTACCTGCGTCTTAATTAGGAGACTTTCCTTATCCCAAACGTCTTGACGTAGCGATCTTGTTCCTTGCTGACTATCACGGCTGTAGCTCCTCTGCTAATTTCGTTTCTTCTCGTTGTTGACTTGTATACTCGTTCTCCTTGTCCAGCTTCCAGCGTTCGTCCTCCTTTAACGGTTTATCCCTTAAGTTTCCAGTCTTCGGATCCAAAGACCACGGTTTTACCGTTGGCTCGGTCCAAATTCTAGCTTGCACCGTTATTCTCCTTACCCTGGCACGTCGATGACTACTGTTGACTTGCCGTCTTGCTCCAGATCGTGCCGTCTTACTCTCGCTCTCCATGTTCTCTCCTTCAAACCTTCTGTCTCCCCAAACTCTCTTTCTCCTCGGTGTCACATTGCAGTTACTACACGTTGAATTGTTGCGTAACTGGCAACGGCAGGCCCTCCTCATCCAATCTTCATGTGCATTTCCGCGGAGTTTTAACTCCTCACAATTTGTATTATTTCTTTTAAAATATTCTGCCTTTTTAATTGGGTCGTAGTCGGCATAATGGAATTTATAATTTTATAGTGGTTAACAATAAAAAAAAATGTCGTCAAATGTAAATTGCTAAATACCCTTTATATTGTTGGATACGTGTGGGAGAAAAGGAACATGATATAAAAGTCGTAGACTTTTATTTGGAATCACCGAACGAGTGATAGGTTATGCGGCCTCAGGTGCTCTATGGTTGAGTGGGCATTTGCTGTTGGCAGCGCAGCTTCAAATTATCAAAATAAACCCCTTTTTTTTTACAGGTTTGTCATCTTCTTTCGTTTATCTTGTAACTGACTAAAATTTGTTATATTGCACGCGGAATTTAAATAGAAATAATAGTGTAATGAAGCATATAGTGTTGTGCCGAATAACGTCCTTTGCTAGCCTTCCCTCACAATGGTGCGTACCTAAAGATAGATCGCTCGGCGTCCTCGTTTCCGCTGTCCTGCTCGTAGTCTTTGAGAACGCGTCTTGCGTAGCTTGCGCATTCCAATAAGGTAGCGGGGTGCTGTGCACCGTATGATGTCGTAGAACTCAAGGTTGCCAACAGCGGCGCTGTTTAGGCTACAACCAGGCAAAACAACAACACGTTACCATGGCAAAATCAACAAACTAATTTGGATCTCAACGTTGCCGCCTTAGCCTTGTAACCGTCTTGTCGTTCAGCGGCACGGCTTAATCTGTGAGTCTTGGTTGGACTCCTCACCCACTCGAGGTGATTATCGTTGCACACGGATTCACGTCGCCAACCGTCATTACGGTTTTCACTGTCTGTTTTTCGTGGTAGTCATCTCACATTCACTGACTCGTCAATTCATGGAGCGTCCTCTTTGCTCTCGTCCAAAGTCTGCAGCAATACCGTTTCACCTATGGGCTCGAGTTGAAGCTCCAGCGCGGCACCGTTAGTTTACGGTCTCTCCGTTTGGAGCCCGCTGCAAATACTTAAATATTTATTCTCCGGTTTTGCGCCAGTAAACGGTCCAACATTTACCGTTTGACCTGGCTGTCATTGACTCCTCTTGCCTTCTGCGCGGTTGCTACGTCGCTCTCCTGCACCTAGAATTGTGGAAAGTGTGAAGACTCTTCATAGAAGTAGCTGCAGCTGTGCTCCATTTATAACAATAATTTAAATTATTATTTTCGCTGGGGCAGCGTTCACTTGTGTACCCTAGACACGCACCCGAAAATCTGTAAACCGAAATGGATTAACTATTGCGTATACTTTAATGGATTTAAGACCTCGGTCTTGACGAATGCAGCTAATGCAGTACACACGTGAGGCCATAGCGTCAGAAATACAAATTGGAGGAAATTGGAGGATAAAAAAAAACTAAAAAAAGAAGATATCGCTGCTTAAGCAAAGAAAAACTAAGCGAAATTATCTTCGTCTAAAATTGAGAGGGCAAAGAACCTACCAACGTAGTTAAGTCCTCCAAAACACATGTCGAACTTAATATACTAGTCTCATCTTGAAACAAAAACGGTGGATGGTCGAGGATCTAGTTTATCCGTGGCATCCTTTATGGATTTCGCGTTTATCTGCCTGAAGTCCACGCACAGTCTCCATTTTCCCGTTTTCTTTTTTAACATGACTATGGGGTCCTTGAATGTTCTATCAGTCCCATTTTCACAAGTTCGTCCACCCTTGCATTAATCTCCCCTTAAATCTTTGGATTCATGGGGTAGTATCTCTGCTTTATTGGTTTATCATCCTTCATGGTTATCGTGTGCTCGGCTATAATAGATGCTATAATATAATAGATATAAATCCCTCGGCCGCCTTTGAGAAATGGTGCTCTTTGGCCCACACCATTTCACCAATCCTTGGCTTCCATTGCATCCTTCGTAGGCTGCAATGCCTTGCCTGGTCCTGGGACACTCTCTACAGGTTCCTCCGCACTATCTCAAAGGTCTCTTTCATCTCTCCCTTTTTCATTTTCTCGGCGTGTCCTTCCGGCGACTCTGGTTGCCTTCCCGTACATAGCGTTTCTCTGTCATATAGCGCGTTCGCTAATCTTGGCTCGCGGCCTTGTGTCAAAAACGGCGGTGAGTAGCCCGTAGATTCCGATACACTGGAATTCATAGCCAGCATAATATCGCGCTATCTTTCATGCCAATTCCTCTGGTTCTGTCCGGCAAACTGTGCTATCATAGTCTAAACAGTGCGGTTCGCTCTCTCCGTCGGGGTGTACGGTGCCGTAAACTGCTGTTTTATCCCCATGTTGTTGAGGAACTTCTTTAAAGCCCTGCTGGTTAACTGCACACCATTGTCCATTATCACCACATTCTATGCGCTTTCACTATGCGTTCCCTAAACGCATTCTGCAACGTTTCCGCCGTGGCTGTTCGCAAAGGCCCAATTCCGTCCATTTAGAAAACCTGACGATCAGCTCCAACAACATATTGTTTCCATGCTTCGACCTTGGCAATGATCCGACGAAATCGGCACATACTGTCGCCCAGAGCTTTTCCGGGATCTATGTCAACTTTTTTCCCGGCACCTGCCGTTGATTCGGTTTAAGCATTGCGCAATCCTCGAATTTCCGAACGTACGCCCTTGCGTCTCTCTGCATTCCTGGCCAGTAGTACCGGGCTGCAAGCCGCACAATCGTCTTACGACTGCCTACATGGCCGGCTGCTGGGGATTCGCGGTTTTCGCGCAGGACCGTTTACCTTAGCTGCCGCGGAACACATAGCTTCCAGGTCACTACATCTTAGTTCCCTGCTCTATGCGAAATATGCCTGTAAGGGTGCTACCCTCCCATGCGTAGTCTGGAAACTTTTGAGGATGCGCTTTTATCTTCTCTCGCATGTCCGTGATCCAGCTGCAGTCTGCTTTGGCTTCTGTGTCCTGCGTTATTAGCAGCATCTCTGGTTCTGTTAACACCGATTCTGACAGTGGCTGCCTCGATAGCGCATCTACTACGTCGAATTGGCCTTTCCTGTATGCGACCTCGAAGTCAGACACGAAACGTCGGTACCCAAATGCAACTCTAAGGTATTGCCTTAGCTCGCGGAACAATGACGGTGGTTCTATCTGCGCTATGGCTGCTACCTTCTCTGGGTCCGTGCCTATCCCTTGGCTTGTGAAGGTGTCCTGTACAGTAGTTCTTGCTTAAAGAATTGCCATTTTCTGGGTTTATTCTTAGATTCGCGTTCTTCAAGCGGTGGAACACCACCCGGAGGTTTCTTTTGTGTTCCTATGCGGTGCGCCCAATCACGATGATGTCAACTTTATACAAAGGCATGTGGCGACATTTCTGGTCCAATTACCTAATCTAGTTCCCGTTGAAATGTGGCCGACGCGGAGTGTAATCCAAACGGCATCACTCTCCATTGGAACAGCCCATTTCCTGGGATCGTGAAAGCCGTGAAGCCCCGGTTCGACTCTTCCAATACCAATACCAATACCAATACCAATACCAATACCAATACCAATACCAATACCAAAAAAAAAAAAAAAAAAAAAAAAAAAAAAAAAAAAAAAAAAAAAAAAAAAAAAAAAAAAAAAAAAAAAAAATACCAATACCAATACCAATACCAATACCAATACCAATACCAATACCAATACCAATACCAATACCAAAAAAAAAAAAAAAAAAAAAAAAAAAAAAAAAAAAAAAAAAAAAAAAAGAACAAACAAAACCCAAAAAAAAAAAAAAAAAAAAAAAAAAAAAAAAAAAATACCAATACCAATACCAATACCAATACCAATACCAATACCAATACCAATACCAATACCAATACCAATACCAATACCAAAACCAATACCAATACCAATACCAATACCAATACCAATACCAAAACCAATACCAATACCAATACCAATACCAATACCAATACCAATACCAATACAAAAATACCAAAAAAAAAAAATACCAATACCAATACAATACCAATAAATACCAATACCAATACCAATACCAATACCAATACCAATACCAATACCAATACCATACCAATACCAATACAATACCAATAATACCAATACCAAACCAATACCAATACCAATACCAATACCAATACCAATACCAATACCAATACCAATACCAATACCAATACCAATACCAATACCAATACCAATACCAATACCAATACCAATACCAAACAATACAATACCAATAAATACCAATACCAAAAAAAAAAATACAATACCAATACCAATACCAATACCAATACCAATACCAATAAACCAATACCAAAAAAAAAATAAAAAAAATACCAATACCAATACCAAAATACCAATACCAATACCAATACCAATACCAATACCAATACCATACCAATACCAATACCAAAAAAAAAAAAAAAATACCAATAACCAATACCAAAAAAAATACCAATAAAAAAACAATACCAATACCAATACCAAAAAACCAATACCAATACCAAAATAAAAATACCAAATACCAATACCAATACCAATACCAATACCAATACCAATACCAATACCAAAAAAATACCAATACAATACCAAAAAAAAAAAAAAAAAAATACCAATACCAATACCAATACCAATACCAATACCAATACCAATACAATACCAAAAAACAATACCAATAAAAAAATACCAATAAAAAAAAAAAAAACAATACCAATAAAATACCAATACCAAAAAAAATACCAATACCAATACCAATACCAAACAAAAAAAAAAAAAAAATAAATACCAATACCAATACCAATACCAATAAAACCAATACCAATACCAAAAAAAAAAAAATACCAATACCAATACCAATACCAATACCAATACCAATACCAATACCAAATAAAACCAAAAATACCAATACCAAAAAAAAAAAAAAAAAAAAAAAATACAATACCAAAAATACCAATACCAAAATACCAATACCAAAAATACCAATACCAATACCAATACCAATACCAATACCTACCCAATACCAATACCCAATACCAATAACCAATACCAATACCAATACCAATACCAATACCCAATACCAATACCAATACCAATACCAATACCAATACAATACAAAATACCAAATACCAATACCAATACCAATACCAATACCAATACAATACCAATACCAATAAAAAAAATACCAATACATACCAATACCAATACCAATACCAATACCAATACCAATACCAATACCAATACCAATACCAATACCAATACCATCCAATACCAATACCAATACCAATACCAATACCAATAAAACCAATACAATACCAATACCAATACCAATACCAATAAAACCAATACAAAAAAATAAAATACAAAAATACCAAAAAATACCAAAAAAATACAATACCAAACCAATACAATACCAATACAATACCAATACCAATACAATACAAATACCATACCAATACAATACCAATACCAATACCAATACCAATACCAATATACCAAATACCAATACAAAAATACCAATACAATACCAATACCAATACCAATACCAATACAATACCAATACCAAAAACAATACAATACCAATACAATACAATACAAAATAAATACAATACCAATTCAATACCAATACCAATACAATACCAATACCAATACCAATACCAATACCAATACCAATACCAATACCAATACCAATACCAATACAATACCAATACCAATACCAATACCAATACCAATACCAATACCAATACCAATACCAATACCAATACCAATACCAATACCAATACCAATACCAATACCAATACCAATACCAATACCAATACCAATACAATACAATAACCAATACCAATACCAATACCAATACCAAATACCAATACAATACCAATACCAATACCAATACCAATACCAATACCAATACCAATACCAATACCAATACCCATACCAATACCAATACCAATACCAATACCAATACCAATACCAATACCAATACCAATACCAATACCAATACCAATACCAATACCAATACCAATACCAATACCAATACCAATACCAATTACCAATACCAATACCAATAACCAATACCAATACCAATACCAATACCAATACCAATACCAATACCAATACCAATAACAATACCAATACCAATACCAATTACCAATACCAATACCAATACCAATACCAATACCAATACCCAATACCAATACCAATACCAATTACCAATACCAATACCAAATACCAATAAAAAAAAAAAATACCAATACCAATAAATACCAATACCAATACCAATACCAATACCAAATACCAATACCATACCAATACAATACAATACCAATACCAATACCAATACCAAAATACCAATACCAATACCAAAAAAAAAAAAACAATAAAACCAAACAATACCAAAAAATTACCAATACCAATACAAAAATACCAATACCAATAAAAAAAAAAAAAAAAATACCAAAAAAAAAAAAAATACCAAAAATACCAATACCAATACCGAATACCAATACCAATACCAATACCAATACCAATACCAAAAAAAAAAAAAAAAAAAAAAAAAAAAAAAAAAAAAAAAAAAAAAAAAAATACCAATACCAATACCAATACCCAATACCAATACCAATATACCAATACCAATACCAAATACCAATACCAATACCAATAAAAAAAAAAAAAATACCAATACCAATACCAATACATACCAATACCAATAACCAATTACCAATACCAATACCAATACCAATACCAATACCATAATAACCAAATACCAATTACCAATACCAATACCAATAACCAATACCAATACCAATACCAATTACCAATACCAATACCAATACCAATACCAATACCAATACCAATACCAAAAATACCAATAACCAAATACCAATACCAATACCAAACCAATACCAATACCAATACCAAATAACAATACCAATAACCAAACCAATACCAATACCAATACCAATACCAATACAAAATACCAATACCAATTACCAATACAATACCAATACCAATACCAATACCAATACCAATACCAATACAATACCAATACCAATACCAAATACCAATACAATACCAATACCCCAAACCAATACCAATACCAATACCAAATACCAATACCAATACCAATACCAATACCAATACCAATACCAATACAAATACCAATACAATACCAAATACCAATACCAATACCAATACCAATACCATACCAATACCAAACCAATACCAATACCAATACCAAAAATACAATACCAATACCAATACCATACAATACCAATACAATCCAATACCAATCCAAACAAATACCAATACCAATACCAATACCAATACCAATACCTATACCAATACCAATACCAATACCAATACCAATACCAATACCCCAATACCAATACCAATACCAATACCAATACCAATACCAAAAATAACAATACCAATACCATACCAATACCCAATACCAATACCAATACCAATACCAATACCAATACCAATACCAATACAAATACCAATACCAATACCAATACCAATACCAATACCAATACCAATACCAATACCAATACCAATACCAATACCAATACCAATACCAATACCAATACCAATACCAATACCAATACCAATACCAATACCAATACCAATACCCATACCAATACCAATACCAATACCAATACCAATACCAATACCAATACCAATACCAATACCAATACAATACCAATACCAATACCAATACCAATACCAATACCAATACCAAAAAAAAATACCAATACCAATACCAATACCAATACCAATACAATACCAATACCAATACCAATTACCAATACCAATACAATACCAATACCAAACCAATACCAATACCAATACCAATACCAATACCAATACCAATACCAATACCCATACCAATACCAATACCAATACCAATACCAATACCAATACCAATACCAATACCAATACCAATACCAATACCAATACCAATACCAATACCAATACCAATACCAATACCAATACCAATACCAATACCAATACCAATACCAATACCAATACCAATACCAATACCAATACCAATACCAATACCAATACCAATACCAATACCAAAAACAATACCAATACCAATACCAATACCAATACCAATACCAATACCAATACCAATACCAAATTACCTAATACCAATAAACCAATACCAATACCAATTACCAATACTACCAAATACCAATACCAATACCAATACCAATACCAATTACCAATACCAATACCAATACAAACCAATACCCAATACCAATACTACCAATACCAATACCAATACCCAATACCAATACCAATACCCCAATATACCCCAATACCAATACCAATACCAATAACCAAACAATAACCAATACCAATACATACCAATACCAATACCAATACCAATACCAATACCAATACCAATACCAAAAACAATACCAATACCAATACCAATACCAATACCAATACCAATACCAATACCAATACCAATACCAATACCAATACCAATACCAATACCAATACCAATACCAATACCAATACCAATACCAATACCAATACCAATACCAATACCAATACCAATACCAATACCAATACCAATACCAATACCAATACCAATACCAATACAAATACCAATACCAATACCAATACCAATACCAATACAATACCAATACCAATACCAATACCAATACCAATACCAATACCAATACCAATACCAATACCAATACCAATACCAATACCAATACCAATACCAATACCAATACCAATACCAATACCAATACCAATACCAATACCAATACCAATACAATACCAATACCAATACCAATACCAATACCAATGCGAAATATGCCTGTAAGGGTGCTACCCTCCCATGCGTAGTCTGGAAACTTTTGAGGATGCGCTTTTATCTTCTCTCGCATGTCCGTGATCCAGCTGCAGTCTGCTTTGGCTTCTGTGTCCTGCGTTATTAGCAGCATCTCTGGTTCTGTTAACACCGATTCTGACAGTGGCTGCCTCGATAGCGCATCTACTACGTCGAATTGGCCTTTCCTGTATGCGACCTCGAAGTCAGACACGAAACGTCGGTACCCAAATGCAACTCTAAGGTATTGCCTTAGCTCGCGGAACAATGACGGTGGTTCTAGCTGCGCTATGGCTGCTACCTTCTCTGGGTCCGTGCCTATCCCTTGGCTTGTGAAGGTGTCCTGTACAGTAGTTCTTGCTTAAAGAATTGCCATTTTCTGGGTTTATTCTTATATTCGCGTTCTTCAAGCGGTGGAACACCACCCGGAGGTTTCTTTTGTGTTCCTATGCGGTGCGCCCAATCACGATGATGTCAACTTTATACAAAGGCATGTGGCGACATTTCTGGTCCAATTACCTAATCTAGTTCCCGTTGAAATGTGGCCGACGCGGAGTGTAATCCAAACGGCATCACTCTCCATTGGAACAGCCCATTTCCTGGGATCGTGAAAGCCGTGAAGCCCCGGTTCGACTCTTCCAACGGTATTTGCCAATACCCATCCTTGAGGTCCAGACTGCTTATGAAGCGCGCCTCCCTTAGTTGGAGGCCTCCCTGTTGGTCGAGGATGTAGTTTATCCGTGGCATCCTTTATGGATTTCTCGATTATCTGCCTGAAGTCCACGCACAGTCTCTATTTTCCCGTTTTCTTTTTTAACATGACTATGGGGTCCTTGAATGTTCTATCAGTCCCATTTTCACAAGTTCGTCCACCCTTGCATTAGGGGATATTTAATATTAGGGGATATAAATCTTTGGATTGATGGGGTAGTATCTCTGCTTTATTGGTGTATCATCCTTCATGGTTATCGTGTGCTCGGCTATAATAGATGTTCCGGTCATGGAGTGAAATTCCGCGAGATCTGTTTCCAGGAATTTATCCATGTCATCCTCTTCGTTTTGGACTACTGCGACCGACAACTTCTCCTCGAGCCACCCGTTGTTCTGTGGTTGGTGGCGAGAAGAAATGCAGTGGGCTTTGAGAAGCGTCACCGTTCTCAGACTAGGGTGAACAAGTGCTGGGCTCTAAAGGCGTACGCGGCGGTAGCCGCAATCTTCTGTCCCTTTCGCTGTCCCGGACGTTTCCGCCTGACGCCCGATCAGTTTCTACCGACGTTCCGTGCAATCACCCAGATTACGCCCTAGTCCCTGTAGCAAGACGCCCAGTGAAAGACGAACGTTCCACCCTATCTTTTCTCTCTTGCTGGTGCGGACGAACCTGGGTGGTCTGCTCAGCGGCTTCGCTCTGTTATCTCACCGCTCTTGTCGTCCTGAGTGGTGCCGACCGTGTCGTTGGGTTCCCGTCACTTGGGCTAAGAATTGTCGAATTGTGGACTCACGGCAGCTAACGGCTGCGATCCCCAAGACAATCGCCTGGTGGAACAGCAATACGCCAACCACACGTCTGGTCTGACTGGTGACGCCGGTACCACGCCTGCTCGGATCGCACGGACACAGAAGGCAATCGCCGGGTTCACGAACGTAGTCTCCGACACAGTCGACTGGGTGTACACCGCAATTCCTACCGTCTCTTCGGGACCCTTTTGCTATTTGGCCCCGCCTGTTGAATGCTTCCTGACTACCGTGGTTCGTCGTATTGGACCTCAGCTACCTGCGTCTTAATTAGGAGACTTTCCTTATCCCAAACGTCTTGACGTAGCGATCTTGTTCCTTGCTGACTATCACGGCTGTAGGTCCTCTGCTAATTTCGTTTCTTCTCGTTGTTGACTTGTATACTCGTTCTCCTTGTCCAGCTTCCAGCGTTCGTCCTCCTTTAACGGTTTATCCCTCAAGTTTCCAGTCTTCGGATCCAAAGACCACGGTTTTACCGTTGGCTCGGTCCAAATTCTAGCTTGCACCGTTATTCTCCTTACCCTGGCACGTCGATGACTACTGTTGACTTGCCGTCTTGCTCCAGATCGTGCCGTCTTACTCTCGCTCTCCATGTTCTCTCCTTCAAACCTTCTGTCTCCCCAAACTCTCTTTCTCCTCGGTGTCACATTGCAGTTACTACACGTTGAATTGTTGCGTAACTGGCAACGGCAGGCCCTCCTCATCCAATCTTCATGTGCATTTCCGCGGAGTTTTAACTCCTCACAATTTGTATTATTTCTTTTAAAATATTCTGCCTTTTTAATTGGGTCGTAGTCGGCATAATGGAATTTATAATTTTATAGTGGTTAACAAAAAAAAAAAAATGTCGTCAAATGTAAATTGCTAAATACCCTTTATATTGTTGGATACGTGTGGGAGAAAAGGAACATGATATAAAAGTCGTAGACTTTTATTTGGAATCACCGAACGAGTGATAGGTTATGCGGCCTCAGGTGCTCTATGGTTGAGTGGGCATTTGCTGTTGGCAGCGCAGCTTCAAATTATCAAAATAAACCCCTTTTTTTTACAGGTTTGTCATCTTCTTTCGTTTATCTTGTAACTGACTAAAATTTGTTATATTGCACGCGGAATTTAAATAGAAATAATAGTGTAATGAAGCATATAGTGTTGTGCCGAATAACGTCCTTTGCTAGCCTTCCCTCACAATAGTGCGTACCTAAAGATAGATCGCTCGGCGTCCTCGTTTCCGCTGTCCTGCTCGTAGTCTTTGAGAACGCGTCTTGCGTAGCTTGCGCATTCCAATAAGGTAGCGGGGTGCTGTGCACCGTATGATGTCGTAGAACTCAAGGTTGCCAACAGCGGCGCTGTTTAGGCTACAACCAGGCAAAACAACAACACGTTACCATGGCAAAATCAACAAACTAATTTGCGCCTCCTCCTGCAGCATCATCACAGTGTGGATCTCAACGTTGCCGCCTTAGCCTTGTAACCGTCTTGTCGTTCAGCGGCACGGCTTAATCTGTGAGTCTTGGTTGGACTCCTCACCCACTCGAGGTGATTATCGTTGCACACGGATTCCCGTCGCCAACCGTCATTACGGTTTTCACTGTCTGTTTTTCGTGGTAGTCATCTCACATTCACTGACTCGTCAATTCATGGAGCGTCCTCTTTGCTCTCGTCCAAAGTCTGCAGCAATACCGTTTCACCTATGGGCTCGAGTTGAAGCTCCAGCGCGGCACCGTTAGTTTACGGTCTCTCCGTTTGGAGCCCGTTGCAAATACTTAAATATTTATTCTCCGGTTTTGCGCCAGTAAACGGTCCAACATTTACCGTTTGACCTGGCTGTCATTGACTCCTCTTGCCTTCTGCGCGGTTGCTACGTCGCTCTCCTGCACCTAGAATTGTGGAAAGTGTGAAGACTCTTCATAGAAGTAGCTGCAGCTGTGCTCCATTTATAACAATAATTTAAATTATTATTTTCGCTGGGGCAGCGTTCACTTGTGTACCCTAGACACGCACCCGAAAATCTGTAAACCGAAATGGATTAACTATTGCGTATACTTTAATGGATTTAAGACCTCGGTCTTGACGAATGCAGCTAATGCAGTACACACGTGAGGCCATAGCGTCAGAAATACAAATTGGAGGAAATTGGAGGATAAAAAAAAACTAAAAAAAGAAGATATCGCTGCTTAAGCAAAGAAAAACTAAGCGAAATTATCTTCGTCTAAAATTGAGAGGGCAAAGAACCTACCAACGTAGTTAAGTCCTCCAAAACACATGTCGAACTTAATATACTAGTCTCATCTTGAAACAAAAACGGTGGTTCCAGCTGCGCTATGGCTGCTACCTTCTCTGGGTCCGTGCCTATCCCATGGTTTGTGTTAGGTACAGTAGTTCTTGCTTAAAAAATTGTCATTTTCTGGGTTTATTCTTAGATTCGCGTTCTTCGAGCGGTGGAACACCAACAGGAGGTTTCTCTTGTGTTCCTATGGAGTGCGCCCAATCACGATGATGTCAACTTCATAAACAAAGTCATGTGGCGACATTTCTGGTCCAATTACCTGATCTATTGTCCGTTGAAATGTGGCCGACGCGGAGTGTAATCCAAACGGCATCACTCTCCATTGGAACAGCTCTTTTCCTGGGATCGTGAAAGCCGTGAAGCCTCGGCTCGACTCTTCCAACGGTATTTGCCAATACCCATCCTTGAGGTCCAGACTGCTTATGAAGCGCGCCTCCCTTAGTTGGAGGCCTCCCTGTTGGTCGAGGATCTAGTTTATCCGTGGCATCCTTTATGGATTTCGCGTTTATCTGCCTGAAGTCCACGCACAGTCTCCATTTTCCCGTTTTCTTTTTTAACATGACTATGGGGTCCTTGAATGTTCTATCAGTCCCATTTTCACAAGTTCGTCCACCCTTGCATTAATCTCCCCTTAAATCTTTGGATTCATGGGGTAGTATCTCTGCTTTATTGGTTTATCATCCTTCATGGTTATCGTGTGCTCGGCTATAATAGATGCTATAATATAATAGATATAAATCCCTCGGCCGCCTTTGAGAAATGGTGCTCTTTGGCCCACACCATTTCACCAATCCTTGGCTTCCATTGCATCCTTCGTAGGCTGCAATGCCTTGACTGGTCCTGGGACACTCTCTACAGGTTCCTCCGCACTATCTCAAAGGTCTCTTTCATCTCTCCCTTTTTCATTTTCTCGGCGTTTCCTTCCGGCGACTCTGGTTGCCTTCCCGTACATAGCGTTTCTCTGTCATATAGCGCGTTCGCTAATCTTGGCTCGCGGCCTTGTGTCAAAAACGGCGGTGAGTAGCCCGTAGATTCCGATACACTGGAATTCATAGCCAGCATAATTTCGGGCTATCTTTCATGCCAATTCCTCTGGTTCTGTCCGGCAAACTGTGCTATCATAGTCTTAACAGTGCGGTTCGCTCTCTCCGTCGGGGTGTACGGTGCCGTAAACTGCTGTTTTATCCCCATGTTGTTGAGGAACTTCTTTAAAGCCCTGCTGGTTAACTGCACACCATTGTCCATTATCACCACATTCTATGCGCTTTCACTATGCGTTCCCTAAACGCATTCTGCAACGTTTCCGCCGTGGCTGTTCGCAAAGGCCCAATTCCGTCCATTTAGAAAACCTGACGATCAGCTCCAACAACATATTGTTTCCATGCTTCGACCTTGGCAATGATCCGACGAAATCGGCACACACTGTCGCCCAGAGCTTTTCCGGGATCTATGTCAACTTTTTTCCCGGCACCTGCCGTTGATTCGGTTTAAGCATTGCGCAATCCTCGAATTTCCGAACGTACGCCCTTGCGTCTCTCTGCATTCCTGGCCAGTAGTACCGGGCTGCAAGCCGCACAATCGTCTTACGACTGCCTACATGTCCGTGATCCTTCTCTCGCATGTCCGTGATCCAGCTGCAGTCTGCTTTGGCTTCTGTGTCCTGCGTTATTCGCAGCATCTCTGGTTCTGTTAACACCGATTCTGACAGTGGCTGCCTCGATAGCGCATCTACTACGTCGAATTGGCCTTTCCTGTATGCGACCTCGAAGTCAGACACGAAACGTCGGTACCCAAATGCAACTCTAAGGTATTGCCTTAGCTCGCGGAACAATGACGGTGGTTCTAGCTGCGCTATGGCTGCTACCTTCTCTGGGTCCGTGCCTATCCCTTGGCTTGTGAAGGTGTCCTGTACAGTAGTTCTTGCTTAAAGAATTGCCATTTTCTGGGTTTATTCTTAGATTCGCGTTCTTCAAGCGGTGGAACACCACCCGGAGGTTTCTTTTGTGTTCCTATGCGGTGCGCCCAATCACGATGATGTCAACTTTATACAAAGGCATGTGGCGACATTTCTGGTCCAATTACCTAATCTAGTTCCCGTTGAAATGTGGCCGACGCGGAGTGTAATCCAAACGGCATCACTCTCCATTGGAACAGCCCATTTCCTGGGATCGTGAAAGCCGTGAAGCCCCGGTTCGACTCTTCCAACGGTATTTGCCAATACCCATCCTTGAGGTCCAGACTGCTTATGAAGCGCGCCTCCCTTAGTTGGAGGCCTCCCTGTTGGTCGAGGATGTAGTTTATCGGTGGCATCCTTTATGGATTTCTCGATTATCTGCCTGAAGTCCACGCACAGTCTCTATTTTCCCGTTTTCTTTTTTAACATGACTATGGGGTCCTTGAATGTTCTATCAGTCCCATTTTCACAAGTTCGTCCACCCTTGCATTAATATCCCCTTAAATCTTTGGATTGATGGGATAGTATCTCTGCTTTATTGGTGTATTATCCTTCATGGTTATCGTGTGCTCGGCTATAATAGATGTTCCGGTCATGGAGTGAAATTCCGCGAGATCTGTTTCCAGGAATTTATCCATGTCATCCTCTTCGTTTTGGACTACTGCGACCGACAACTTCTCCTCGAGCCACCCGTTGTGTCTGCCTCTGGCCGGTATTCGGATTTAATGACCGGCGCACTTGATCTCGGCCCCGACTTGCGTGTGGAAATTCCACCCCAGCTGCAACGCATCCAATATTCCTGGTAGTATCAGCAGGCTCATGTTGAGTCGCCTGTTGCCGAACTCCACTCTTCTTTCGAGCTTTGCGTTGATTTCGTCGCACCTTCCATCTGCTGACCTAACCTGCAGTCGTATCCTTGTAGTCGTTCCACGGGCAGCCAGCTTGTCCTCCAGCTCTCTTGCCTTATACGTGTTCCCATCGATCGCTACCGCTGCGGACAACTGCTGCTCCTTTTCGATTAATTTGCCAGTTACCTTGCGACCCCTGCTTGTCTCTCTGCGGCTGGGATCGCTTTCTCTGGCACCAATCCGTACTTCGGGTTCCTACTTTTCCGCACATCCAGCAGAACAGCACACTCTGGTTTGGCAGCCTCTTGCCCAATGGTCATGTCCACCGCATCTGCGACAAGGTTCTTGCGGATTGGCAACATGGGTTGGGTTCTGACCCGAGTTTCCCCCAGTTGACGTTCCATTGTGTCTATGGGTGGTGACTGGCGGCCCACCGGGGTACTTTGCGCCCTGGGTCTGCGTACCTAGATCTTCTGCCTCCTCACACCTTCTACATGTGACTTTATGCTCTTCCGCGAAGGTTTCCCGTTCCTTGTGCAATTCCTCGTACTCATCTGCCAGGATCATGTGTGCCTCTAGGTCGTCAACGCTATTCGGAGGTGTGGCGTGCAGTTCTTCTTAATGACCTCTAGCGTTTCGTTTTTACCGTACCCAAGGCGTGTTATCAGTGACTGCATCTCGACCATGTAGTCCTTGAATGCTTCCCTAAACCCTTGCTTTCTCACCTCTTCCGCGATTTTCGTAAAGTATCCCCTAGGCAGAAAGTATGTTTGGAAACTATCTATGAATTCTGCCCAAGTCCTCCAGTGTCTGTTATTGCATATTTACAAGCCTTTTCCTGCATCAATTCCTGCATCGCTCGGGGAATCATGTTTACGTCCAAACCATACGTGTTTGCGGACCACTCCACCTGTTCCAGGTATTCGAGGGGTTTTTCTCCTTCGTCAAATCATTCCCAGACTTGCTTTGCTATTTTTGCGTAATCCGGCAGGCTGGGCCTGGGTCTTTCTGGACTTGGACTCCTTTCCCTGCTCGTCTCTCTCCGTTGACCTTCCCGCTGCATCTCCTCCATGCTCAGACTTGCTATGAGGTCTTCATCCTCGGGGTTCGTCAACTTAACGTTTGAACCTGGTCTGTTTGGATATGCTGTCTCCATTTTTGTCCAGATTTCTGCGAGCATTGGGTCGTTTTCCGTATCTGCGTAGTACTACGCCAGGGTCTTTCGCATGTCCTCTGTTCTTCCGGACAGCGATATGCGCAACCTCTGTGCGACATTTGCGAACTACTCCTTTTTGAGGCGGTAGATCCAACTTCTACCTATACTGCTTTTTCGTGTGCTCGTCCCACCAAATTTATATTAAAACGTCACCCGGTTACCAGTAACAACACTTGCAGTTTTCGTTTCTTGTTTATTTATTGTGGCCTAGCCTTATAATGTGATGTGATTATACGTACGTCTCTGCTCTCCCGTCGTACTGCTGGACCCTCGCCTGGTACTGCCGCGGCCACACGTGGTTGGTGGCGAGAAGAAATGCAGTGGGCTTTGAGAAGCGTCACCGTTCTCAGACTAGGGTGAACAAGTGCTGGGCTCTAAAGGCGTACGCGGCGGTAGCCGCAATCTTCTGTCCCTTTCGCTGTCCCGGACGTTTCCGCCTGACGCCCGATCAGTTTCTACCGACGTTCCGTGCAATCACCCAGATTACGCCCTAGTCCCTGTAGCAAGACGCCCAGTGAAAGACGAACGTTCCACCCTATCTTTTCTCTCTTGCTGGTGCGGACGAACCTGGGTGGTCTGCTCAGCGGCTTCGCTCTGTTATCTCACCGCTCTTGTCGTCCTGAGTGGTGCCGACCGTGTCGTTGGGTTCCCGTCACTTGGGCTAAGAATTGTCGAATTGTGGACTCACGGCAGCTAACGGCTGCGATCCCCAAGACAATCGCCTGGTGGAACAGCAATACGCCAACCACACGTCTGGTCTGACTGGTGACGCCGGTACCACGCCTTCTCGGATCGCACGGACACAGAAGGCAATCGCCGGGTTCACGAACGTAGTCTCCGACACAGTCGACTGGGTGTACACCGCAATTCTTACCGTCTCTTCGGGACCCTTTTGCTATTTGGCCCCGCCTGTTGAATGCTTCCTGACCACCGTGGTTCGTCGTATTGGACCTCAGCTACCTGCGTCTTAATTAGGAGACTTTCCTTATCCCAGACGTCTTGACGTAGCGATCTTGTTCCTTGCTGACTATCACGGCTGTAGTTCCTCTGCTAATTTCGTTTCTTCTCGTTGTTGACTTGTATACTCGTTCTCCTTGTCCAGCTTCCAGCGTTCGTCCTCCTTTAACGGTTTATCCCTCAAGTTTCCAGTCTTCGGATCCAAAGACCACGGTTTTACCGTTGGCTCGGTCCAAATTCTAGCTTGCACCGTTATTCTCCTTACCCTGGCACGTCGATGACTACTGTTGACTTGCCGTCTTGCTCCAGATCGTGCCGTCTTACTCTCGCTCTCCATGTTCTCTCCTTCAAACCTTCTGTCTCCCCAAACTCTCTTTCTCCTCGGTGTCACATTGCAGTTACTACACGTTGAATTGTTGCGTAACTGGCAACGGCAGGCCCTCCTCATCCAATCTTCATGTGCATTTCCGCGGAGTTTTAACTCCTCACAATTTGTATTATTTCTTTTAAAATATTCTGCCTTTTTAATTGGGTCGTAGTCGGCATAATGGAATTTATAATTTTATAGTGGTTAACAAAAAAAAAAAAATGTCGTCAAATGTAAATTGCTAAATACCCTTTATATTGTTGGATACGTGTGGGAGAAAAGGAACATGATATAAAAGTCGTAGACTTTTATTTGGAATCACCGAACGAGTGATAGGTTATGCGGCCTCAGGTGCTCTATGGTTGAGTGGGCATTTGCTGTTGGCAGCGCAGCTTCAAATTATCAAAATAAACCCCTTTTTTTTACAGGTTTGTCATCTTCTTTCGTTTATCTTGTAACTGACTAAAATTTGTTATATTGCACGCGGAATTTAAATAGAAAAAATAGTGTAATGAAGCATATAGAGTTGTGCCGAATAACGTCCTTTGCTAGCCTTCCCTCACAATGGTGCGTACCTAAAGATAGATCGCTCGGCGTCCTCGTTTCCGCTGTCCTGCTCGTAGTCTTTGAGAACGCGTCTTGCGTAGCTTGCGCATTCCAATAAGGTAGCGGGGTGCTGTGCACCGTATGATGTCGTAGAACTCAAGGTTGCCAACAGCGGCGCTGTTTAGGCTACAACCAGGCAAAACAACAACACGTTACCATGGCAAAATCAACAAATTAGTTTGCGCCTCCTCCTGCAGCATCATCACAGTGTGGATCTCAACGTTGCCGCCTTAGCCTTGTAACCGTCTTGTCGTTCAGCGGCACGGCTTAATCTGTGAGTCTTGGTTGGACTCCTCACCCACTCGAGGTGATTATCGTTGCACACGGATTCACGTCGCCAACCGTCATTACGGTTTTCACTGTCTGTTTTTCGTGGTAGTCATCTCACATTCACTGACTCGTCAATTCATGGAGCGTCCTCTTTGCTCTCGTCCAAAGTCTGCAGCAATACCGTTTCACCTATGGGCTCGAGTTGAAGCTCCAGCGCGGCACCGTTAGTTTACGGTCTCTCCGTTTGGAGCCCGTTGCAAATACTTAAATATTTATTCTCCGGTTTTGCGCCAGTAAACGGTCCAACATTTACCGTTTGACCTGGCTGTCATTGACTCCTCTTGCCTTCTGCGCGGTTGCTACGTCGCTCTCCTGCACCTAGAATTGTGGAAAGTGTGAAGACTCTTCATAGAAGTAGCTGCAGCTGTGCTCCATTTATAACAATAATTTAAATTATTATTTTCGCTGGGGCAGCGTTCACTTGTGTACCCTAGACACGCACCCGAAAATCTGTAAACCGAAATGGATTAACTTAAATATTTATTCTCCGGTTTTGCGCCAGTAAACGGTCCAACATTTACCGTTTGACCTGGCTGTCATTGACTCCTCTTGCCTTCTGCGCGGTTGCTACGTCGCTCTCCTGCACCTAGAATTGTGGAAAGTGTGAAGACTCTTCATAGAAGTAGCTGCAGCTGTGCTCCATTTATAACAATAATTTAAATTATTATTTTCGCTGGGGCAGCGTTCACTTGTGTACCCTAGACACGCACCCGAAAATCTGTAAACCGAAATGGATTAACTATTGCGTATACTTTAATGGATTTAAGACCTCGGTCTTGACGAATGCAGCTAATGCAGTACACACGTGAGGCCATAGCGTCAGAAATACAAATTGGAGGAAATTGGAGGATAAAAAAAAACTAAAAAAAGAAGATATCGCTGCTTAAGCAAAGAAAAACTAAGCGAAATTATCTTCGTCTAAAATTGAGAGGGCAAAGAACCTACCAACGTAGTTAAGTCCTCCAAAACACATGTCGAACTTAATATACTAGTCTCATCTTGAAACAAAAACGGTGGTTCCAGCTGCGCTATGGCTGCTACCTTCTCTGGGTCCGTGCCTATCCCATGGTTTGTGTTAGGTACAGTAGTTCTTGCTTAAAGAATTGCCATTTTCTGGGTTTATTCTTAGATTCGCGTTCTTCGAGCGGTGGAACACCAACAGGAGGTTTCTCTTGTGTTCCTATGGAGTGCGCCCAATCACGATGATGTCAACTTCATAAACAAAGTCATGTGGCGACATTTCTGGTCCAATTACCTGATCTATTGTCCGTTGAAATGTGGCCAACGCGGAGTGTAATCCAAACGGCATCACTCTCCATTGGAACAGCTCTTTTCCTGGGATCGTGAAAGCCGTGAAGCCTCGGCTCGACTCTTCCAACGGTATTTGCCAATACCCATCCTTGAGGTCCAGACTGCTTATGAAGCGCGCCTCCCTTAGTTGGAGGCCTCCCTGTTGGTCGAGGATCTAGTTTATCCGTAGCATCCTTTATGGATTTCGCGTTTATCTGCCTGAAGTCCACGCACAGTCTCCATTTTCCCGTTTTCTTTTTTAACATGACTATGGGGTCCTTGAATGTTCTATCAGTCCCATTTTCACAAGTTCGTCCACCCTTGCATTAATCTCCCCTTAAATCTTTGGATTCATGGGGTAGTATCTCTGCTTTATTGGTTTATCATCCTTCATGGTTATCGTGTGCTCGGCTATAATAGATGCTATAATATAATAGATATAAATCCCTCGGCCGCCTTTGAGAAATGGTGCTCTTTGGCCCACACCATTTCACCAATCCTTGGCTTCCATTGCATCCTTCGTAGGCTGCAATGCCTTGCCTGGTCCTGGGACACTCTCTACAGGTTCCTCCGCACTATCTCAAAGGTCTCTTTCATCTCTCCCTTTTTCATTTTCTCGGCGTTTCCTTCCGGCGACTCTGGTTGCCTTCCCGTACATAGCGTTTCTCTGTCATATAGCGCGTTCGCTAATCTTGGCTCGCGGCCTTGTGTCAAAAACGGCGGTGAGTAGCCCGTAGATTCCGATACACTGGAATTCATAGCCAGCATAATTTCGGGCTATCTTTCATGCCAATTCCTCTGGTTCTGTCCGGCAAACTGTGCTATCATAGTCTTAACAGTGCGGTTCGCTCTCTCCGTCGGGGTGTACGGTGCCGTAAACTGCTGTTTTATCCCCATGTTGTTGAGGAACTTCTTTAAAGCCCTGCTGGCTAACTGCACACCATTGTCCATTATCACCACATTCTATGCGCTTTCACTATGCGTTCCCTAAACGCATTCTGCAACGTTTCCGCCGTGGCTGTTCGCAAAGGCCCAATTCCGTCCATTTAGAAAACCTGACGATCAGCTCCAACAACATATTGTTTCCATGCTTCGACCTTGGCAATGATCCGACGAAATCGGCACACACTGTCGCCCAGAGCTTTTCCGGGATCTATGTCAACTTTTTTCCCGGCACCTGCCGTTGATTCGGTTTAAGCATTGCGCAATCCTCGAATTTCCGAACGTACGCCCTTGCGTCTCTCTGCATTCCTGGCCAGTAGTACCGGGCTGCAAGCCGCACAATCGTCTTACGACTGCCTACATGGCCGGCTGCTGGGGATTCGCGGTTTTCGCGCAGGACCGTTTACCTTAGCTGCCGCGGAACACATAGCTTCCAGGTCACTACATCTTAGTTCCCTGCTCTATGCGAAATATGCCTGTAAGGGTGCTACCCTCCCATGCGTAGTCTGGAAACTTTTGAGGATGCGCTTTTATCTTCTCTCACATGTCCGTGATCCAGCTGCAGTCTGCTTTGGCTTCTGTGTCCTGCGTTATTCGCAGCATCTCTGGTTCTGTTAACACCGATTCTGACAGTGGCTGCCTCGATAGCGCATCTACTACGTCGAATTGGCCTTTCCTGTATGCGACCTCGAAGTCAGACACGAAACGTCGGTACCCAAATGCAACTCTAAGGTATTGCCTTAGCTCGCGGAACAATGACGGTGGTTCTAGCTGCGCTATGGCTGCTACCTTCTCTGGGTCCGTGCCTATCCCTTGGCTTGTGAAGGTGTCCTGTACAGTAGTTCTTGCTTAAAGAATTGCCATTTTCTGGGTTTATTCTTAGATTCGCGTTCTTCAAGCGGTCGAACACCACCCGGAGGTTTCTTTTGTGTTCCTATGCGGTGCGCCCAATCACGATGATGTCAACTTTATACAAAGGCATGTGGCGACATTTCTGGTCCAATTACCTAATCTAGTTCCCGTTGAAATGTGGCCGACGCGGAGTGTAATCCAAACGGCATCACTCTCCATTGGAACAGCCCATTTCCTGGGATCGTGAAAGCCGTGAAGCCCCGGTTCGACTCTTCCAACGGTATTTGCCAATACCCATCCTTGAGGTCCAGACTGCTTATGAAGCGCGCCTCCCTTAGTTGGAGGCCTCCCTGTTGGTCGAGGATGTAGTTTATCCGTGGCATCCTTTATGGATTTCTCGATTATCTGCCTGAAGTCCACGCACAGTCTCTATTTTCCCGTTTTCTTTTTTAACATGACTATGGGGTCCTTGAATGTTCTATCAGTCCCATTTTCACAAGTTCGTCCACCCTTGCATTAATATCCCCTTAAATCTTTGGATTGATGGGGTAGTATCTCTGCTTTATTGGTGTATCATCCTTCATGGTTATCGTGTGCTCGGCTATAATAGATGTTCCGGTCATGGAGTGAAATTCCGCGAGATCTGTTTCCAGGAATTTATCCATGTCATCCTCTTCGTTTTGGACTACTGCGACCGACAACTTCTCCTCGAGCCACCCGTTGTTCTGCCTCTGGCCGGTATTCGGATTTAATGACCGGCGCACTTGATCTCGGCCCCGACTTGCGTGTGGAAATTCCACCCCAGCTGCAACGCATCCAATATTCCTGGTAGTATCAGCAGGCTCATGTTGAGTCGCCTGTTGCCGAACTCCACTCTTCTTTCGAGCTTTGCGTTGATTTCGTCGCACCTTCCATCTGCCAACCTAACCTGCAGTCGTATCCTTGTAGTCGTTCCACGGGCAGCCAGCTTGTCCTCCAGCTCTCTTGCCTTATACGTGTTCCCATCGATCGCTACCGCTGCGGACAACTGCTGCTCCTTTTCGATTAATTTGCCAGTTACCTTGCGACCCCTGCTTGTCTCTCTGCGGCTGGGATCGCTTTCTCTGGCACCAATCCGTACTTCGGGTTCCTACTTTTCCGCACATCCAGCAGAACAGCACACTCTGGTTTGGCAGCCTCTTGCCCAATGGTCATGTCCACCGCATCTGCGACAAGGTTCTTGCGGATTGGCAACATGGGTTGGGTTCTGACCCGAGTTTCCCCCAGTTGACGTTCCATTGTGTCTATGGGTGGTGACTGGCGGCCCACCGGGGTACTTTGCGCCCTGGGTCTGCGTACCTAGATCTTCTGCCTCCTCACACCTTCTACATGTGACTTTATGCTCTTCCGCGAAGGTTTCCCGTTCCTTGTGCAATTCCTCGTACTCATCTGCCAGGATCATGTGTGCCTCTAGGTCGTCAACGCTATTCGGAGGTGTGGCGTGCAGTTCTTCTTAATGACCTCTAGCGTTTCGTTTTTATCGTACCCAAGGCGTGTTATCAGTGACTGCATCTCGACCATGTAGTCCTTGAATGCTTCTCTAAACCCTTGCTTTCTCACCTCTTCCGCGATTTTCGTAAAGTATCCCCTAGGCAGAAAGTATGTTTGGAAACTATCTATGAATTCTGCCCAAGTCCTCCAGTGTCTGTTATTGCATATTTACAAGCCTTTTCCTGCATCAATTCCTGCATCGCTCGGGGAATCATGTTTAGGTCCAAACCATACGTGTTTGCGGACCACTCCACCTGTTCCAGGTATTCGAGGGGTTTTTCTCCTTCGTCAAATCATTCCCAGACTTGCTTTGCTATTTTTGCGTAATCCGGCAGGCTGGGCCTGGGTCTTTCTGGACTTGGACTCCTTTCCCTGCTCGTCTCTCTCCGTTGACCTTCCCGCTGCATCTCCTCCATGCTCAGACTTGCTATGAGGTCTTCATCCTCGGGGTTCGTCAACTTAACGTTTGAACCTGGTCTGTTTGGATATGCTGTCTCCATTTTTGTCCAGATTTCTGCGAGCATTGGGTCGTTTTCCGTATCTGCGTAGTACTACGCCAGGGTCTTTCGCATGTCCTCTGTTCTTCCGGACAGCGATATGCGCAACCTCTGTGCGACATTTGCGAACTACTCCTTTTTGAGGCGGTAGATCCAACTTCTACCTATACTGCTTTTTCGTGTGCTCGTCCCACCAAATTTATATTAAAACGTCCCCCGGTTACCAGTAACAACACTTGCAGTTTTCGTTTCTTGTTTATTTATTGTGGCCTAGCCTTATAATGTGATGTGATTATACGTACGTCTCTGCTCTCCCGTCGTACTGCTGGACCCTCGCCTGGTACTGCCGCGGCCACACGTGGTTGGTGGCGAGAAGAAATGCAGTGGGCTTTGAGAAGCGTCACCGTTCTCAGACTAGGGTGAACAAGTGCTGGGCTCTAAAGGCGTACGCGGCGGTAGCCGCAATCTTCTGTCCCTTTCGCTGTCCCGGACGTTTCCGCCTGACGCCCGATCAGTTTCTACCGACGTTCCGTGCAATCACCCAGATTACGCCCTAGTCCCTGTAGCAAGACGCCCAGTGAAAGACGAACGTTCCACCCTATCTTTTCTCTCTTGCTGGTGCGGACGAACCTGGGTGGTCTGCTCAGCGGCTTCGCTCTGTTATCTCACCGCTCTTGTCGTCCTGAGTGGTGCCGACCGTGTCGTTGGGTTCCCGTCACTTGGGCTAAGAATTGTCGAATTGTGGACTCACGGCAGCTAACGGCTGCGATCCCCAAGACAATCGCCTGGTGGAACAGCAATACGCCAACCACACGTCTGGTCTGACTGGTGACGCCGGTACCACGCCTTCTCGGATCGCACGGACACAGAAGGCAATCGCCGGGTTCACGAACGTAGTCTCCGACACAGTCGACTGGGTGTACACCGCAATTCTTACCGTCTCTTCGGGACCCTTTTGCTATTTGGCCCCGCCTGTTGAATGCTTCCTGACCACCGTGGTTCGTCGTATTGGACCTCAGCTACCTGCGTCTTAATTAGGAGACTTTCCTTATCCCAGACGTCTTGACGTAGCGATCTTGTTCCTTGCTGACTATCACGGCTGTAGCTCCTCTGCTAATTTCGTTTCTTCTCGTTGTTGACTTGTATACTCGTTCTCCTTGTACAGCTTCCAGCGTTCGGCCTCCTTTAACGGTTTATCCCTCAAGTTTCCAGTCTTCGGATCCAAAGACCACGGTTTTACCGTTGGCCCGGTCCAAATTCTAGCTTGCACCGTTATTCTCCTTACCCTGGCACGTCGATGACTATTGTTGACTTGCCGTCTTGCTCCAGATCGTGCCGTCTCACTCTCGCTCTCCATGTTCTCTCCTTCAAACCTTCTGTCTCTCCAAACTCTCTTTCTCCTCGGTGTCACATTGCAGTTACTACACGTTGAATTGTTGCGTAACTGGCAACGGCAGGCCCTCCTCATCCAATCTTCATGTGCATTTCCGCGGAGTTTTAACTCCTCACAATTTGTATTATTTCTTTTAAAATATTCTGCCCTTTTAATTGGGTCGTAGTCGGCATAATGGAATTTATAATTTTATAGTGGTTAACAATAAAAAAAATGTCGTCAAATGTAAATTGCTAAATACCCTTTATATTGTTGGATACGTGTGGGAGAAAAGGATCTTGATATAAAAGTCGTAGACTTTTATTTGGAATCACCGACCGAGTGATAGGTTATGCGGCCTCAGGTGCTCTATGGTTGAGTGGGCATTTGCTGTTGGCAGCTCAGCTTCAAATTAACAAAATAAACCCCTTTTTTTTTTACATCTTCTTTCGTTTATCTTGTAACTGACTAAAATTTGTTATATTGCACGCGGAATTTAAATAGATATAATAGTGTAATGAAGCATATAGAGTTGTGCCGAATAACGTCCTTTGCTAGCCTTCCCTCACAATGGTGCGTACCTAAAGATAGATCGCTCGGCGTCCTCGTTTCCGCTGTCCTGCTCGTAGTCTTGGAGAACGCGTCTTGCGTAGCTTGCGCATTCCAATAAGGTAGCGGGGTGCTGTGCACCGTATGATGTCGTAGAACTCAAGGTTGCCAACAGCGGCGCTGTTTAGGCTACAATCAGGCAAACCAACAACACGTTACCATGGCAAAATCAACAAACTAATTTGCGCCTCCTCCTGCAGTATTATCACAGTGTGGATCTCAACGTTGCCGCCTTAGCCTTGTAACCGTCTTGTCGTTCAGCGGCACGGCTTAATCTGTGAGTCTTGGTTGGACTCCTCACCCACTCGAGGTGATTATCGTTGCACACGGATTCACGTCGCCAACCGTCGTTACGGTTTTCACTGTCTGTTTTTCGTGGTAGTCATCTCACATTCACTGACTCGTCAATTCATGGAGCGTCCTCTTTGCTCTCGTCCAAAGTCTGCAGCAATACCGTTTCACCTATGGGCTCGAGTTGAAGCTCCAGCGCGGCACCGTTAGTTTACGGTCTCTCCGTTTGGAGCCCGTTGCAAATACTTAAATATTTATTCTCTGGTTTTGCGCCAGTAAACGGTCCAACATTTACCGTTTGACCTGGCTGTCATTGACTCCTCTTGCCTTCTGTGCGGTTGCTACGTCGCTCTCCTGCACCTAGAATTGTGGAAAGTGTGAAGACTCTTCATAGAAGTAGCTGCAGCTGTGCTCCATTTATAACAATAATTTAAATTATTATTTTCGCTGGGGCAGCGTTCACTTGTGTACCCTAGACACGCACCCGAAAATCTGTAAGCCGAAATGGATTAACTATTGCGTATACTTTAATGGATTTAAGACCTCGGTCTTGACGAATGCAGCTAATGCAGTACACACGTGAGGCCATAGCGTCAGAAATACAAATTGGAGGAAATTGGAGGATAAAAAAAACTAAAAATAGAAGATATCGCTGCTTAAGCAAAGAAAAACTAAGCGAAATTATCTTCGTCTAAAATTGAGAGGGCAAAGAACTTACCAACGTAGTTAAGTCCTCCAAAACACATGTCGAACTTAATATACTAGTCTCATCTTGAAACAAAAACGGTGGTTCTAGCTGCGCTATGGCTGCTACCTTCTCTGGGTCCGTGCCTATCCCATGGTTTGTGTTAGGTACAGTAGTTCTTGCTTAAAGAATTGCCATTTTCTGGGTTTATTCTTAGATTCGCGTTCTTCGAACGGTGGAACACCAACCGGAGGTTTCTTTTGTGTTCCTATGGAGTGCGCCCAATCACGATGATGTCAACTTCATAAACAAAGGCATGTGGCGACATTTCTGGTCCAATTACCTGATCTATTGCCCGTTGAAATGTGGCCGACGCGGAGTGTAATCCAAACGGCATCACTCTCCATCGGAACAGCCCTTTTCCTGGGATCGTGAAAGCCGTGAAGCCCCGGTTCGACTCTTCCAAAGGTATTTGCCAATACCCATCCTTGAGGTCCAGACTGCTTATGAAGCGCGCCTCCCTTAGTTGGAGGCCTCCCTGTTGGTCGAGGATGTAGTTTATCCGTGGCATCCTTTATGGATTTCTCGATTATCTGCCTGAAGTCCACGCACAGTCTCTATTTTCCCGTTTTCTTTTTTAACATGACTATGGGGTCCTTGAATGTTCTATCAGTCCCATTTTCACAAGTTCGTCCACCCTTGCATTAATATCCCCTTAAATCTTTGGATTGATGGGGTAGTATCTCTGCTTTATTGGTGTATTATCCTTCATGGTTATCGTGTGCTCGGCTATAATAGATGTTCCGGTCATGGAGTGAAATTCCGCGAGATCTGTTTCCAGGAATTTATCCATGTCATCCTCTTCGTTTTGGACTACTGCGACCGACAACTTCTCCTCGAGCCACCCGTTGTGTCTGCCTCTGGCCGGTATTCGGATTTAATGACCGGCGCACTTGATCTCGGCCCCGACTTGCGTGTGGAAATTCCACCCCAGCTGCAACACATCCAATATTCCTGGTAGTATCAGCAGGCTCATGTTGAGTCGCCTGTTGCCGAACTCCACTCTTCTTTCGAGCTTTGCGTTGATTTCGTCGCACCTTCCATCTGCCAACCTAACCTGCAGTCGTATCCTTGTAGTCGTTCCGCGGGCAGCCAGCTTGTCCTCCAGCTCTTTTGTCTTATACGTGTTCCCATCGATCACTACCGCTGCGGACAACTGCTGCTCCTTTTCGATTAATTTGCCAGTTAGTTTGGAGAGGCGGCACCTTGCGACCCCTGCTCGTCTCTCTGCGGCTGGAATCGCTGGCCATTTCCCGTTCTCTGGCACCAATCCGTACTTCGGGTTCCTACTTTTCCGCACATCCAGCAGAACAGCACACTCTGGTTTGGCAGCCTCTTGCCCAATGGTCTAGTCCACCGCATCTGCAACACGGTTCTTGCGGATTGGCAACATGGTTTGGGTTCTGACCCGATTTTCCCCCAGTTGACGTTCCAATGTGTCTATGGGTGGTGACTGGCGGCCCACCGGGGTATTTTGTGCCCTGGGTCTGCGTACCTAGATCTCCTGGAGATCTAGATTTATTCTCTTGCGCGAAGGCTTCCCGTTCCTTGTGCAATTCCTCGTACTCATCTGCCAGGATCATGTGTGCCTCTAGGTCGTCAAAGCTATTCGGAGGTGTGGCGTGCAGTTCTTCTTAATGAGCTCTAGCGTTTCGTTTTTACCGTACCCAAGGCGTGTTATCAGTGACTGCATCTCGCCCATGTAGTCCTTGAATGCTTCCCTAAACCCTTGCTTTCTTTTCTTTTTCGTTTCGTAAAGTATCCCCTAGGCAGAAAGTATGTTTGGAAACTATCTATGAATTCTGCCCAAGTCCTCCAGTGTCTGTTATTGCATATTTACAAGCCTATTCCTGCATCACTTCCTGCATCGCTCGGGGAATCAGATCGGTAACCGTTGCAAATACTTAAATATTTATTCTCCGGTTTTGCGCCAGTAAAATGTAGCCAGCCAGCGGATAAAACTAGCGGCAAACACGGCTTTGACAGGTGCAAGGTCCAACATTAACCGTTTGACCTGGCTGTCATTGACTCCTCTTGCCTTCTGTTGCACCTAGAAGACTCCTCATAGAAGCAGCTGCAGCTGTGATCCATTTATAACAAGTATAATTTAAATTATTATTTTCGCTGGGGCAGCGTTCACTTGTGTAGACAAGCACCCGAAAAACTGTAAACCGAAATGGATTAACTATTGCGTATACTTTAATGGATTTAAGACCTCGGTCTTGACGAATGCAGCTAATGCAGTACACACGTGAGGCCATAGCGTCAGAAATACAAATTGGAGGAAATTGGAGGATAAAAAAACGACAAAAAAAAGATATCGCTGCTTCAGCAAAGAAAAACTAAGCGAAATTAGCTGCTTCTAGGGCTTCTATCTTCGTCTAAAATTGAGAGGGCAAAGAACCTGCCAACGTAGTTAAGTCCTCCAAAACACATGTCGAACTTAATATACTAGTCTCATCTTGGAACAAAAACGGGCTTTTGTAGTTGTTGAGGTAATAAGCCTTTTTTGCCGAATGAAAGAGACTTGTAGCAAAAAGCGGTGACCTACGCAAATCAGATGCTCTGTTGCTTTCCACCTGATTGCCTGGCGCATAGCTTGCCATGGCGAACTCAATGTTCTCCAGCGTCCTGCATCGCTGCTGCAGAAACGATGCCACTGATTCCCACGTAGTAACCGAATTTTTGAAGACTTTATCCTCTATATGCTTCTCCCATTTTGCCTGACTCGCCGGATCCAGCTTCAGGACAAATTCTTGGGCGATTATACATCCAGAGATTTGTTTCGTTGAAGCCATTACATTAAGCGCACGAAAACGAGCGTTAAATTTATCCGAAAGATCACGAAGCATTATAACTAAACCACTCTGCACTGCCCTTAGCCCCAAAATCTCAGTATCATGCGCAAAAAAAACTAAACGACGATTAGCAAATCTGTTTTGTATCAATTCTATGCGATAGCTTGCCCTCTGATATTTCCAAAGAGCGAATGGTTTCCAAAGCCGTGTTTCTCAGAAATGTTCGTAAGTGCTTTATTTTCTCAATAGTTGTGAGAGTCAGGATGACTATCTGTTGTCATCGTAATAATAAGATAAAAGTCCGGCCAGTTAGCATAGCCTCCAGCGAATTTTTGAAGCTCAAGAGGAGGCAGCAATGATGCCCTATTCCAGAGTAAATGATGCTGATGGCCACAATCACACGGTGAAATGCCGAATGGATTTGTGAAACGCGCTTTGAAATCTTCCCACAAACTGAGGATTTAAGCGTTACGAGAACATCATTCAATTTCTCATTCGAATCGCTTTCGATTTGATCCTAATCAAGCTCTTCAAGTTCGCACAGAATTTTTTAAATGTTTGTTGCAGCTCATCGGTCGGTTCCAACCTCAACTGAAGAACGGAATTGTCATACGAAGTTAACGCAGAGCTCGACAAAGAATCTGCTAATCATGTCACTCTACTATATTTTGCAGTCGTCTTGCGCCTCAAAAATGACAGCCTGTTTGCAACAGTGGTAACGTTTCCATTATTTTTAGCAGCCATGGCAACACCAACTACTAAAAATTCGGTTCAAGCGGGAAGAACAGCGCAAAGAAGAATTACCGGCAGCTTCCGTTATTTGGCTTTAATGTTCACTGCCTTTAATTTTTATTATTATTGTAGAGAAAAATATTTGCACAAATAATAAGCGCTTATCATGCGACTTTAAGGTTTGCAGGACTCGTCTTACGAAGCTGAATCCCGATTAACTTCTTCTCAAGGGAATAAAAGATTCTGTACGGGCTTATTGATTCGGGGGAAGAGACAAAACAAGTTACCTTGCTTCAACAAAACGAGACCCTCTGAACAGAAAGACAGGAGCAAAACGAGGTAGCCGGAAGAATTACCAAAGCCCCTTAAGAATATGATTACGGGATAACAGCATTCCAAGCTTTAAAGCGAACGGTCGTGTTTTTTTTTCTGCGCTCCGAATTTATTTTTGTTTTGCTAAATCCAGCGGTGGAATTTAACAAATTATTTAATAATTCAATTTCATAATCTGTACTAGTTAAAGTGCCGTTCGTTTCGCGAGTGAATCTTTTGTGATATGTGCATTATTTTAATAAATTAATTCGATCTGTTCTCTTTCTGTCTTTGCGTTTTGTTTACTCTCTTTTTCGTGCGTTGTCCGTAGTGCTGTTTGGTGTTGTTTTTGTACTTAACTGCACGGTGCACCCGCTCTCTCGCTCTCCCACACAAAATCTTAAAGTGCACACTGCGCTCTTGCGGTACATTTTCTGATTTTGTCTTTTGGTACAGTGGTCAAAACCCAATTAAACATGGAAACCAATGTTGTCTGCTTCCATAACAAATGCCGTCAGGTAATAAAGCCTGATCAGTCAAAAATGACCTGTTGGCTATGTGATAGAATGGAGCACACTAAGTGCGCTGGTTTTAACGGCCGAACAAGTGATGACCTAGCTGAAGGCCCTCATCTAAAATACTGTTGTGATACTTGCCTAGGAGTTGCGAATGAAATGCAACTCTTTATGCGCCAAACTAAAGGTGGCTTGAAAGGACTGATCAGCAGTTTTGGCGTGGCTAGAGATAGTTTTCGTCGAGCTGATGATCTTCTTTCTGCGCTTCATTCACAATTTAATAGCCTCAAACTATTAGAAGAATCTCCAAAGCGCAAGAAAGCCGCTGGTGGTAGGCTGCCTAAGGGGAATGCCCCGCAACCTTCGGCGAGTGATCAACAGGACTCCACAGCTGATCAGTTGACGATCGCAGCAAACCCTCAAATGTTGCTTAGATCGGCAGCTAAAAAAGATTCGGTGCAATCCGATCAATCGGTTGTGGAGGGAGTCCAGCCTGGGATTGCTACAGATTCCGCTATGTCCGCACTGGTTTCTCAACCGGTGTTCCATCCGTCCCGAATTGTTTACCACCACAAAGGAATATTGAGTCCGGACTACCGGCACAAGTTGGCACTTCAGAAATACAACCTGCAGTGCCAAAACCCCTCTCGGTGGTTCCACTAAAGAAACAAATTTTTGTTTCTCGGCATTCCCCTGATCAAACATCATCTGATGTACTGTCTTATATACAAGACAAAACAAAAGCCGACAACATAAAAGTGGAAAAATTTAACTTTTCTTATGGACATCTCATCTTTCAAGATAACTGTCCCAAATGAGCTATTCGCAACCATATGTTCTGGTGATTTTTGGCCGAAAAGTATGATTGTGAAAGAGTTTGAAGCTAAGATTAAAAATAGGATAAAAAGGCCCGTGGGAATTAAACTTCCCACAAGTGGCCAGATCACTGCCCCATCCTCCTCTACTACTTCTACTTCTTTATCTTCAAAAAACTAAAATCTAGTCTCACTATCTGTTATCAAAATGTAAGAGGCTTGTGTAGTAAGCTAACTAATTTGTATTCTAATAGTCTTTTCTTTGCATCCCATGTTATTGTGTTTACAGAGACTTGGTTAAAACCGGAGATACTTAACTCCGAAGTTCTCCCAGGTATGTCAACAGACTGTCCGATAGGGACCGACTAGTTGTCCTAGGTGACTTTAATATACCAGGCACTAAGTGGTCCACAGAGGAACAGTCAAATATTCTCCTGCCTATAGCACAGCATGACTTTATTGACGGCTTGCTTGACATATCGTTGTCGCAAGTTAATTATATTCAAAATTCTCTTGGTCGTTTATTGGATCTATGTTTTGTTTCAAGTCCTGAAAGTGTGTTTCTGACTAGAGTAGCACCTCTTAGTCAACCAGAAGATCCATACCATCCAACTTTCGAGGTGACAATTGACACAGGTACCGTAATAAAAGAGAGGCCAGAAAAGTCAACCAAACGAATTCATTGTTTTCGTAAGGCAAACTTTCAGAGGTTAAATCTTTTTATATCTTCTATATATTCTTGCAACAAAATGGCCGATGCCATAGATATTTTTTATACTGCAATTAAATCATTTTTCAACTCTTGTGTTCCGATGTACTATCCGTCTACCTCTAACAAACCACCTTGGTTTAATAAAGAGTTGACACACCTAAGAAATGTTAAGTCCAGACTTTATATAAAATTTAAAAATACCGGTTCTCAATCTATATTTTCTAAATATGTAAGCGCTCGGTTAAATTTTACCGTGCTTAATGCTCAGTGTTATAAGAATTATTTAAACCGTTGTAAGTTCCAGTTCGCACAGGATCCCAAACAGTTTTATAATTTCGTTAACACTAAGCGCAAAACAACTAGTTACCCTTCCTCGCTATTTTTTGAAAATACTTCGGTAACATCGGATCAGGCAATAGCCGATCTATTTGCCAAGTTTTTTCAAAACACATATTCTACGTTACCTCATTCCGAACGACCTTACTCTTACGCGGTATCAAAGTCAAATTTAATATTCTGTCCCACTTTAAACGAAAGCTCACTGCTTTATGATCTTCTGCGAGTTAAGCCTGTCTATTCGCCAGGTCCCGACGGAATTCCTGGCTGTGTGCTTAGATTCTGTGCGGAAGCCTTGTGCAAACCTCTACTAAAACTGTTTAACTTATCTCTAGACTCTACACAGTTTCCCCAAATATGGAAGGAGTCCTTTGTGATCCCTCTCCATAAAAAAGGTAGCAAATCGCATGCAAGCAATTACAGAGGAATCTCCAAATTGTCTGCTATCCCTAAGCTTTTTGAAAACGTTATCACTCCTCATTTGCAGCACCTTTGTAGGTCAATTATTTCACCATGTCAGCATGGTTTCATGAAACGCAGATCAACAACTACTAACCTTCTGGAGCTAACCTCCTTCGTAGTACAGGGTTTCAAAAATAATCTTCAAACAGATGTCATTTATACGGATTTTAGTAAAGCATTCGACTCTGTTAATCATTCACTTTTAATAAAAAAACTTGATTTATTAGGTTTCCCTGTTGATCTCCTAAATTGGATTCTAAGTTATCTGAATGGCAGGACGCAACGGGTCCTCTTTAAAAATTCTGTTTCTTGTATTATCCGAGTCACATCCGGCGTCCCACAAGGGAGCCACCTAGGTCCGCTCCTTTTTACCTTACTTATTAACGACCTTCCCTTAATAATAAATCATTCGCGTGTACTAATGTACGCTGATGATGTAAAATTATGCTTGCAATATAAGGACATTTCTCGCCATTTGGACTTACAATCCGATCTAGATTGCTTTCAAACATGGTGCCGTGATAACGTATTAAACTTAAATGGCTCTAAGTGTAAAGTTATGACCTTTTGTCGTGCCAACTCAATGCACGCAACTTACACTTTAAGTGGGTGCTCTTTGGACAGAATAACACATGTTGATGATCTTGGTGTTCTTCTGGACCCTAAACTTAAATTTTCAGACCATATTTCGTCTATTGTCAATAAGGCCAGGGGTGTGCTTGGTTTTATAAAACGGTGGTCAAAGGAATTTGATGATCCTTACATGACCAAGACCTTATTTATTTCTCTAGTCCGTCCGATCCGCGAGTATGGATCACCTGTTTGGAGTCCACAATATGAAGTTTACTCGGACCGCATTGAATCGGTTCAAAAGAACTTCTTACTTTTTGCTTTACGGCGCCTTAATTGGGATGCAAACCGTAGATTACCTCCTTATTCGAGTAGATTAATGTTAATTAACTTACCCTCCTTAGCTAACCGTAGAACGATGCTTGGAACAGTCTTTATTTTTAACCTTATTCGTGGTGAAGTGGATAGTCCCGACTTGGTTAGTCGGCTAAACTTCACTGTTCCAAGCAGATTTACTAGAAATTACGTACCTTTAATTTTAAATCAGTGTAGATCTAACTATGAGTTGCATGATCCCTACAGAGTATTATGTTCTGACTATAATAGATTCTATCCTATTATCTCTAATTCTGACTCTCTGCCGTTTTTAAAGCGATCAATACTAACATACTTAACGAATTCTTAGATATTACTACATACATACATATTTTTCCTCGTCCTTTACTGTCTTCTATATCGCGTCTATCTTCCCGCGATTCGAGCCGTACGATACACGGCAGCGCCCCTCGGTCGGTTGGGCGGGAGGTGTGGCCGTGGGACTCGCGCGAAAAATAAAAAGTGGCTAAGTATGATTAAAGTACAGTCTTGCCGCAACCTAGTAGGCTTGTTGATAATATATCAAAATATCAATATATCGATATTTTTTCTGAAAATGATACATTTATATCGTGATATTTTTTTTGCCTTCGCTCATTCTAATTCGACGCGATACCAAGTACACGAGGACGTGACAAAATTAATATCAAATCAAAATACATAGAAATAAAAAACGGAACTGCAAAATGCAATCTGTGCGAAAGAATTATAAAAAGAAGAGAGAACGCTACAGTCGATTTCCCCGACTATCTGATACCCGTTACTCAGCTAACTAACAGACAGATGGACAGACGAACGGACAGGCGGACATGGCCAAATCGACTCGGCTATTGATCCTGATCAAGAGTATATATACTTTATATGGTGGGAAACGCTTCCTTCTGCCTGTTACATACTTTTTAACGAATCTAGTATACCCTTTTACTCTACGAGTAACGGGTATAACCAGTGGAAACACTTCAAACATGTCCCCGCACCTTAAAAATAAACATTACGATGTTTTTGTAAAATGTGCGAAAAAGAAGGTATGTACAAGTAATTAAAGTTGGGGGTGGCAGGGGGGATCCCTCGCTGCAGTCACAGATTTTATGTTGAGAGGAACTTTCCTCTTTTAGCTGCCAGCCTTGTGGTCTGGCAGAGTAATTAATACAAATATATTTTACGACGTTCAGTCGGAGTAATAAGGTTGACGAGCAGCCGCTCTTTATTAATGTCAAATATAAACTGAACTTAAAACTGAATCTTACAGCTAACAAAAGACTCGCAGCGGCAACGCAAATATGCTGTGTTTGCCGGCTGCGCACGGGTTTCCGGCCCGATGCTGGGTCAGCACTTTAACGTTATTATATTATGTTTCGTGCACTGAGCCAACTGGTCTAGCTCGTTGGCTCGTGTTAACTACTCCCCCTTCAAGATTACGGCCGTCCTCGGTTGGTCCTAATTCGGCGATCATCCCGTTTAACTGGATTGCAGATCTCCGCGCTCCGATGTACCGTAGACAGGCGATGCCGATACATACCAATACACAACAAATCGCTGCTGCGACAAATATTATGCGATGAGAATGATCAGTATCAATTTCTCTCCCGAACTCTTTGATGAACTCCAAGTTACGTTCACTTAGCTGGTGAAGGTAGGGGAGGCTCAGAATATCTCTGTTGGCGGTGATATTCAATGATGGGGAATTCGCTACCCCTGGAGCTCTTGTTTGGGCCTTGTCATGATTTACAAAGGTGGTGTCATTTATCACGACGCGATCGTTGAAGGTGATGAGATGTGTGCCGCGTAGGTAGACTTTTGTTTCGTTGTCTACCGTGACCCTGGCTGGCCGGTCATTGATGATGATGATACCCTCATCCACGCGGGTGAGCGGGTGTAGGTCACTTGGTTGCGACTCGCAATGCGCTAGGACGCCTGCGTGTAGTTCCCTGGCGCATGAGCTTTCCGTTGATAGTTGGCAAAAGGTAGCCCCCGGTGTTGGGATGCAATTTTTGATTGTGTGGACTACTTCACCACACTTTGCTACCATGTTGTCGGTTATCCGCAGCATAACTCCTTTGCAAGCGACTGGGAAAATAGTGACCTTCTTACAAGATAATTTTATTTTGGGAAATTTGATAATGAAGTGCATCATGTTAGAGGATTGCAGTATTTTTACAGACGATGCGGACATAAGATCCCCTATGGGGGTATCGGTGGGTTCTTTCAGCCAAACTGATTTTAAGTCTGCATGATCTAGGATATTTGGACTGACAATATTGTTTTTTGCCAGCGTTACAGCCAACATTAAATTCTGTAACTCCATCATTAGTATTCTATTCCTAGCCAGCAGTGTCTCGTATAAATGGCCGGTGTCAGTTTGGGTATTGTTATGTGTTTGCAGGATTTGATTTACTGTTGTTGTTAATTGGTTGATTCGACTCTGTATCCTAGTATTAATTTTGATTTGTCTATTGTTTGATTGTGTCAACTGCCACTCTGTGAACCTAATTCTTTCTAGATCGCCGGCATCCGGCGTCCCCGCTACTACCTTTAGCATTGAGCCTAGAAAATCTAAACTCCTTGCTATTCTGTGGTGGACTTTTAACGAATCCAGCGTGTCTCGAAGGTGCAAGGTATCCACTTCTAGCAATTTCCTCATATGAGACTGCGGAAACATCTCGTTCATGCTGCTTGTTTCTTCTATTACGCGCATGTATTCCGAGAGATTTGCCGAGTGGGTCACATATGCGAGCTCCTCCCATACCAGGATCTCTCCATCTATGATGGGGATATACTTTGTTTGCGAATACTTAGTGACGTGCGCTGACACTAATGCCAGTGAGAGGAGGATGAAAATTCTGCACCTGTGGAAATGTATTTTTTAGTCGCTTTTTCTTGTTCGCTAAGGTTTATCCCATCACCGATTTAGTATTAATACCAATTAAAACTAAAACATCGCGCCTTTGGCAACGTACTTAATGTCTATTAAATGGAAGTTCGCCAAACGGCTGATAATAGGTAGTGATAATAAAAAATTAAAAATTAAGGGAGAGAGTCATTTTAAATTGTCTTTGTGGACCACCCTCCCTTCAATGAGGACCGTGGTCCCCAGGTCTGCTTGTATGGCTTTTTCCTCACACAAGGGAGTGAGTTTATTGCCAAGTCTTCTATTAGTTTTGACCAAAATTTTTTCGCCCACTTCGAAGACTCTATTTTGCCGAGAAGCATTCTCTCTAGACCTTATCGCGTCTTGAGCACTCTTAATTTTGTTAGCAATCCGTTTTTGTGTGTCGTCCGTGCATTCTTGTATTGCGTCGACTGGCCTCTTATCGATGACCGAATGGATTGTTTTGTTATATTTGGTCGTGGCTAACAAGATTATCTCCACGGTATCGCTCAATTTTTAGGCACCTGGCGAGTTCTAGTAGGGTGCTGTGAAAACGTTCCACTTGCCCGTTTGAGACACTGTGAAGGGGCGGCGCATTCGTGATGCTGACGCCAAAATGGTTGTCTAGCATGGCCGTGATCGTGTGCGATTTTAACGATGGCTCGTTATCGCAGTAAATCACTTTGGCCTTTGGGAAGAAATTCATGACCTGTAACAAGGCCGGTTTCAAGTCCTCAATTGTTCTTGACGGTACATGCTGTACGACGGCGAATTTCGAAAACTTGTCGATGCAAGTGAGAAAATATTTTTTGTCTGTTGAGAAAATGTCTATGTGTAGCATTTCTCCTACATGAGAGAGAATCGGAGACTCGCCAATCTCTTGCTTCCTAGGATGCCTATCATATTTAGCTTTAGTGCATATTTTCAAGTTTTGGACAATTTCATTGGCCAGTTTGGCCATTTTTGGGAAGTAGTATTCTGTGAGAACCTGGTTCACATTTTCTTGGGCCGATCGGTGGGCCCTATTGTGTTCTGCCAATATGATTTCCCTTTTTTCCTCGACCCAAAAAATGTCTGTAACACGGTTTTTGCAGTGCCAGAATTTTGTAGTCGGACTAAGTCGTCCTGCACCGTTGCTAGCGTGTGCAAATCGGAATGGAGGGCGTTTACGCCCTTGGGGACTATTGCGTCCGCAAGGTCATTGAGCAATGATTACTTGTCAGTGAAGTTGATTGTATGTCGTTTCTTATTTTTAAAGAGAACGAAAGAGCGTTTTAGCGGAAAGCGGGCCGCTTCCAGAATTAGTTGGTTCTGGAAGCAATTTAGGGGCTTATCCGTAGTTTCTATGGTGTGAGTGAGGGAAATCTCACTGTGAATGGTCGCACCACATGATTCTGCGTCCTGTTCTTCTATGGCATTAATTTGCTGCCTAGACAGGGCATCAGCAACCAAATTTTCTTTTCCCGGTTTATAGACTACCTTTGCACCCGTTTCCTCGATGCGACCCTTCCACCTTTTAATTTTCGCGTTAGGGTTTAAGTCTGATACTGAGAATGACAATGGTTGATGGTCGGTGAAGATGGTTATATCTTTCACCGCATATAAATAGTGTCTCAGTTTGGCCAAAGCCCAAACGATGGCTAATAATTCCCTTTCATTTGTGGCGTAGTTCATTTCCCTGTCCTTTAATGTCCTCGAGATCATTGAATAGGACGGTTCTCCTGTGAAAGCACTGCTCCAATACCGTAGGCTGAAGCATCCGTCGTTAGATGGAATGGCTTCTTGTAATCCGGGTATCGGAGCATAACATCTTCGGATGCTAAAATGTTGCGCAGTTTTTCGAAAGAATTTTTTTGCACCTCATTGAATTGTACTTGGATGTGTCGCGATCTGTGTCTGCTTACACTTCCGTTTTCGCCCTTTAAGAGTCCGAAATAGGCCTTGCTATGGCTGCAAAGTCCTTAATGAAGCATCTGTAATAGCTCGCGAGACCTAGAAATGATCTAACCTCAAATACTCAAATACTTTTTTAAAAAAACTTGACTTTTTCACTGAGACTCTCATATTTGCATCGCTTATGGTTTTTAAAACCCAATCCACGTGCTTGACATGAGCATTCTCGTTTTCTGAGAAGATTATTACATCGTCGACGTAGACATAGCAAGTCTTGCCGATTTGCTCTCTGAGAATGTCATCAATGGCTCTCTGGAAGATGCTGGCAGCATTTCTCAAGCCAAAGGGAAGCCTCTTGAATTCGTACTTCCCTCCGCTTACGGAGAAGGAAGTTTTTTCGCGGTCATTTTCCGCTAAGATGATCTGGTGATACCCGGACTTGAGGTCCAGTGAAGAATTTGGCCTTGCCCAAGTTGCCCAGTATCATGGAGATATCTGGCATAGGGTATTTGTCTGGGATAGTTCTTTCGTTTAGCTTACGAAAGTCTATATCTATATCGTCTATTTTGATTGCCGGCCTCGTCGGTTCCTTTTTTATCAACCACCCATATTGGGTTGTTATAAGGTGACACCGACTTTTGAATTATACCATTTTTAAGCAGGTCTTGTATTTCGTTGTTGACGAAATCTGCTGCCCCCATGGGGTATGGATATAATTTAGCGTAAATGGGCTCTTCGCTAGTAGTCCTAATCGTGGCCACTACCGATGTGTTATATGGCAGGGCCTCGTTGGGATCTGCGAAGGCGTTTTTTCGGCTCCTTATCATCCCTAGAAATGCCTTCTTCACCAAAGGTGGTGCATCTGCGCACTCCACGTTAGTGAAGTTGACGTCAGTGCATTTATGGAATGAGATCTTCTCAACCTCCTGACCCCATTTGAGTTGGGCGGAAGCGAGGCAAAGTGATGCACCGGCCTGTGTTAACAGATCGGCCCCATTTATACCGTCGAATATTGTAAAATCTGGTAGAATGAAAAAAGTCGCTTTCAAATTAAAAATCGAGACGAAGCATTTTTTTGTAACGATGGTGGTGCCGTGAATTGAATGAATTTCGAAAGGAGAGTCCACCGGGCGGACACCCTTTAGCTCTTTGCGAGGCCGGATGAAACTTTCTGACGCGCCGGTGTCTAAAAGGAATTTCATTGGTACCCCTGCTACTCTTCGTCTGATGACGGGTAACAGGGATTTTCCCCTAAAAAATTTTGGTAGTCAGAATCATACCCGGTAATGGCATCGTCGTCTATTTTCGATTCCGCTTTGGAAGCGGCGGCGGCATACGCTCCTGACTTTTCTTCCGCATTCTGCGTAATGAAGTTAACTTTTTGTTGTTTCCTCACGGCGCCTGTGCGCTCGGAGGTGGCTGGTCTTCTGTTCCGGTAGGCATTTGCCTGGGTCGGCTGCATCAATTTAGAAACTGAGGGATCGACCTCCATTGGCTCTGGTGGGCCGTCGTCTTTGTAATTTTTGGTACCTTGCGGGTCGGCGTGAACCTGTGCCTTATGCTGCCTATTAAAGTACGGGTTTTTGGTATTACTAGGCTGTGGGTCATGGCGGTCGTACCTGTCAAGTTGACGACCCTGCGCTTTGCAGTAGGTTTGCGATCTTTGTCTTCTTGACTTCTTGCAAAACTAGCTGCAAAAACGTACCTCTCGTGGTTAGATTCCACTTCTTGCGCTAAGGCCAAGGCTGACGGCATGTCTTTCGGCTTCGCCGCGAAAAGCACGTCAGTGAGGTTGCGTTTAAGTGACGAGATGAAAATACGCAAGGCGTCCTCTCGGAATTTTTCGCACAATATATTTGCCGCCGATGGCTCGTGATACATATGGGCTTTATTTGTGAGTAAGGTGAGTTTTTTCTCGACCTCATCATAATACTCCAACAGGGTCATGTTGCTTCCCTGTCTTAAAGTGCTCATGTCCTGCTCAATGACATGCATTGGGCGTTTGCCGCTGTAAGTGAAATTGAGCCGATTTATAATGGCATCGAAATTCAGTACAGTGCGAAACGAGGATAAGACGTTATTGGCCGCGCCCCTAATTTTGTTCATAATAATTGTTACCGCCTCGTAATGGCGAGAGGTGCCGTTGTAATCTTTATATATGCGATACGCAGCAACCGCCGCTTGTCGCCACGAAACATATGATTCCTGTGACCCCGAGAATTCAGGCAAATATTTAACGGCGTCTAAGGTCTTGTTACATGGTACACCACTAGTTATGTCTATGGGTTCGTAAGCTCTAATTGCGGGGGCCACTGCTGAGGTGGGCGCGACCTGTGTTGCTGCCAACTGGCTGGCCAGCTCCTGAATTTTCTGACGCATTTCATTTTGTGCGAGTTCGTTTTTGGCAGCCTCGTCCGCCAAAGTATTGGCCACCACTGCCTGTATTACAGCTCTAAGTTGTTCTGGGTCTATCGCCATTGCAGGGGAATTCGCGGCTGTACGTCTTAGAGGGGAAGGTTGATTTTCACAATCGGACTCTGAGTCCGTGGAGTATGGTGTACTATTCCTATACTGCTGCTGCATGAGCAGTCCAATTCGCTTAGGTATGAAAAAGCTGTCCGTGTGGGCAGCAGTTGGCCAAAGCCAAACGAACAACAACTAAAGACAAAGGCTGCAGCGTCGAATGTCGCGCTTGAATCGAATGGAAACACAAAACAACAACAATAAATGAAAAGCGAACGTATGCGCTGTTATAAGAAACAATTATATGATATCTGTTTTCATTTACATTGATGCGAGACCATGTTTAAGCGTATCTGCCGGATTAATAATTTTTTTATTATTATATATTTTTTTTTTTAGAAATTCACAGACTTAAAATGCGTTTAGCATCGGTTTCCACTCACATAATTTTTTGTTTTTGGTGAGTGTGTTATTTTGTCACTAATTCCCTTCACTTTTCCCGCGCCGCTGTCTTTTGCTTTGCCGCAAATTTAGTAGCTTTGTGGGCGGTGTTGGTGATGGTGGTGGTGGGTGGTGGTTTTTACCACTGGTTGGGCGCCAGTAATTAAAGTTGGTGGTGGCAGGGGGGATCCCTCGCTGCAGTCACAGATTTTATGTTGAGAGGAACTTTCCTCTTTTAACTGCTAGCCTTGTGGTCTGGCAGAGTAATTAATACAAATATATTTTACGACGTTCAGTCGGAGTAATAAGGTTGACGAGCAGCCGCTCTTTATTAATGTCAAATATAAACTGAACTTAAAACTGACAAATATGCTATGTTTGCCGGCTGCGCACGGGTTTCCGGCCCGATGCTGGGTCAGCACTTTAACGTTATGATATTATGTTTCTCGTTGGCTCGTGTTAACTTACATATGGCTTATGAATGTTTGTGTGCGTATGTTCAGATTTCAGAAAGTTCAAAATTTTACTGAAAATCGACGGTTCTACTGAAAATCGAACTCGTACATACACGTTGCTCACAACATAGATTCATTTATTTTTATTCTTAGCTGTCTTAAAACTTTGAAAATATCGAAGTCGTTTATGGGTGTTTAAGAGTGCTGAGGCGTTTAAAGGCAAGTGTGTTTAAAACCTGTTTGTAATTTAATAATAAAAACGTATCTTTACTTTTATTATAGATGATGGTTATAATACCAAATATAAGACCAAAGAAATCACTGACGCAATCGTTTTTATGATTTGCAAAGACAACATGCCAATGCGGTGTGTAGAGCGGGAAGGATTACAAGGGCTCCTGAAAAAATGTGTGCCGCATTATAAAATGCCTTGCAGATCTAAGGCAAGTATTAAAGAAGTTTTAATTTTTCTTAAAGATCATTATAAATTTAAATCCATTTTCACATCACAACAATGATTGAGAAGAAATACACTGCAGTCAATTCCACTGCACTGGATGTGTAGGAGCACTAACTAAGATTTTGAGTTCTGTGGAGGACGTAGCGTTCACCTGCGATGCTGTTACGATTCCCAAACTCGAGTCGCCTTAATATATGAAATTTATTATTATCTGTATTATTATCCGTAATATTATTATTATTATAATCTGTATTAGAAATCCATGAATTTAAGTTATGATATATTAAGTTTAAATGAAAATATGAAATGAAATATGAAAATTAAGTTAATAAGAAACTTTTATAATTTTATTGTAGGGGGAAAAAAATTTATTTGAAAAAAAAAATATATCAATCATATCGATATTTTTTTGTGATATTTTAAAAATTATTATCATTTTGTATTGATAAAAAATATCATACGATATAAATATCATACGATATTTTTTTAATATAACGACATCTCTTTTGTGGTGGAACGGGCCACATTAAATACACCAATTCGAACCCCAGTGGCCGAAGGACAAAATTACGACTTCTGACCCGGCCAAATTCGTAGAAGAACGAATAACTGCAATGATCAAAGTGTACACTTGTTCCTCTTCCGATTCGTTCATAGAGTCATTTTCTTCGTATAATCGACTTTTATTTTACACGGCTTATATCCACAGATACAAGTGTCACAATTTAGAAGGGCGCTGTTCACTTTGTTTCGAATAGTTCAACGCACCGTATTTGTAAAGGAAATATGCCGTCTACAAGTGGACAGGCTACAAGTAGAGTGCAGGACATGCACTCCCTAAAATCAACAAACTAAGCTCGCTGTCACCATTCATAAACGATCAAGAGATCATGAGGGTTCGGGGGAGGCAAAGAAATGCATTGAAACTTAAAAACGTAACAGCGGTTGTCCTATCAATGATCTATCGATCACCTACCGGCTAGGGTATATATAGTTTTGTTCGTTTTCGACATACACTGGTAGGCACAATTATTTTGACAAAATGTTCTTTCGTGTTTCTCAGTATAATATATTATAGATATAATATTATAGAAGTCCACCTCCAAGTGTTTTATTTTAATAACACAGTGAGCAAATTACTAAAGCAGAATAATAGCTCATCTTTGACTCGGTGCAGTCACAACAGTACCATTTAATTCCTTCAGAAGTTTATTGTACAAATGTTTCATTCTGAGCGTGTCGATTTCCGTTGAATTAAACCTTAGACAGTGAAGTTCATATGGTATTTGTGGTATTAGAATTGGATTGCTTGGGAATCGTAAACAGGCAAGGTCGGAATCTGGGTTGGGTATTTGAATTTGTTGATTGTGGCCCGTGGTAAATAATAGAAAATACATCGTTGTACACAAGGTACCTGTGGAAGTTTAACCAAAAACTTTAACTGTCATGCATTGGTTTTGAACTACTTTTTTGGTGGCGGCAATAATTGCTCTCTCAAAAATTTTAATGCGTATTTTGCAGATATTAAAAAAAAAACAAGGGAGAACGGTATAGTCGAGTTTCCCGACTATCTGATACCCGTTACTCAGTTAGTGGAAGTACAAAGAAGAGTCTTAAACACTGACAGTTTTTGGTGGGCGTTAGAGTGGCCGTGGCAAAAAGTGTTTTGGCAAATCAATAGAAATTTGTAAGACTAATACAAAAATGAAAAAATATCAAAACATTTTTCAAAAGTGTGGGCGTGGCAGCATTGGGCGGTTTGTGGGCGTTTTGTGGGCGTTAGAGTGCGCGTGGCAAAAAGTTTTTTGGCAGATCGATAGAAATTTATAAGTCTAATAAAAAATAAAACATAACATTTTTCAAAATTGTGGGCATGGCATTTTTTGGCGGTTTGTGGGCGTTAGGGTGGCAACACGAATCAACAATCTTGCGCTGCGTCTATGTCTCTGGAGCCTGTATGCTTAATCTCAACTTTCTAGCTTTTGTAGTTTCTGAGATCTCGACGTTCATACGGACAGACGGACAGACGGACGAACAGACGGACATGGCCATATCAACACGGCTATTGATCCTGATCAAGAATATATATACTTTATATGGACCTTCCTCTGCCTGTTACATACTTTTCAACGAATCTAGTATACCATTTTACTCTACGAGTAACGGGTGCCTTTAGTCCAATGCACGATTCTATTAAATAAATATATTTATATATTTATCTATTAAAAATATATTTTATAAAAATAATAATTATTAAATAAATACAATTATATGCAACTTGTTTATTGATAAATAGATTTCTTGAGGTTCGCCGAGTGATTACAAAAATAATGTTGTAGCCATTTACATGTACTGTAACGCACAGGGCAGCTGCCAGCGTAGAAATAGTTAAGAGTATGCTGGTCACAATTTTACAAGCTTCTAACACAGGGGAGAAATGACTGCTTTTCGCATCCGCTCCAAAATCGGTCCTATCAGCATATTAGTATAAGAACAATGTAACAAACCCAATTATAACTATGAAAAAAAAAATAAAGATCCATTCGAATTTCCAAGTCAAAACCAGCGGATGTAAGTATTATTTTAAACACTCTCAAACCTAACTCGCTCTCTCTCTCTGGCTTTTGAGCAAAAATTGTTCATTATTTACTCAATTTTAAGTACTATCGTTGAAAAACCTCTAAGATTGTAGATGGCGAATATTCACGTTTGCACTGCTCAGCCGTTCGTCTCAGACTCCTCGTTTGTAAGTCTATTTGACAGGCATTCGGATTTCCTTTCACTTACTCGCAGTGCGCACGAATACACGCACGACAATCGTAAATTCTAGAACTGTAACTCTTACCCCATAGGCAACTCTACCTATTAACAAGAACCCTATTAACGATTGTGCGGGTATTTCAAGTAAACCATTTAATCTCCGACACGGCCACACTGACAAATTACACGTCCTCGTGTGACATAGTTCCAATTTAAATTTTATTTGATTCAATATCCTAACAGTACAAACTAATTTCTAAAGATTTATCGTAATTTTCACAATTTTTAGTATGCTGGTTACATATCTTCTTCAGTTATTAACAATTTTTCATAATGTTTAACCTCATGTTCTTCTTCATTTTCATAGTCAGCTTTAGGGCCAGGTACTACCAATTAACCATCGACTACTGTCTCACTACAGTATACAAGTTATCAAGCTGCTCTTCCGTCTATTTCAACGAATTCTCTTTGCGGTTTAACCTTGATCTTCAGCTAACTTGATACACCTGCCTATATAGCATTCTTCTTAAACTATCTTTACATTAAATCTTTGCATTTTAGTTTCATGATATTTTTATACCCGTTACCCGTAGAACAAAAGGGTATACTAGATTCGTTGAAAAGTATGTAACAGGCAGAAGGAAGCGTTTCGGACCATATAAAGTATATATATTCTTGATCAAGATCAATAGCCGAGTCGATTTGGCCATGTCCGTCTGTCCGTCCGTCTTTCCGTCCGCCTGTCCGTCTGTCTGTCTGTCCCTCCGTATGAACGCTGAAATCTCAGGAACTACAAAAGCTAGAAAGTTGAGACTGAGCATGCAAACTCCACAGACATAGACGCAGCGCAAATTTGTCGATTCATGTTGCCAAGCCCACCCTAACGACCACAAACCGCCCAAAACTGCCACGCCCACACATTTAAAAAATGTTTTGATATTTTTTCATTTTTGTATTGGTCTTGTAAACTTTTAACGATTTGCCAAAAAACTTTTTTCCACGCCCACAAACCGCCCGAAACTGCCACGCCCACACTTTTGAAAAATGTTTTGATATTTTTTCATTTTTATATTAGTCTTGTATATTTCTATCGATCTGCTAAAAACTTTTTGCACGCCCACTCTAACGCCCACAAACCGCCGAAAGCTGCTACGCCCACACTTTTGAAAAATGTTTTGATATTTTTTTCATTTTTGTATTAGTCTTGTAAATTTCTATCGATTTTCCAAAAAACTTTCTGCCACGCCCACTCTAACGCCAAGAAACCGCCAAAAACTGTCAATGTTGCAGACTCCCTTTCGAACTTCCACTAGCTGAGTAACGGGTATCAGATAGTCGGGGAACTCGACTATAGCGTTCTCTCTTGTTTAAATTGCACTACTAACTGTGCCGTTTGTTCAACTTCCTCCTGTAGCTATAAGATGCAGCTTTATCTTCCGAGATCCACCAAAATCTGCAAACTTTCCGGTGGTAAAACATCTACCCTGATCGGCTATTATTCGGTTCGGAACACCCAACAAAGAAATAGATAATTTTAGTACCTGCACGCAACTATCGGTGTCCAACTTTAAAGTGTGAAACAAATAAACGAATTTGGTTAGAGAATCAATTTGTACAATGACATAATCCTTAATATTATTCTTCCCACTTACCCGTTATATCGATATGCACGGTACGCCATGGGACATTTACTTTTTTTCAACTCTTGTGTTCTGATGTACTATCCGTCTACTTCTAACAAACCTCCTTGGCTTAATAAAGAGTTGACACACCTAAGAAATGTTAAGTCCAGACTTTATATAAAATTTAAAAATACCGGTTCTCAATCTATATTTTCTAAATATGTAAGTGCTCGGTTAAATTTTACAGTGCTTAATGCTCAGTGTTATAAGAATTATTTAAACCGTTGTAAGTTCCAGTTCGCACAGGATCCCAAACAGTTTTATAATTTCGTTAACACTAAGCGCAAAACAACTAGTTACCCTTCCTCGCTATTTTTTGAAAATACTTCGGTAACATCGGATCAGGCAATAGCCGATCTATTTGCCAAGTTTTTTCAAAACACATATTCTACGTTACCTCATTCCGAACGACCTTACTCTTACGCGGTATCAAAGTCAAATTTAATATTCTGTCCCACTTTAAACGAAAGCTCACTGCTTTATGATCTTCTGCGAGTTAAGCCTGTCTATTCGCCAGGTCCCGACGGAATTCCTGGCTGTGTGCTTAGATTCTGTGCGGAAGCCTTGTGCAAACCTCTACTAAAACTGTTTAACTTATCTCTAGAATCTACACAGTTCCCCCAAATATGGAAGGAGTCTTTTGTGATCCCTCTCCATAAAAAAGGTAGCAAATCGGATGCAAGCAATTACAGAGGAATCTCCAAATTGTCTGCTATCCCTAAGCTTTTTGAAAACGTTATCACTCCTCATTTGCAGCACCTTTGTAGGTCAATTATTTCACCATGTCATCATGGTTTCATGAAACGCAGATCAACAACTACTAGCCTTCTGGAGCTAACCTCCTTCGTAGTACAGGGTTTCAAAAATAATCTTCAAACAGATGTCATTTATACGGATTTTAGTAAAGCATTCGACTCTGTTAATCATTCACTTTTAATAAAAAAACTTGATTTATTAGGTTTCCCTGTTGATCTCCTAAATTGGATTCTAAGTTATCTGAATGGCAGGACGCAACGGGTCCTCTTTAAAAATTCTGTTTATTGTATTATCCGAGTCACATCCGGCGTCCCACAAGCCACCTAGGTCCGCTCCTTTTTACCTTATTTATTAACGACCTTCCCTTAATAATAAATCATTCGCGTGTACTAATGTACGCTGATGATGTAAAATTATGCTTGCAATATAAGGACATTTCTCGCCATTTGGACTTACAATCCGATCTAGATTGCTTTCAAACATGGTGCCGTGATAACGTATTAAACTTAAATGGCTCTAAGTGTAAAGTTATGACCTTTTGTCGTGCCAACTCAATGCACGCAACTTACACTTTAAGTGGGTGCTCTTTGGACACATGTTGATGATCTTGGTGTTCTTCTGGACCCTAAACTTAAATTTTCAGACCATATTTCGTCTATTGTCAATAAGGCCAGGGGTGTGCTTGGTTTTATAAAACGGTGGTCAAAGGAATTTGATGATCCTTACATGACCAAAACCTTATTTATTTCTCTAGTCCGTCCGATCCTTGAGTATGGATCACCTGTTTGGAGTCCACAATATGAAGTTTACTCGGACCGCATTGAATCGGTTCAAAAGAACTTCTTACTTTTTGCCTTACGGCGCCTTAATTGGGATGCAAACCGTAGATTACCTCCTTATTCGAGTAGATTAATGTTAATTAACTTACCCTCCTTAGCTAACCGTAGAACGATGCTTGGAACAGTCTTTATTTTTAACCTTATTCGTGGTGAAGTGGATAGTCCCGACTTGGTTAGTCGGCTAAACTTGACTGTTCCAAGCAGATTTACTAGAAATTACGTACCTTTAATTTTAAATCATTGTAGATCTAACTATGAGCTGCGTGATCCCTACAGAGTATTATGTTCTGACTATAATAGATTCTATCCTATTATCTCTAATTCTGACTCTCTGCCATTTTTAAAGCGATCAATACTAACATACTTAACGAATTCTTAGATATTACTACTAGAATACATATATTTCCTCGTCCTTTGTCTTCTATATCGCGTCTATCTTCCCGCGATTCGAGCCGTACGATACACGGCCGTGGGACTCGCGCGTTAAAAAAAAAAAAAAAAAAAAAAAAACTCTGATTGTATCTTCCCAGATGACCCCTTTACAGTTTTAAACGTTATACAACTGTCGACAATTTTTTTAACGTATTTATTCATTTTGGCGAACCAATAATATTGATAAGTCTTATCGAGAGTCTTTTTCCAACCTAAATTCATAACGGACTCATGAACTTAATTGATTACCGACCATCGAAATCCATGCGGCAGATAACGAGTCCTTCCATTCCTCTGTATTTTACGAAGACCCCTTTTCTAAGCTCATATCATCTGTAAAATCTTTTGTTTTTTTTTTTGTTTATTATCAATAAGAAATTTCAGAAACCTGACTTTGCTCAGCTTCGAGCCCATCATTTTTTCTGCTAAGTTTACGCATTTTTCTAGGATGTTAGTCTTTTGAACTGGTGTTGCATCAGGCACGTAATTCCTGGATAACAAGTCAACATGCGACATGCTCTTTCCTTCCTTATATTCTAATTTAAAATCATAAGATTGCAAGTATGCCCATCAGCGTTGCACCCTAGGCGTTAGTTCCATTTTTATTCGCGATGCTTTTAGCGATTTGCAATCCGTAAATACAACTAACTCTCGTCCGCGCAAATAATGCCGAAAATGTTTAACTTATTCAACAACAGCCAATGTTTCCAATTCATACGAATGGTTAGACTCAGCAGGGCAGGTGGTTTTTCTATAATACTCCACCACATAAGGATCCCCCTTGATCCGATGAATTAGCATTGCTCCATATCCACAAGAGCTCGAATAAGTATGCAAATTTATCGGTTTGTGGGTCAAAAATAACAAGTACTGGCTCACTTGTCAAAATAGTGATAACATTTTTCCTAATCTCCTCCAAATAATCAGTCCAGTTAAAAGTGTTTTTGCTCGGACGGAGCGTTCTGGAGGCCAAACGGCATTGTCAAGTATTCTTAATGTCCTGGGGTTACAAACGGTATACATTCGATAGAATCTGGTGAATAGGAATCTGCTGGTAACCACTAGCCATATCCAAACACGTTAAGTATTTTGCCCCAGCTAACCTAGTTATTTGCTCATGATTAATGGCAAAGAAAACTTATCAGCAACTGTGTTGTTATTAAGTTCACGATGTGTTCTCACGATGTTCTTAAAGTCCTGGGGGTACAAACGGTGTACATTCGATAGAATCTGGATGTATAGGAATCTGATGGTAACCACTAGCCATATCCAAACACGTTAAGTATTTTGCCCCAGCTAACCTAGTTATTTGGTCATGATTAATGGCAAAGAAAACCTATCAGCAACTGTGTTGTTGTTAAGTTCACGATAATCAATGCAAAGGCGATCTGATCCATTTTTTTTTTTTACTAATAGTATTGGACTTGCATAGGACAACTAGTTCGAATAATGTTACACCTCAACAAATCGTTAATTCTTTCTCGTACAATTTATTTTTCATTTGGACTTAATCGATATGGTCTCCGTTGTTTTACTAGTTTTACTAGTACACCTGAATTAACTTTAGAGCGAGGAATTCTATTAATGCATTTGAATAATATTAAAGCAATTTAATTACCTGGTCTTTGTCCTTACCGACTAATTCGGTATCAATATTATTTGAGAAGGATAATGGCTTACTAACCCCACACATAGGTACAGGTTTCGACTTTACAAGCTTAATTTCATATTCTTGACCAAGTATTTCTCTACCTATAATAATGTCATTTTCAATAGAATCGTCTGGTACGATATAAAACAATATTTTTAAGGTATTTTCATTAATTTTACATTTGCATAGTTTCTGCTGCCTACACGGAACTCCAGCATTGCCTATACGCAGACGCAGCATTTAACCGCGGGCTTGTTGCGAGTATCCGACTTGTGAAAGAAGGGTCCACAGAAGTCTATACCAGCAACCTCAAAAGCGTGAGATCCTTCCAAGGGCTCCTTGGGAAGGTCCGCCATTATGTGCTCTATCAGTCGCGGCTTAATCCGAAAACATCTGATGCATCTGTTCACGGCCTTGGTTACCGTCTTCCTCCCCACAATAGGCCAATATTGGGATCGAATTCCACCCAGAAGTGCTCGAGGTCCGGCATGAAGATTGGTTTCATGGTAAGGCGAAATATTTGTCAGAGTCACCGGATGGGACCTTGGAAGGATTTTCGGGTGGCGGCCATCAAAGTCAAATGACGAATTCCGGAGGCGACCGCCTACTCTAAGAAGTCCAAATTGATCCAGGAACGGCGAGAGCGAGGATATGGGACTAGACGAGGAAACTCTTCCCAGCGTTTTTAGGGACTGCATGTCCTCCCATAACTGCGCGCGCTGCACCAACCCCAGCATCATCTGAGTACCCTTTTGAATTCGTGCGACGGTGAGCACAGGATGAAGAATTCCATTACAAAATTTGTAAATGTATGCAAACACTCGTTGCAGTGAGGGGTAAGAATTTGCAAATTTGGAGCTAGCAATTACATCCACGTACGGCGACTTTATGATGAACACACTTCGACGCAGCTCAAGCACCGGTTTGTCAGGACAAACAGCTGTTGGCCAATCTCTTTCAGGCTCCGTACGATAGGCGGGTCCATGCGCCCAGAGTGACGAATCGCTAAGCTCAGACGGGAGGGATCCTCTGTATAAGATGTCAACCGGATTTAAAGCTGTTGGAACATAACGCCAAGCCGTGACATCTGTCGGCTCCTGAATGGCAGCAACCCTATTTGCCACAAATATGTTGAACCTGGCGGGCTCATCTCGGATCCAGGAAAGTGCCACCGTCGAGTCGCACCAACAATAGTAGCGTCCTTTAAATACATTCAAGCCAACTATTTCCCTCATGTTTTTAGACAGAAGATCCGCACCACAAAGCTCCAGCTTTGGTACTGTTATGGTGCTCAACGGAGCTATGCGCGACTTCGAACAAAGCAAATGGCTAAAACTTTGATTCCCTTTAGAATCATTTAGAATTATTTCAAAACTGCGACATATATCAAGCCATTTCGTGTTATGAGTTTCCGGGAGGCTTTTATCTTAGGACAGCTTTTCCTTGCAGAGCTGCTGCAAAAAGATTTTACACCTTGTGATTACCGGACCGACCAGGCCGAGAGGATCGTAAAATTTAGCAATCGCAGACAAAACAGAGCGCCTGCAGGGTCTCAATGGCGACTGAAAGGTGCGAAACAACGTAAACTAGCTGCATAAATAAATGCCAATGACCCAATTTGCCTTAGTTTTAATTTCTAATTCCAAGCCGATGCGGGAAACCGCTGCTTGAGAAACTCTAATATCTGTTAGGCTTTTTACTAACATTGCGGTTGGACAATTTTTTTTGTTATTGTAAACAAATATGTGAGCCAACCTCATTTATTAACAACTAACATTTCCACGTCTGCAAAAATTTTTTTTAAATGACAATATATAACAATTCTTAATTCTTAAACGTAAAAATTTTTATTTTTGATTTTCTAAAAGAAGAAAATAATATAATAATAATGAGAAAAACTCATAAATAAGAAATCTCACTTTTTCCTTCAAAAAACGTTTCATTGAATATAAACTAAAAAATGGGATGGTTTAGAGATTCTAGTGAGGCAAAAGACAATACTGCCAACGTAGTTAATAACGTAAAAATTATAGATCACACAGACGATATAAATGCGTTGTGAATCTTATTGCTGATCATTACAATAGTGCTAACTCTACAATTTCTGCTTACAATTTATGTTAAGCATAACAAAATCATCAAAAAACGTTATATGAATAGGGCAAATCGTTTAGACCAGATTAAAAAAAAAAAATAGAGTAGAAGAAAGCTTCATAAAAACTTTTTTTTTACGACAAGAATGGAATGGAGCGAAATAGCGATACAAATAGACGAATTTCGCTACAGGTTTAATAAGTCTTATAAATGTATCAATAGAGATGCAGTAATAAAATCGGAAACATTGAAAAATCATATAGAGATAGTAGTAGGAGAATATAATAGTATAGTTACATTAGTAAATAAATATGCAAATAGACTCACATCTGAACATAATAACAAATGTTTAAGGGTTATAAAATCCCTAAACACAAAATTAAATTAAATCAGAAAAAGAAGACATATTCTGATAAATGTACCAGAAAGTCTAAGTCAATTGCTTGAATTCAACCCAGACCAGTTCAAAGAACTAGACGAATCTGTACAATCAGGCGGCGCTGAGTCCGATAATGACATTGAAACACTAGAAGGAAGCGACCGAATTAAATTTAAATCCGAAACAATAACAATTTCTGAAATGGCACAGACAGTGACAGACTTTATCAGGCTAGCCACATCTCTGATACCAGAGTTTGATGGTAAACCAGAAAATCTACAAAGTTTTTTGGATGCTCTAGGTCTACTAGACAGCTTAAAGAGCACACATAAAACGAATGCGATAAGCCTAATAAAAGCTAAACTTAAAGGCCATGTAAGAAACTTTATAAGTAATGAGCAGACAATTGCTGCAATCATTACACAACTGTCAAGTGCAGTAAAAGAAGAATCGGTAGAAGTGATATCTGCCAAGCTTCTCAATCTACAACAGAGAAATAAAACGGCTAGCCAATACACCCAAGAGGTGGAGAAACTGACAAAGGCCCTTGAAGGTGCCTATATTAGTGAAGGCCTCAGCCAGTCTTTAGCGAATAAATACAGCACTACAACAGCTGTAAAAGCAATGACACAGAAGATAACAAGTCAGAGTAACACTGTACTCTATTATCGACGAAGTGCAAATAATAATAATAGAGGAGGCCGAGGTTATAATCGTGGAAGAAATAACTACCACAAAAATTACAACCGAGGCAGCAATAATAACAACAATAATAACTTTAATAACCGTGGAGGTAGAAGAGGCCAAAACCAAGGGAGAGGCCGCGGAAACTACTACCAGGGTAATAATAATAATAATAATAGCAATGTGAGAATCGCGCAAAATACGTCGGAAAACTCACAGAACCCTTTAGGAAACAGCCAATAAATGTTAAAGTTCATTCTATCAATTATAGTCTTAATATATTCGTAAGATATCTCACTTCTGAAGGTAAATTCTGATAACTTCCAAATTCAAACAGAAAAAATAATAAACATCGAAGGCATAGGCCAAGGTGTGATGAAGTCTCGAGGAACAACCTCAATAGAACTCCAATCAACAAAATATATTATTCCACATGAATTTCACTTGGTAGACTCAAATTTTGCAATACCATGTGATGGAATAATAGGCATTGATTTTATAAAGAAATCAATTGTCAACTAGATTTCAAACCAAGTTTGGTTTATAATTAGCCCCTAAAATTTAAATTATCCAATAAATGTTCCTATAACATATAGCGCTGGCAACAATACAGTTCTTCTGCCAGTCAGATCACAAGTTATTCGGAAAATAGACATTATTGCTGTAAATGATTACATATTTGTTCCTAATCAGGAAATACACAATGGGAATTATGTTGCAAATACAAAGCAGCAGCAAAGCAGCACATTCGTTTTCTAAATACAACTAAATTCGATCAATTGGTCAAAGTAAACAAAATCCAATATGAAAATTTAAAAGATTATGACATTCATAATACCAACACTAAAAATAGAAGCGAACAAGTACTTTCAAAACTAAAGAAAAATTTTCCAGACCAATTCAAAAATCAATTAACTGAATTATGCACACAGTATAGTGATGTGTTCGGACTGGAAACCGAACCAATATCAACAAACAACTTTCATAAACAAACATTAAGACCTAAAGATGATGAACCCATTTATATAAAAAACTAAAGAAGCCTGCATAGCCATATTGAAGAAATTCAAAAACAAGTAGGGAAATTAATTAGCGACAAAATCGTCGAACCGTCTGTATCCGAGTATAACAAATTCCAAATTACCAAATTCACAAGAGATGAAATGGCGATTAGTAATTGACTATCGTCAAATAAATAAAAAACTACTTTCTAACAAATTTCCACTCCCTAGAATTGATGACATTTTAGATCAACTAGGTCGAGCTAAATACTTTTCATGCCTTGACTTGATGTCAGGTTTCCACCAAATAGAACTTGAGGAAAACTCAAGGATTATAACGATTATTCAACGAGCAATGGCTCATATCGTTTCACGCGATTACCATTTGGTCTTAAAATAGCACCAAATTCATTTAAAAGGATGATGACTATATCATTCTCGGGTTTAGAACCCTCTCAGGCATTCCTTTATATGGATGACTTAATGGTGATAGGATGTTCAGAAAAACACATGATTTAAAACTTAACTGACGTTTTTAATGTATGTAGGAAATATAACCTAAAGTTGCATCCAGAAAAATGTTCATTTTTCATGCACGAAGTGATATTCCTAGGTCACAAATGCACAGGCAAAGGAGTATTGCCAGATGACAAGAAATATGACGTCATAAAAATTTATCCTATCCCTCATGATGCGGACAGCGCAAGACGATTTGTAGCATTCTGCAACTATTATCGTCGATTTATAAGGAACTTGACTATTAACGGCACATAACTAGATTATGTAAAAAGAATGTCCCTTTTGAATGGTCAAGCGAATGCCAGAACGCATTCGAATACCTTAAAGAAAATCTTATGCACCCCACATTATTACAATATCCTGATTTTCGCAAAGAATTTTGCATTATAACGGATGCTAGTAAACAAGCTTGCGGAGGAGTTCTAACTCAGAACCGTGACGGGATTCAGCTCCCAATATCTTATGCATCACGTTCATTTACAAAAGAAGAAAGCAATAAGAGTACAACGGAACAAGAACTACCGGCAATTAATTGGGCAATTACCCATTTTAGACCATACATTTATGGCAAACATTTCACCATTAAAACGGACCGCAGACCATTAACGTACCTATTTTCTATGACTAATCCCAGTTCTAATTTAACTCGCATGCGGTTAGAGCTTGAAGAATACGACTTTACAGTAGAATACCTAAAGGGGAAAGATAATTTTGTCGGAGGCGCTCTCTCGCGTATAAATATAACAGAAGACATGCAACATAAAGTTCTGAAAGTCACTACCAGGCAACAAAGTAGACAAGATATAAACTGTACAGTAACAAATATGGAACTATTGCCTAGGCAAAATATCCAAAATGTATTTAAGCCCAACGTACACGAAGTCATAACAAATGATAAAGTACGAAAAGTAGTGACCTTGCGAATAACTGAATCTATTTGCTTACTAAAACGAGGAAATAAAGTTATTACAAGAATTGATATTGACGATTTATATACCAATGGAATTTTTGATTTAGGTCAGTTCTTCCAAAGGCTTGAAATGCATGCCGGTATACTAAAAATCAGCCAACTCAAATTGGCACCGAGTGAAAAAATCTTTGAAACCATTTCAATAGATAATTTCAAAAATATGGGCAATATAAATTTAAAATCATTAAGAGTAGAGCTACTCCAGCCGGTGACCATTATAAAAACTAAAAAAGAGATACAATCAATACTGTCTACATATCATGACGATCCAATTCAAGAAGGTCATACAGGCATTACAAGAACGCAAAAATAAAAAGACACTATTACTGGAAAAATATGACTCGTCATATAAAAGAGTACATACGTAGATGTCATAAATGCCAAATGTCGAAAACAACGACACATACAAAGACCCCAATGACTCACACAGAAAGCCCAACAAATGCTTTTAATATAGTGGTAGTGGACACAGTAGGTCCACTACCGAAATCAGAATATGGCAACGAATACATCGTCACACTTATATGTGATTTAACGAAGTATCTAGTAACCATACTGGTTGCAAACAAAAGCGCAAATACTGTCGCAAAAGCTATTTTCGAAAATATTATACTAAAGTACGGTCCAATGAAGACGTTAATTTCGGACATGGGTACCGAGTATAAAAATAAAGTAATTTTAGATATGTGCAAATACATGAAGATAGAAAACCTAACATCTACCGCATATCATCACCAAACTTTAGGGACAAGTCATAGAACATTCAATGAATATATTCGTTCATACATCTCTGCAGATAAAACTGATTGGGACGTTTGGATACAATATTTTACATATTGTTTCAACATAACACCATCAGTCATGCATGATTACTGTCCATATGAACTAGTCCTGGAAGATTACCAAGGCAGTTCGCAAATTTTAATAAAACAGATAGAATAGAACCACTGTATAATGTAGAAGATTACTCTAAGGAAATCAAATTTAGAAATAGCATATAAAAGAGCTAGACTAATGTTAGAAAAAGCGAAGTCTTATAGAAAACAACTTTATGATAAGAAAACTTCAGATTTTTAATTAAAAATAGGAAATAAAGTTATGCTAAGGAACGAATCGGGTCATAAATTAGATCCAGTATATTTAGGTCCTTATACTGTAGAAACCATAGAAGACAGATAATCAATGAAACGTTTCATTTCAGCCTAAAAAAAAAACCAAACAAAAAAAAAACACAAAAAAAATTTCTTTTTCCTTCTAAGAAAGTTAAACAAAAATAGCGTAATTCAACATACATTTTTTATTATTCTGTCATTACACTTCGATGCTTTGAGACAAAACATTGCTAATAATTAATAAGAAAAATCAATATTATTTAAAAAAAATTTTAATTAATTTTTAAAAATATTAATATTGAGAACTAAATGACTACATGTATTACGTCATTTCTTTAAAAAGGGAGGTGTATCATATCTACCCTATAAATATACTAAATTAATAGGTACAACTTATCTTCAAAACATTGTGACACTTTGTCATAATAAACATAACGTTCAAGTACCCAAAAGACCACCAACAATTACACAAGTGTTCCAGCGCTCAAGTAATATGATCTAACGCTTATACATAAGCCGATCGCGGAGCGTGGGAATGCACTTTGCAGCTCAAATGGTCAGACCATACATGACATATGCATGCCTTCTGCATACATATGTATATGGAACTATATGTGTATAATACAGTACAACTTCAACCTCCGAAGAGATAAGTCGTGCCACTATAGTTTAAAGCCTCGCTTCGCGCAAGCCCTAAACTCTTATCAGCAAAACTTTGCACAAACAAATATAAAGCACAAAGATAAACAAAAAACACAACAACAAAAACACCAAAACCTATAACTCGGGCTGAAGCCCTTATCTAACAATCATGACAGACCCACCAGACATTCATAATTTCACCGCAAAATCTTACGAATCCCAATTAGGAAACCCAAAATTTATTGTCATTAAAAGGAAAGATTACAACTCGTTTTAAAGAATATCACCTTTCATCATTAAAAAATCTGTGGACTTTGCCTGTGGAGGAGAAGTTGAGGTATGCAAACGTACAAGAGACGGCAGCCTATTAATAAAAACTAAAAAGGAACTACAAGCCAGAAAACTCCTTAAGCTAACAACAATCGCAGATGTGGAAGTAACAGCAACTGAACATAAAACATTAAACTTCTCCAAGGGAGTTATCTATTGCAACGACCTTAGATATATCGACGAAGACACAATTCTACAAGAGTTAAAACCACAAAAAGTAACTGAAGTTAAAAAAATAATGAAACGAAAAAACCCCAACTCTAACTCCGATAGCAACAACACCACCCTAATTGAAACCGGCCTGATCATTATAATATTTGAATCACACAAACTCCCTGAAATATTACGAATCGGCTACGAAACAGTCCGAGTACGAGACTATATTCCACTTCCACTCCGATGCAAAAAATGCCTTCGCTTCGGCCACCCAGCACCAATATGCAAAAGCCTAGAAACCTGCACCAATTGCTCAGAAGTAAAACACACAAACGACGGAGAAACATGCACAAACGAAAAAAACTGCTTAAGCTGCAGAAACAACCCAGAAATCAACCATCAACACAGCCCACTTGATCGCAAATGCCCCACTTTTATAAAAAACCAGGAATTAACAGCCATTAAAACCATACAAAAAGTAGACCATAAAACTGCTCAACGTATTTATTTTGAACGACACGGCTTCCAATTGCGAGACTCCTATGCCAAAACACTCACAAACGGCACAACACAGATGAAAACAAACACTCAAGCACCTAATATCGACACAAATACACACACAATCCAATCGCAAAATTCGTACATCACACCCACATCAACAGCACATACCACTTCATCGAAGACAACAACAACTGGACCAGCCAAAACAACTCCTCTGTCAAACCAACCGCTTCAACACCACCACCATCACTGCTACGACAAACCAGAAGACATGGATACTTACCACCCCACTGACCACCCCACATCTACGCCATACTCATCACAACACACAGAGGACCTAAAAATAAAAATTTTCTCAAAAGATAAGTCTAATAACCTATCTACTAACCTCAAAGCATCCAAAATAAAGGCCAAAACTCTAAACAAAAAGAAACACACTAACAACAGCGATAGCGAATCCATATAGAATTTTAAGCCCTACACAGAGCTTAAACTAAAACGTCAACACCACCCTTAAACTAAGTTATAAGCTTTTATCTCCTCCCAAATGTCCCTTACTGTAATCCAATGGAACTTAAAAGGATATGTAAACAACTACAGCCAACTCCTTATTCTCATTAAGAAATACTCCCCACACATAATTTCCCTCCAAGAAACAAATAACTCAAAGATTCATCGACAATACACACCTTATTCTACTAAACGATAAATCTCCCACACACTTTTCAACACACAATACTTACTCACATATCGACCTCACACTCTGCTCTCCAATCCTAGCCCCTCACGCAAACTGGAAAATTCTAAACGATCTTCATGGCAGCGACCATTTTCCTATCATCACGACCCTATTCCCAACGACTAATACACAAAAATTCAACAGACCCTTTTTTAAACTAAAAGAAGCCAACTGGGACCAGTACAGCGCACATACACAACAAATAAACGAGAAATACCCTACCTCCCAAAACGTAAACAAAGAAGCCGCCCAAATCAATAGAATTATTTTATATAGCGCAAACCTCTCAATCCCACAAACCTCACCAAACGCACATCCCTACAGGGTTCCAACCTCGACCAACTGCGAAAGCAAAAGCAAGTTGCTTGGAAAAAATTAAACCGTACAATCACCCTAGAAAACATTATTGACTATAGACGTAAAAACGCAAAATTTAGGTACGAATTAAAAAAAAGAAAAAAAGAAGCTTCGAGCTCTTTCACCTCAACCATCCATCCCACTACCCCCTCATCCAAAATATGGACCAATATAAGACGTTTCTGCGGACTTAACCCAATAAAACAAATTCATGCCATATCCAGCCCAGAAAACAACGAAACGACACTATCTAGCAACGAAATTGCTAACATATTCGCACAACACTTTTCTGAACTCTCCGGCGACTGGAACTTTTCAGAGGAGTTCCGAAACAATAAATACAGAAAAAACCTACAGAGCTATACCCCCTCTCCAATAGCCCAAACCATTGAAAAAAACATAACATATCTCGAACTCATCTCAGCGCTACAAACATTAAAAGGATCAGCTCCAGGACTCAATAGAATTTTATATCAAATGATAAAAAATAGCTCCCCCACAACAAAACACAGAATAACAAAACTATTTAATGAAATATTTAATAGCCACATACCTCAAGCCTACAAAACAAGCCTAATCATCCCAATCCTCAAGCCTAACACCGACAAAACTAAAACTACGTCTTACCGACCCATTTCTCTCAACTGCTGTATAGCAAAAACACTAGATAAAATAATAGCTAAAAGACTCTGGTGGTTGGTGACACATAGAGACCTACTTAACGAAAACCAATTTGGATTTAAAAAAGGCAAATCGACTTCGGACTGCCTACTCTATGTAGACTATCTCATAACGAAGTCAAAAATGCACACCTCCCTCGTCACTCTTGATTTTTCAAGAGCCTTCGATCGAGTAGGTGTGCACTCCATAATCCACCAGCTGCAGGAATGGAAAACAGGCCCAAAAATTATAAACTACATAAAAAACTTTATGATTAACAGAAAAATAATTGTCCGTGTCGGTCCGCATACATCAAGCCCACTACCCCTATTCAATGGAATCCCCCAAGGTTCACCCATATCCGTAATACTCTTTCTCATAGCTTTTAATAAATTATCTAATATCATATCCCTATACAAAGAAATAAAATTTAACGCATACGCCGACGACTTCTTCCTTATAATAAATTTCAAAAAAAACACAAACATCAGCCTAGACAACCTTTTAAATGATATAGGGAATTGGGACTCCTACTCAGGGGCATCGCTATCCCTATCAAAATGCCAACACCTCCACATATGTAAAAAACATCACTGTACTTGCAAGGTAAGCTGCAACAACATCCAAATTCCTACCGTTACTTCCCTAAAAATTCTAGGTATAACTATAAACAACAAATATAAATGGAACACACACATATATCCCTCTTACCCAAACTCTACAATAAGCTAAACATAATAAAATGTCTATCCAGTCTCAAATTCAATTGCAACACGTATACACTACTTAATGTAGCAAAAGCAACGGTCATCGCCAAATTAGAATATGGCCTGTTTCTATACGGCAACGCTCCCAAAAGCATTCTAAACAAATTAAAAACACCATTTAACTCCGCAATCCGCCTAGCCCTCGGAGCCTATCGCTCTACCCCAATAAATAATTTACTCTACGAATCAAATGTTCCCTCTTTAGAAATGAAACGAGACCTTCAAATAGCCAAGCTATCCCAAAACCTAATCTTTTCGAAAAACACGCCAATTCACAAATTTGTTAAGCACAAAAAATCTAAAAAGAAAACACTATCAATAATAGACCACACAATCAAACTCAGCCTAAAACTTAACCTACCCTACAAACCAATAAAACTCCATAAATACAAGCCATCATGGGACCTCCCCAACCTAATAGACACATCACTCAGAGGACACAAGAAACAAGAAACATCCCCAGAATCATACAGAAAATTATTCCAACACACAAAAAATAAACTAAAGCCACATAGTTTCATATTCACCGACGGTTCAAAAATTAACTGCATTATATCATTCGCCACAACAACTGACACAAACATCTTGAAACAGGGCATACTGCCTCCATACTCATCCGTCCTCACCTCCGAAACAATTGCCATACTAGAAGCAATAGAACTAATTAAAACCCGAAGAGGTAAATTTGTTATCTGTTCCGACTCCCTATCAGCAATAGACTCAATCAAAAACCCGAATAAGAACAGCTTTTACCCAAACCGAATCAGATCCCTAATAACACAACATGCCCCTAAAATTAAAATAATGTGGATTCCTGGCCATTCAGGAATAATAGGAAATGAACTTGCCGATCAAGCTGCAAAATCAGCAAGCAATATGCCACTAATTGTCACCCCAAACATAAACAACACAGATATAAAAAGACATCTTAAACTGCAATCAATGGTACCAATCACTTAACATAAATAACACACACACCTGCGATTACCTTAAACAAACTCGCCAAAATTGGACCAGACTCGACCAAATAAAAATAATACGACTTCGACTAGGACACACAAACATAACCCACCAACACTACCTAAATCCAAATCCTATAACAGTTTGCCCTTTTTGCCAAGGAGATCTTTCAATAAGCCACATAATGAACTCATGTCCATCCCTTATACAAACCAAACAAGCCATATTTAGCAACACTAACCCCCTAGACCTTCTTAGCAAGCCCAACCCAGAAAACATACAAAAAATCATACGTTTCCTAAAAAAAAACAGAATTATACCACCAAATTTAAAACAAAAAAAAAAACAAATGTACAACAACAAACACAGTAATCATTTAACCAACTAGCCATTAATTAGATTTAAAAAATAAATTAATAAATAAAAATTGTAAACCAACATAGCAATAGGCCCTGCAGCCAGTGCTATATTACTTAAGTTAGTTTAGTTTTGTAAACTGCTCTATCTATTATAATAAATAAATAAATATGTGTATAATAATAAGTACTAAATATACGGGTCAGCTCAGCCCAAGTTGAGCGCATAAGAAACATTCGAATAAAGTAACTCTAACTGAGCAGACGTTCTGACTCTAAAATACTGAACCTTCTTTGGGATCCTTGCGAACATCATATTAGTCTTCGCTCTCATAGCCTGGAAAGGTCCCGTTAAAGCTCGCTTTGCTCGTCGCCTTTGCAAAGAGTACTCTGAGACGACAAACGCTCTGAAAAGAGCAGGCCACTAAAGTGAAATGAAAACACGTGCGGTCTTTAAATAAAACAGTAATCGGTCAAGAAAGTGTAGTAAACCGTAGTGCATAAATCGCCACTCTTCGATTCCTAAAATTTGTAAGAAGTGTACATTGTATTTGCAAAGACAGGTAAATAAAAACACGGAACACCGTTATTTTGTGCAGAAACTGACCACGAGTTCTTTACAGAATTGAGGTACTGTTGGCCGGCAGAGTTACACGCCTATGTGCAGCCAAGCCACGCGGTGTACATATGTACATATTGGCGCGGGTGCGCTGGTATTAGTGCATTCACTACACACATATGCATACACATATTTATGCATAGACGCTGCCGACAGAGACCGCAAGACTGCCAAGATTTATTTTCTATGCGATCGTAACTGGCGGAATCCACGATCAGATCGTGGAGGAATCAGATAAAGTTCAGTAGATGACAGAAAAGTAGAGAAAATCGGCGTAAGTACGAATATATCGCTGATATAGGGTGCCTCATGCACTCCGACCAAGAAGCCAAGAAAGAGAAAGAAAATATTGAAACGAAACGAACCATGTTGCTGCTGCCTACGGCCGTATAAGAAAACAATAAACCTTAATTCAAAATATTTTTTCTAAATATAAAATTAAACTTAATTCAAGACATGCCTTAGAAATGTAGAGTTAAATATATATATATGTACATATTGAAATTAGTTTAAGCGGACAAGAATAATTGGAGTACGAATTGAAAAGAAACTTTGGCGACACTGATAAATTGGTAGCGTCACCTACACTAATACTAGAGTCAAGCGATACGGTAACCCTATAGATTTAAGCGTCCTTCTCTCGATACGACTTGATAAACGCGCATTGTGTGTGCCTTAATATAATAAAGCAATGTAATAAAAGATATACGCAAACTAAGTAAATGGCGAAACCAACATCGCTATAGTGGTGACCCCGACAAGCGCAAATGTGCGAGAATCTGAAAAAAATTTTTCGTACTATTGTAAAATTCAAGTGCACGCACACTCACACACATACGTTGACCCAAGTCAATGCGTAACAACCGTTATAATTTGCGAAATTTACAACCAAGACGCCTAAATCAACAGCTCGAGGCACTTCGGACAAACGTTCCTGCGAACAGAGATGAGACGCCGCCCACAAGTGTTACCGTGAATTTGCCAAAATTTACACACAACAACCCGCACCTGTGGTTTGCTCAATTGGAGCGATCATTCCGTTTGCACCACATTGTCGACGACACCGACAAGTTCGACTTGGTGACACTTCATTTGGAAGAAGATGTGGTTTTGGCTGTGGAGGATTTGGTCACTCGTCCACCGGCAGACAACAAGTACAAAGCAATCAAAACTCGCTTGCTGCAGAAGTTCGCTAAATCGCCCGAGTCAAAACTGCGACGACTACTTCAGGGAGGAGGTGCCACCGGATTAAAGCCTTCGAAAATCTTGGCAAATATGCGACGCTTGGCCCCGGATCCTGGCAGCGAGAGCATCATTTACACCCTATTCCTCGCTGTGATGCCTGCCTCCATTCGTCCGCTGCTCACCGTATGGGATGATTCGGACTTGGACAAGCTTGCGAAGATTGCAGACAAACTGCTCAAAGCCGTTAGCACGAACGCCGCGTTTGCCATTGGCACATCTTCAAATGGTGTTCTTCCAGCAAATCCGGCTATCTGCGCAGTTTCCCCTGCAGATCATTTGAAAGAACTTTCAGTCAATTTACGTTCGCTCATGCAAGATGTCACGGCATTGAAAAAGGATGTCAAACGCATCCAATCACGCAACCGATCACGCAGTTCATCTCGTGGCGCAAGACCAGCGGGAAATTCCAGTCAACAGACATCAGGAGCACAGGAAAATCATTGTATTTACCACAAGCGCTTTGGTGACAACGCAAATAAATGCTGACCACCCTGCGCACGCTCCACGTCGTTAAACTAAAGAAGCTGCCGCCTGACGCGCTGGTCAGCGGCAGCCAGGACAGAAGCAGCGATCCATCAATCAGCTGTTCCACAGGAGCAGCGATTGCAAGTCACCGATCGTACCTCCAACATCAGATACCTCATCGATTCTGGATCTGGGGTTTCAGTTGTACCTCGCACGCTGGTTTAACAGAAAACCACCCAAGCCGAAATGACGCTATACGCAGCAAAATAGACCATCATTCACACCTATGGTCGATATATAACTAATCTGGACTTGGAGCTCAGACGCAATTTCACCTGGCCATTCATCATCGCGGTCGTACACACACCTATAAATGGAGCAGACTTTTTAGCCGAATTCCAGCTTCTTATTGATCTCAAAAACAGATGCCTTATTGACTCGGTCACAGGACTGTTTCCGTTTCCACTGTGCAGGGAATTTATAAATTTCGAGAGCTTCTGCAAGAGTTTGTGGAAGTCACTAAACCGTCATCGAAGCATGGCCACCAAAAAAGACGGTGGCTGGAGGACATGCGGTGCTTATCGTAAGCTCAACTCGATTACGATACCAGATCGCTATCCGATTGCACACATTCACGACTTCACCGAACAGCTACATGGTGGGAAAGTCTTCTCAACGCTTGATTTGGTAAAGGCGTACTACCAAATTCCCATGGCGGAAGAAGACATCCAGAAGACGGCCGTATGCACCCCATTTGGACTCATAGAATTCCATTACACGCCTTTCGGGTTAAAGAATGCGACTCAGACGTTCCAGCGTTTTATAGACAATATTTTTCGCGGCATAGACTTCGTACATTGCTACATAGACGATATACTGATAACTTCAAAATCGATCACCGAACACGAAGAACATCTTCGAACAGTGTTAACGGACCTGCAGATACACGGACTAAGCATCAATCTGAGCAAATGTGAATTAGCGCAAACGCAAGTTAATTTTCTCAGCAACACGATCCAGTTGCATCGAATTATGCTCGTCCTGAAACTATCAGCCACCTAGGCCGTTTCTTGGGCGTTATAAACTACTATCACGATGCCCACAGCGATCACCGCGGCGCAAGTCGAAGAGGAACAAGCCTCGGATTTTGAATTGACACGCATCTTGCAAGGAACTACTTCTTTAAAGCTCAAGAAAGTTTGTTTTGGTGGAGAAAGTTCGATATACTGTGACGTATCCACACCAAAACTCCGTCCTTTTGTACCGCAATCACTTCGCAAACAGGCTTTCTTATATATCCACAATCTATCGCATCCCAGTGGACGAGCAACTGCCCGTCAAATCAGACAGAAGTTTATCTGGCCTTCGATGAACAAAGATGTCCTCAAATGGTGTAGATTTTGTCTCCCATGCCAGCGATCCAAAATTCACAAGCACAATCACCTTCAGCCGGAGAAGATCGCTGTGCCAAATGGAAGACCACGTCCACCTGGATATAGTTGTTATGCCTTTACAACAAAACTACCGCTATTGTCTTACCATGATTGATCGTTTCTCACGATGGCCATATCACGGCCGATACGATAGCCATGGCGTACTGGACACACTGGATATCCCGTTTTGGATTACCCAAAACAATCACTACTGATCAAGGCGCGCAGTTTGAATATGCAGTTGGACTCGGCAGTATCAGTTATACTGAGCAGTCGACCGCCTCAAGCCTGTTTTCCTAGTCAAGGTAGATAAGCAGTTCGACTCGGAGGAATCCAACCCCACTCCTCAAAGGACGTACGAAAAACGGCGTAAGGTAACATTTGCGAGCCAAGGATCGTGACGGATTCACTGTGGCGACTCTGATATATTGGTAGCGTCACCTACAATAACCTATCTCTCGATACGACTTGATACGCGCGCATTGTGTGTGCCTTAATATAATAAAGCTGATTCCAAAATCACCATAAAACTGCAACTGAAGCCAAATAATAATTAAAGGAAATTGAAAGAACTAAATGATAATGAAGATTAAAATCAATTGAAGAAGAATCATTGAACAAGAATTTAAGAAAAATAGTCGAACAATAATGGAAGAGAAATAATGAAAGTGAAGATCAGCTTATAAATTATGATTGATTACATTTAGATATATAAATATATAATAAATATTATATATATATAATAAAGGTAAAATTTCTAGAGTAAATTTTGGAATTTCTTAGGAAGAATAAGATGATCGATATTTAAAAATTTTCTGTTGCACTTAAGGTAAAACCTAAAACGATAACATAATAAATAATATCGAACCATGTATATACTAAGAGACAAAGACAGTTAAAAGTCTTAAAATTATGCCTAGAGAACGAAATAAGTTGGAAATGTATATTTTTGGTTTTGTGAGCTATATTTATTTGAAACTTATAATATGATTTTGTAAATAAATAATAATCTGTCCTATTAAATAATGCCAATGAAATATCAAGATTAATGCGGTGAATTGATTTAATCTAGGGGAAATGTACACCACGTTCAACACATTTCCAAAGGTCGGGAGGGTATAGAGGAGTGATCACTACCATCTCGATCACTTCCCAACACAACGCAGTCCCCTAATTCTCTGCTATCGTATATTCCGTTTTGGGGAATTCGCTAAATTGACTTTTTTTTTATTTGTTCTTATTTAGATTAGAGTAGTTTCCGTCAAGTGCACTTATCTTTTTATATTAATGGTGGGCAACGGAGATTATAAGGATAGGAAAACCCCGACCCCAATACCGGGGAAATGAGCGCAGAGCGCAGCATAGTGCAGGAAACCACAAAAAATATCAAAACATTTTTCAAAAGTGTGGGCGTGGCAGCTTTGGGCGGTTTGTGGGCGTTAGAGTGGGCGTGGCAACATGAATGCGCAACTTGCGCTGCTTCTATGTCTCTGGAGTCTGTATGCTTAATCTCAACTTTCTAGCTTTTGTAGTTCCTGAGATCTCAGCGTTCATACGGATGTACAGACGGACGGACAGACGGACAAACGGACGGACAGACGGACATGGCCAGATCGACTCGGCTTTTGATCCTGATCAAGAATATATATACTTTATATGGTCGGAACCGTTTCCTAGTATACCCTTTTACTCTACCAGTAACGGGTATAAAAATGGTGGCACGACAACACAATTTAATAAGTCGTTCATTTCTTGCTAATTCTTGAAAATTTTGTTTATATTCAATAAATAAATGTATTACTAATAGAGTAAGTGTCTCAACGAGTTGAGACGATTCTATTTGGTGTTGTTTTCCATTTGCCACACGTAGTGGCCACAGTTATAGATCTCAAAAGCGGATTCCACCAGATACCGCTTAAAGAAGAGGAAAAAACAAACTGCGTTCGCAATCAACGGCGGAGAGTTCGAATTTACCCAATTTCCTTTCGATCTAAAGAATTCGCCGTATATTTTCCAGAGAGCCTTAGACGATATCCTAAGGAAACACGTAGGGATGCTACGTGTATATTGCCGGTATTATCGCCTTTAGTCGGTCCGAAAACGAACACGCTATGCACTTGAATATAATATTTGCTACTTAGAGGAATACAGCCACGAGATAAGATATAGTCCGGGTACGTCCAATGTAGTAGCCGTTGCTCTCCAGAATTCTAGCCAATCCCCAAATAAATAGTACAACGGCAATAGTCCATAGTGACGAAAGTTCGTCGCATAACTTGATCACAGTAGAAAACGTCCCCACTTATGTATTCAAAAATCAATCATTCCTACTGATATCAGACGAGGGGGGGGAGTCGTTCCAAATTCCTTTCCCTACCTTCCACTGGCACGTAATAAAAAAAATCATATTCTGAAGAAGATCTGGTGAACATTCTAAAAAACCACCTAGACCCAAAACTTGTTAATGTTAATTCACGTCCGAACGAGTAATGGGAAAAATTCAGAATATTTATCCAGGGCACCAGTAATTACAAAGCTAGGTACACGTAAAGACAGGTCACGGACGTAAATTCACAGACCGAACAGGATAATATAGAAGCTTTCAAACACATGAGAGCGCATCGAAACGCCATTAAAAATAAAATTCAAATAATAAATAGGTTTTTCTTTTTTGGTCTCCGAAAAAATACGGAAGCCATGGCAAAGCCATGCGGGACTTGCAAAATAGCCAAATACGACAGACAAATTATCCACATAGACATTAAAACGACCCAGAAGCAACTAGTACTAATGACCATAGATAAATTCAGACAGAATCTGGTGATACTTATTTTCAACTGACTTGGGTATGTGAATTCTGTGCATTTTTGGACATCATTCGCTAATTTAGGTTACCAATGGACACAGGCATTAAAATTCAAAACTGGGCACAAGCGAATGTGTACATATTGTTGGACTTCGAGTCTGTAAAGAGCATTTGTTCATAAAATCATAATTAATGCATAAATGGTCCTAGCATCGGACATCATATGGCCTGCTGATTTCGTGAGAACTTCCGTAAGTACGGCACACAATTATTATAATGTATGTGTTTATGAATAATATGATATGGTAATAATAATAATATGATTAAGTAAATCTATAGAAGGTCGCCTAAGGGAGGAACGGTTTGCAAGGAAGGGGAATTTATGACTGATTTAAACATAATTCCAGGAGGGCGGGTATAGACCGGAAGAAACCACCATTTAATTCTTCCACTACTAGCTGAGCTACCTTTCTTTCCGTCTGCATCTATAACTTCCCGTCCGCTTTTCATATTGCCTCTGTCTACATATTGGCCATGTGACGACTGCGATTCGAGAGTCAAAACGACCCACACCAGACCTGAGCCTAGCCGGCAAGTTAGTTAGACGGAGAAGACTTTCGGGCGTAGATAGACAGTCGTGTTCGTTACTTTATTGATGTTAAATTTCTTTAGCAGTTGTAATGAGAGGGCTTCCTCTACCTTGCTCTCTCGTGCTTGGAGTTGTCGCACTGGTGGTGCAGCCTCGGAATACGTCATCTTACGTCGCTTGCTAAGACGATTGTGGGGTTCTGGGTTTGGATTAGGAATGTTCCCTCTATGGTTGTCTCTTCCCTGTTCAGGTACCCCTGAACTCGATCAGGAGAATGGTGCCGGTCAAAATTTCCTCGGGGTCCGCTACGTGTTGGCTATTGATCATCTTACAGCTTGCTGTGCGGCTTCTCAGTAGCGGTGTAATGCATGTGTCGTTGCTTAAGTCTACTGATTTACTTTGTTACAAATTGACTTATCATTATGGGTTTCACCTTTTTTTTTAGGCCGTTGTTTTTCGGTAGCATTGGATTATTTTTGTGTATTTTTATCATAAATTACTTTGCCGGTTTTTATTTATTTAAAGATTTCTTTTGTAATTACAGGTATGCTAATAATATAATATACAATAGGCTTTTGCCGTAAGTGGCTATTTTTATTTCTTCATTGTTCATGAAAATAACTCAATTTTGAGTAGTTTGTTTAATCTCGTATTCTGATAAGATAGTATAGTTTATGATGTCTGTTTTGCCCAATCTAGTGCATTAATTAGGTTGCAGTTCTTCGTTAAGTATTTGTAATTTATATTTCAATAAAGAGACTTTTTCGTCTATACAATTCTTATTTTCCGTCGTGGCCTTTATGATATTTTTAGTTTTTAAGCTTAATTGTTTAATTCGAATGGGAGCTAGGGGCTCCTTGCTTAGTATGAGGATGGCCTGGTTTGTTGACCCTTTCATCTCGTCGACCTTCAGGTGGAAGTGCATCGCTGCAGCATGGTGAGGATCTGGTCCGGCGCCTTGATGGATGCCGGGATCCAGATCCATGCCCGGGGTCGGCAAGGTACGTCGGACTAGCTCAACGCAACAAGTCCGGCGCCCTCATACACCTCCCCCAGCTCCTTTACTGCGGCTTTGTACAGCTCCGAAGAGCGCTCGTCGTCGCAGGCGATCACCTTGACGCTGCCTTGGAACCATCCCACGCCTTTGCAGACAGAAGCGGGGCAAGGTTCTTTGGCCAGAATGTCGATACATTTTGTGGCTAGGGCTGCTTCCACCCACTTCCACTTATAACGAGGAATCCTGCCACTCGGGTCGTTTCTGTCGACCACGCCCAGGAGAATGCGTTTTTTCGCGATCTCCGCAAAAGATCGCCCTAGCTGTACGCGTTGCCGCTTTGCCGAGGGGTCGGAGGGAACGTCCTGTGAGCGCTCTCTCTTAGGTGGAGGTCGTTTTTTGACTTGGGCTTGGTTGGCTTGGGGGAAGTTTGCCGAAGTTTGGCAAAACGGATCTTGCCCATTCCACCTTCTTCATCCATTCAGCAGAAGAACCCGTTTTCGATCTCTCCTGGCTGCGTAGGATTTGACCTGCAGATCGTTTCTCTGCGTAGGTGTATTTGCCGTTACCGGTTGCCACTGAGTGCTTGCCGTCCTTGGCTGCGCCTGAAGGGGGCATCATGGCACTAGGGCCTGGAGATGTTCCCATGGCGACGGCTTTGGGCGGCTTGCACTCAGTCACCTAAGACGGGGTTCAGGCGGGGTTCACCCGAACCCGATCCTGAGGTGTTGGCCAGGCAGGTGGGCTCACTCGCCAACTTCGTTGCCTTGAAGTTTGTACAGCCAGACTCAGTCTTTACTGCCGTTTGAGTAGGTTCTTTGGGAGATCCTGACTCCTTTTTATTTATTTTTATCGACTCCATGTGATTCCCACGATTTGCGGTAAAAAGGAGAGTAAGGCTTCTTAAAACAGGGGGTACCCTGAGCTCTCCGTTTGAGACTGAGCTATTTTGTGACCCGGGCCCTCAGCCAGGCTGACTCTCGGCACGGGTCGAGTGACACCTTAGTCCGGTCCGGGATGCCCGACTACCATTTGCCAGCATCCTCTTGCAGGGACATAACCTTGCCAGGGAACCTGTTTCCAGCCGCCCTCGCGTGGAGAGTATAGTCGCACTTCCGGGTGTATGGACAATTACGGCGCGTTCTTCTAGCAAGCTTAAAACTACACGTTATTCCCCTCTTCTCTCTTCTCACCGCCTTTCTTGTTATTACTATATATATATTTTTATTTTTAGTAGTCAATTATTTAAATATTTGTTAGCATGTAGGAATTATCACTAATTTTTTCATTTATGAGATAGAACGCTGAGTTAAACTTGCTTTCTTTTTGTTTATTCAGCTATCTCAATTTACTTGCAATGCTTAAAAAGTAAAACTATTATAAGTTTGTTTAAGAGAAACCATAGAAGAGAACTTTTATTTGTACACTTAATGCATTGCTCTACAATACATTTTTTATACACATTTGTTTTGTATTGTTTTAAAAATTATTATTAATGTGTATTAAACAAAAAAGATCTGATGGTGTCTTAGTTTATATTCTGTAGAATATCTCATGTATAAACGCTGTAATGAATCTCTTAAATGCTCGGTTTCTTTTAAAATCTACGATCTGCATTTATTGTAACTGGATACCTTAGCTCCAACAAAATCGAAGATAATTCAATATGTATATGATTAAATCATCATCTGATTTGCAATTCGACTTTTGTGTAAATTTAAAAATATGTAAGAATATTAGTTTGGCAATTATTAAATTTAATTCGTTAACTGAAGAGTTTCTACAGTTGGCACCTTTTACTCGAACGCACAAAAATATATTTTCAAGCGGGTCCTTGGTAACTCTACTAGTTAAAAAGAAGAAGGGGTCCTTAAATATCTATATCCTTATAAAAAATATAGCTTCAGTACTTTGGATCAATCTATTTCCGTGATATTTAACGTTTCTTATGTATTCCTGTATATTATTTAAAACATTGTTCTTATTTTGAAAAGTTTATACCGTGCGTTTATAATCAAAGTAATCGTTGACTTTTTGGCTAAATACGGCATTCGATGAAATTGGTTGTTTTGGTTTACAAAGTATCATTAACATGACTTCTTGGTAATTAGGTCATTCCCTCTACTGATGACCCCGACGTGATAGTGTTAATTTGCATGCATTAAATAATGCACTTTTCCCGTTAATACAAATAATATTAAATTAATATAAATACATTAAATCGCAATCGGTTTGACAAGTGAGTGGTGATTTCGGTGATAGTGGCTGTGTTTAAGCGAGCTAGCATTACGTATATACATACATACATTGCTACATATATCGTTACGTGCATTGACTCCGCTTGCATTTTCGGCATTTATTTTGTGCTCATCTTCCCGCTGAACCGAATTAAAAGCGATTTTTTGCTATGCCCGCTGAAAGTGACAAAAACAGGGTGACCTTTTTAAACCGCAAAGCCAATGCGCTGCTCAGCAGGTTGCAGAGGCTACAAACGTCGCTGTCTAATGAGACGCTAAGCGGATACGACGAACCCACTCTTACGGTGAGGCTGGAGCAGATTGATGAGCTGCAAAGTGCCTTCAATGTTCTGCATACAGAACTTGAGGAATTGGATTTCGACGAAATTGGCAGTGAAATGAGCGAGAGTTTCTATGAATTTTTTTTTTTTTTTTTTAACTTATTGCGTTATTTATTGGATCTTCTCTTATTATGAGACTAACAATAATTATTCAAATCTTATTATATAAATTAGTTTAAGTACAATATTAAATAGTTGTATTAGTTAGAGACGGCCCTAGAATTTCTTAGCTGGGCTGGAGAATCTTTGCGCTTTAGTCTGCTGTGACTACATACACGCGTGAGCGACTTCGCGAGAGGATTTTCGTGTGCGGCGAGCTTTGCTTGATGTTTACTCTTTTTCATCTGGATTTCCTCGTTGACGAGGTTTATGTTGAGGTCTCTATGGATGCTTTCGCTGCGTAGGTACCATGGTGCCCCAGTGATAGTTCGCAGAATCGCTGACTAAGGGATGAGTGTATTGTTTAGGGTACATGGTGGGCAGGTTTGTCTATTCAGTGTGAATGTTACATGTCCGCTTTTGGTCTCGTTTATCTTAATGTGCCAGTCCGCAAACCATCTCTCCACTGTTTTAAGATGACAGTCAAGTTTTTCTGTTGCCTTTGATGGGCATTTGGATCGGCTGAGTATTGCGGTATCGTCAGCAAACGTAGAGGTTGTGAGCTGATAGTTTGTAGGCATGTCTGCTGTATATAAAGTGTAAAGCACGGGGCCCAGCACACTTCCTTGGGGAACTCCAGCATTGATGACGCGGTCGTGTGAAGTCGAACTGTTACACCTGATTGAGAACACTCCTTTGAAGAGATAAGATTCGAACACTTTGTGAGTATTTTGGGGAAGCAGTTTTGTTATCTTGTACATTAGTCCTTCCAGCCAGACTCGGTCAAATGCTTGTGCGACATCTAAGAATATTGCTGAGCAGTATTTCCGGTGCTCAAAAGCAGTACGAATTTCGTTTGTGATGCGATTGTCCTGTTCGATCGTTCCATGATTTTTGCGAAAACCAAATTGATGGGATGGTATTGTGTTTCGCATTCTTAAGTAGGGAGCTAGGTGTTTTAAGAATGCCTTTTCAAACAGTTTCAAGAGACACGATAGGAGACTGATTGGTCTGTAGGATGAGGGTTGCGTTTTGTCTTTGCCTGGTTTGGGAATCATTACTATGACCGCCTTTTTCCACCTTTGGGGATAGTATCCAAGTTTCGTAATAGCGTTAAAGAGATTTCATAAGGTCAGAACCGCGATGAATTCATCGTTTAATTCAAGGCTAGTGTGCGCGCGGAAATAGCTAAACGCAATGTGCAGTTCGCGCCGCACTCAACGCTTGCGGAAGGTGTTGTGCCCCACCAGTGTGGTCCTCAAACGCAGCCGCGGCCGAGGTCGATGCCGTTGCCGCCTGTGCAGCTTCCAACCTTTGGCGGAGGCTACGCAAACTGGGCGGATTTTTACTCCGTGTTCACGAGCATAAGGTTCATATGAGTCCTTTTAGATTCTATATGTCGCCGGCAGGTGAGGCGTCTATCTAGGTGAACCCCGATATATGTTACTACGTCTGATTGTGGGATGAGTGTATTGTTTAGGGTACATGGTGGGCAGGGAAGAGACAACCATAGAGGGAACATTCCTAATCTAAACCCAGAACCCCACAATCGTCTTAGCAAGCGATGTAAGATGACGTATTCCGAGGCTGCACCACCAGTGCTACAACTCCAAGCACGAGAGAGCAAGGTAGAGGAAGCCCTCTCATTACAACTGCTGAAGAAATTTAACATCAAAATGTAACGAACACGACTGTCTATCTACGCCCGAAAGTCTTCTCTGTCTAACTAACTTGCCGGCTAGGTTCAGGTCTGGTGTGGGTCGTTTTGACTCTCGAATCGCAGTCGTCACATGACCAATATGTAGACAGAGGCAATATGAAAAGCGGACGGGAAGTTATAGATGCAGACGGAAAGAAAGGTAGCTCAGCTAGTAGTGGAAGAATTAAATGGTGGTTTCTTCCGGTCTATACCCGCCCTCCTGGAATTATGTTTAAATCAGTCATAAATTCCCCTTCCTTGCAAACCGTTCCTCCCTTAGGCGACCTTCTGTAGATTTACTTAATCATATTATTATTATTACCATATCATATTATTCATAAACACATACATTATTATAATTGTGTGCCGTACTTACGGAAGTTCTCACGAAGTCAGCAGGCCATATGATGTCCGATGCTAGGACCATTTATGCATTAATTATGATTTTATGAACAAATGCTCTTTACAGACTCGAAGTCCATCAATATGTACACGTTCGCTCGTGCCCGCTCGTGAATTTTAATGCCTGTGTCCATTGGTAACCTAAATAAGAGGATGATGTGCAAAAATGCACAGAATTCACATACCCAAGTCAGTTGAAAATAAGTATCACCAGATTCTGTCTGAATTTATCTATGGCCATTAGTACTAGTTGCTTCTGGGTCGTGTTAATGTCTATGTGGATAATTTTTCTGTCGTATTTGGCTATTTTGCAAGTCCCGCATGCCTTTGCCATGGCTTCCGTATTTTTTCGGAGACCAAAAAAGAAAAAGTTATTTATTATTTGAATTTTATTTTTGATGGCGTTTCGATGCGCTCTCATGTGTTTGAAAGCTTCTATATTATCCTGTTCGCTCTGTGAATTTACGTTCGAGACCTGTTTTTGCGTGTACCTAGCTTTGTAATTACTGGTGCCGTGGATAAATATTCTGAATTTTTCCCAATACTCGTTCGGACGTAAAGATCCCATTGACAAGTTTTGGGTCTAGGTGGTTTTTTAGAATGTTCACCAGATCTTCTTCAGAATATGATTTTTTTTATTACGTGCCAGTGGAAGGTAGGGAAAGGAATTTGGAAGGACTCCCCCCTGACCTGACCCTGACCCCTTGTATCTCCAATTCTAATCCGCCACATCTCAGTGTACTTTCTGCTCCCGCCAGAAAGTCCATCCCTAGTAGGATTCCGCCATCGACGTTCGGTAGGATCATGAATGTTATTTTAAATTTCCGACCCCCGAACTCCACTCTCGCTCCAAATCCTCCGATCGCCTTCCACCGTGATCCGTCCGCCAACGATATTTCCGCGTTTATCCTGATCCACTGTCCCTCTCCTCTTAGATCCTGGAACATGTTCCTACTTATTGCGCTTTTCGTCGCTCCGGTGTCTATTATGCCCTTGGCACTCCTACACCCTATTCCGAATTGTGCTACTATTTGGTAGCCGTCACATCTCATATCGCCTGTTGCTGGACCTATTCTTCTTGCCTGAGCTGCCAGCTTTACTGACCCAGGCCTCCTCCGTTTCCCGCCTTAGCTCGGCAACACTCCGTTGTCCTGACTCCGTTCCTTCCGCACACCCAGCAGAACAGCCTTGGTGGGTTGCCGCATGTGCGGGCCGTATGACCGGCAACTGCTCCTCGTACCTCGGTGGTAAGAAGTACTCTAACAGTTCCGTTCTCAATTGAACCCACGAGTCGATCTTTGTTGGTGTCGTGTTCCACCAATCTATGGCGATTCCCTCCAGTATAAACGGCATTGTTTGGACCAGCTGATCGTGCCGTAGTCCGTATCCGGTGGCCCACTGTTCCATTTTCTCGAGGAATTCCAGCGGGTTTGTCGTCCCCTGGTATCTGATCCCCCAATTCCGCACTCTATCGATTGTTCCCGTTTCCATTTTTTCTTCCATCTTTGTCTCCTTCCCGTCGTCCATCCTTGTGTTTGTCTCTGTTATCACGATCTCTGGATGTCGGGTGGGGCTTTTCTCCTTCTTATACTTTTCCGCCAGCAGTGTCAGCTTCTTCTTTGTCGCTTCTGCGTGGTCTGTCCTCATCGAAAAAGCAGCCAATGTTCTCCGTAAATCCTCGCTTTTCCCTGACGGATCCAATCCGAATTCACTTGCGTATTCTGCTAGTTCGGGTTTTGTTGCCATATACACCCAACTAGACATCGCTCTCCCGGCGTCGGTTTCCTCTAGTCACCACTTTAGCCTGTTCGGGCGCCACCTGTGACGTTCAGCCGTCCCTCGGGTAGTCAGGGCTGGCCAGGGTCGTCCAGGAAATTTCTTTGTTTCAGGACAGTGGTGCTAGAGAGGAGTCCCCGACCCGAGTCCCAGTGATAATGTGCAGAGTTAACCTTAAGAATTATACGGGACCCTGCAGTCAGCGTAGAGAATTATACGGGACCCTGAAGTCAGCGTAGAGAATAATACGGGACCTTGAAGTCAGCGTAGAGAAGTATGTAGGACCCTGAAGTCAACGTAGAGAATTATATGGGACCCTGAAGTCAGCGTAGATACGTAAGTAGGACCCTGAAGTCAACGTAAAGACGTAAGCAGGACTCAGCTAGGGCGGGGTATATACGTAGGGGTTGAGCTTACTTCGAATAGTTACCACTTGTTGATCCCGGTCCTGATCTTGCTGCTTTCCCGCTCGCTGGTGACTTCCACCTCGGTCGACTCCGACCACCGACTGACTATTCTGAGGCCAGCCGCCCGCTTTATATAGCCCTTGGCTTAGTGTGCCCGTATGTTCGTATGTCCGAATTGCCCCGGGTTTCGGGGTTAGTGTGCCTCTCTAGTTATTTGGGAACGCGTGCGCGCCTTGTTTGAATTTGAACTTGTTTATGATGATTATTTATTATGTTTTGGTTTTATCTATTATTATTTATTGTCTTTTTTATTATGTATCATGTATTAGGTATCATTTATTATTTATTATGTATTATTTATTATAAATTATTTATTATTTATTATTGCGCGCGGCCGCGTCACAGGCTCGCTGGAAAATATACGGCGAATTCTTTAGATCGAAAGGTAATCGGGTGAATTCGAACTCTCCGCCGTTGATTGCGAACGCAGTTTTTTTCCTCTTCATTAAGCGGTATATGGAATCCGCTTTTGAGATCTATAACTGTGGCCTCTCCGTGTGGCAAATGGAAAACAACACCAAATAGAATCGTCTCAACTCGTTGAGACACTTACTCTATTAGTAATACATTTATTTATTGAATATAAACAAAATTTGCAAGAATTAGCAAGATGATATCAGAAACGAACGACTTATTAAATTGTGTTGTCGTGCCGCCATTTTTTATCTTGAGTGCCCCCAATGACACAAGGGATGTGTGTCCTTTTAATGACACCAGGTTTTATAATGAATGGTATTGTATGACTACATATATTGTATATAGTACGGCTGTTGGTTGTTTTCGGTTACAGCCTCGGCTGGAGAGGGAATCGGGGTTTCCTTCACTATGCTGCGCTCTGCGCTCATCTCGCCGGTATTGGGGTCGGGATTTTCCTATCCTTATAATCTCCGTTGCCCACCATTAATATAAAAAGATAAGTGCACTTGACGGAAACTACTCTAATCCAAATAAGAACAAATAAAAAAAAAGTCAATTTAGCGAATTCCCCAAAGCGGAATATACGATAGCAGAGAATTAGGGGACTGCGTTGTGTTGGGAAGTGATCGAGATGGTAGTGATCACTCCTCTATACCCTCCCGACCTTTGGAAATGTGTTGAACGTGGTGTACATTTCCCCTAGATTAAATCAATTCACCGCATTAATCTTGATATTTCATTGGCATTATTTAATAGGACAGATTATTATTTATTTACAAAATCATATTATAAGTTTCAAATAAATATAGCTCACAAAACCAAAAATATACATTTCCAACTTATTTCGTTCTCTAGGCATAATTTTAAGACTTTTAACTGTCTTTGTCTCTTAGTATATACATGGTTCGATATTATTTATTATGTTATCGTTTTAGGTTTTACCTTAAGTGCAACAGAAAATTTTTAAATATCGATCATCTTATTCTTCCTAAGAAATTCCAAAATTTACTCTAGAAATTTTACCTTTATTATATATATATAATATTTATTATATATTTATATATCTAAATGTAATCAATCATAATTTATAAGCTGATCTTCACTTTCATTATTTCTCTTCCATTATTGTTCGACTATTTTTCTTAAATTCTTGTTCAATGATTCTTCTTCAATTGATTTTAATCTTCATTATCATTTAGTTCTTTCAATTTCCTTTAATTATTATTTGGCTTCAGTTGCAGTTTTATGGTGATTTTGGAATCAGCTTTATTATATTAAGGCACACACAATGCGCGCGTATCAAGTCGTATCGAGAGATAGGTTATTGTAGGTGACGCTACCAATATATCAGTGTCGCCACAGTGAATCCGTCACGATCCTTGGCTCGCAAATGTTACCTTACGCCGTTTTTCGTACGTCCTTTGAGGAGTGGGGTTGGATTCCTCCGAGTCGAACTGCTTAAATACCTTGACTAGGAAAACAGGCTTGAGGCGGTCGACTGCTCAGTATAACTGATACTGCCGAGTCCAACTGCATATTCAAACTGCGCGCCTTGATCAGTAGTGATTGTTTTGGGTAATCCAAAACGGGATATCCAGTGTGTCCAGTACGCCATGGCTATCGTATCGGCCGTGATATGGCCATCGTGAGAAACGATCAATCATGGTAAGACAATAGCGGTAGTTTTGTTGTAAAGGCATAACAACTATATCCAGGTGGACGTGGTCTTCCATTTGGCACAGCGATCTTCTCCGGCTGAAGGTGATTGTGCTTGTGAATTTTGTATCGCTGGCATGGGAGACAAAATCTACACCATTTGAGGACATCTTTGTTCATCGAAGGCCAGATAAACTTCTGTCTGATTTGACGGGCAGTTGCTCGTCCACTGGGATGCGATAGATTGTGGATATATGAGAAAGCCTGTTTGCGAAGTGATTGCGGTACAAAAGGACGGAGATTTGGTGTGGATACGTCACAGTATATCGAACTTTCTCCACCGAAACAAACTTTCTTGAGCTTTAAGGATGTAGTTCCTTGCAAGATGCGTGTCAATTCAAAATCCGAGGCTTGCTCCTCTTCGAGTTGCGCCGCGGTGATCGCTGTGGGCATCGTGATAGTAGTTTATAACGCCCAAGAAACGGCCTAGTTGGGTGATAGAATTCACATTTGCTCAGATTGATGCTTAGTCCGTGTATCTGCAGGACCGATAACACTGTTCGCAGATGTTCTTCGTGTTCAGTGATCGATTTCGAAGTTATCGTCTGTGTAGCAATATACGAAGTCCATGCCGCGAAAAATATTGTGGAAACGGATGTTTGCTGTGCTAGGCACGCGGTTGTTGACAGTCCTGTGACCGAGTCAATAAGGCATCTGTTTTTGAGATCAATAAGAAGCTGGAATTCGGCTAAAAAGTCTGCTCCATTTATAGGTGTGTGTACGACCGCGATGATGAATGGCCAGGTGAAATTGCGTCTGAGCTCCAAGTCCAGATTAGTTATATATCGACCATAGGTGTGAATGATGGTCTATTTTGCTGCGTATAGCGTCATTTCGGCTTGGGTGGTTTTCTGTTAAACCAGCGTGCGAGGTACAACTGAAACCCCAGATCCAGAATCGATGAGGTATCTGATGTTGGAGGTACGATCGGTGACTTGCAATCGCTGCTCCTGTGGAACAGCTGATTGATGGATCGCTGCTTCTGTCCTGGCTGCCGCTGACCAGCGCGTCAGGCGGCAGCTTCTTTAGTTTAACGACGTGGAGCGTGCGCAGGGTGGTCAGCATTTATTTGCGTTGTCACCAAAGCGCTTGTGGTAAATACAATGATTTTCCTGTGCTCCTGATGTCTGTTGACCGGAATTTTCCGCTGGTTTGGCGCCACAGGATGAACTGCGTGATCGGTTGCGTGATTGGATGCGTTTGACATCCTTTTTCAATGCCGTGACATCTTGCATGAGCGAACGTAAATTGACTGAAAGTTCTTTCAAATGATCTGCAGGGGAAACTGCGCAGATAGCCGGATTTGCTGGAAGAACAGCATTTGAAGATGTGCCAATGGCAAACGCGGCGTTCGTGCTAACGGCTTTGAGCAGTTTGTCTGCAATCTTCGCAAGCTTGTCCAAGTCCGAATCATCCCATACGGTGAGCAGCGGACGAATGGAGGCAGGCATCACAGCGAGGAATAGGGTGTGAATGATGCTCTCGCTGCCAGGATCCGGGACCAAGCGTCGCATATTTGCCAAGATTTTCGAAGGCTTTAATCCGGTGGCACCTCCTCCCTGAAGTAGTCGTCGCAGTTTTGACTCGGGCGATTTAGCGAACTTCTGCAGCAAGCGAGTTTTGATTGCTTTGTACTTGTTGTCTGCCGGTGGACGAGTGACCAAATCCTCCACAGCCGAAACCACATCTTCTTCCAAATGCAGTGTCACCAAGTCGAACTTGTCGGTGTCGTCGACAATGTGGTGCAAACGGAATGATCGCTCCAATTGAGCAAACCACAGGTGCGGGTTGTTGTGTGTAAATTTTGGCAAATTCACGGTAACACTTGTGTGCGTGGGCGGCGTCTCATCTCTGTTCGCAGGAACGTTTGTCCGAAGTGCCTCGAGCTATTGTTTAAGCGGAGAAATCTGGGTTCGTGTCCGGCATGGAAGTTTAGGCGTCTTGGTTGTAAATTTCGCAAATTATAACGGTTGTTACGCATTGACTTGGGTCAACGTATGTGTGTGAGTGTGCGTGCACTTGAATTTTACAATAGTAAGAAAAATTGTTTTCAGATTCTCGCACATTTGCGCTTGTCGGGGTCACCACTATAGCGATGTTGGTTTCGCCATTTACTTAGTTTGCGTATATCTTTTATTACATTGCTTTATTATATTAAGGCACACACAATGCGCGCGTATCAAGTCGTATCGAGAGAAGGACGCTAAAATGTATAGGGTTACCGTATCGCTTAACTCTAGTATTAGTGTAGGTGACGCTACCAATTTATCAGTGTCGCCACAGTTTCTTTTCAATTCGTACTCCAATTATTCTTGTCCGCTTAAACTAATTTCAATATGTACATATAGTGACATATCCATAAGTCCCTAAGACTTAAGCACATGCCTACACACTAATACACATACAACATGTACACCCAAACACATCCAACACAACTCTGGATGTACCCAACAGATACCAGATACCTGATAAGTCACCCACTGGTAGACTAAACATCCGTTGTCTAATTTAAACAATCTATGCTTAAGCCCTCGCATCATTGTTGCGTTCCCACGTTCAAAGCTCGGACTCGCAATCCCGAAAAACAGAAGTATTAGATTTCAATTAACAAAATCATAAGAATCTAAGAAGCACTTGTATCCAAGAGCGAATGCACTTGAATCCAAGAGAAATGCGAAGACTATTAAAGTCAGCAACTCCAAAGCTTTCTCTCTTCAAAAAATTATATTTTTTTACATATGAGTATTGCGATTATTTAATTGGAGCAGTCGGTAGGATATATTAAATAAAGAGTCCTTTTAGTACGGTACTGATCCATTGAAGGATACGCTATACAACTAGCTATCCAGGATCGGCGAATTAAAACAGTGATTCTAAAATTATTTTGAGATCCGCAAAAGAATCTACGTGAAAGTAGTATTCAAGAAAAAATCCCGTGTGGTCAGTAACATCTGCAAAACAATTTAAAATCCCGTTCGGTCGGAAACAAAATTAATTAAAATTTTTAATTCCGTAACTTAAAACAAAGAATTTAAATAAACACCGTGTATCCAAATACTTATACAAATACACCATGGCAGTTCCGCAACTTTCGGAAACCCACCTAAATCAATTATTAAATCAAATTAAAGAACTGAACTACTACGATGGCACACCTGGCAAGCTGTCTGTGTTTGTTAACCAGGTCGAGCAGCTACTCAACTTATACCCTACCCAAGATGCCAGACAAGCACACGTTATCTACGGAGCAGTGAAACGGTTACTAGTGTATGCAGCATTGGAGGTCGTGACCCAAGAAGGAGTAAACACATGGCTGGATACAAAGACGGTCCTGGCGATGGCATTCAAGGATCACAGGCCCTTTATAAAACTTATAAGACAACTGGAGGATACATCATACCCCGGAAGCATCTGTAAGTTCATCGAGAAGCTCGAATCACAATATTGGATTATGTTTGACAAGTTAGAATTAGAAAGCGACCCTGTAGATAAATCAAATTACACTGAAATGTTAAAAAGAACTGTTAAATCTGTAATAGATCGAAAACTGCCGGATAGAATTTATATGTTATTGGCACGCAAAGATATTGATACTATTTATAAATTAAAACAAGCTTCAATGGAGCTAGGCCTCTATGACGCCAGTCCAGACAATCAGCGTTCTAATAGATCAGAAGGGAACAGACGCAGGAACAGGGGAAATTATAGTCAAAGCAATAATCAAAGATATTACAATAATAGAAATTACAATCACAGCAATTATTATCCTGGAACGAATCAGAATAACAATACGCAATATCAAAATTCTAATCAACCTACAATAAATCAAAATCAGTACTCCACTCGTCCCATACCGGTTAATCAAAGGGGAAATTATTACACGTTTAGAAGGGAGTTAACACAAGGCCAATAAAACAATCCTCTTAACAATTCCCTTAATTTCCAACCTTCAACTTCAAATAATACTAACGGTCAGATGCCGGTAAAAAGACAACGCGAGAGTCAAAGTGGCCAAAGCAGAATGGATGTAAATTTTCATCAAACTGCCTCGGACCCTCAAGTGACACAGGAGGACGTACCAGTCCCCATGTAAGAATAGGTTATCATAACAAAATTTACAAGGGAATGATCGACACAGGTTCATCCATCAATATCATAAGGGAAAATTTTGAAAATTTAGAAGAAAAAGAAGAAGATCTCAAAGTGTTTACCATTAAAGAGGCAATAAAATTAAAGAAAAGCATAATAATGAAACCCACTTCAGTATGTCCGTCTGTTCAGAAATTCTATATCCACAAATTTTCCGACAATTATGATTTCCTGTTAGGGCGAAAGTATCTAGAGGATACGAAAGCTAAGATAGATTATGATAACGAGACGATAACTTTAGGTTCAAAAACCTTTAAGTTTGTGTCTGGAGAAAAGAAGGGCGAGACCGCATCTAAATGCCTCGACCCACAGCAAAAGGATGATTCCACTCCAGTGGAGGAAATCAATCCAAAGATGCAAAAGGTTAAGACCGCACCTAAGTGCCTTAAACCAAAGCATCAACAACAGAAGAAGGAGACCGCATTACCAAAATGCCTCACTTCAAAAGTTGTTAGTGACACAGTGGACAGTGATGTAACACATCTCGATCCCATGTCCGTTGACAACGATATAGTCAACTTCGCGATCAACAATGAGTTACGCGAATGTAACGAGTACAGACTCAAACATCTAAATGTAGAGGAAATTGAATGTTTAAAGAAAGTTCTATACGAATATAGAGACATTCAGTACAAGGAAGGCGAAAATTTGACCTTCACCAGTACTATTAAACATGTCATCCAGACTCAGCATGAGGATCCAGTATACCGTAAACCCTATAAGTACCCCCAAAGTGTTGACCAAGAAGTAAACAAACAAATCAAAGAAATGATAGAGCAAGGGATCGTTCGCAAATCGAAGTCCCCATATTGTTCTCCTATTTGGTTGGTCCCCAAGAAGGCAGACGCCTCTGGGAAACAAAAATTTAGGTTGGTAGTTGATTACAGGAATCTAAACGGGATAACAGTTCATGACAAATTCCCCATCCCTCGAATGGATGGGATATTGGATAAATTGGGTAGATGCCAATATTTTACCACCATTGATCTAGCTAAGGGTTTTAACCAAATCCAGATGGACGAAAATTCTATTGCAAAAACAGCTTTTTCAACTAAGCATGGGCATTACGAATATACACGTATGACTTTTGGTCTAAAGAATGCTCCAGCAACATTTCAGAGATGTATGAATAATCTTTTGGAAGATTTGATTTACAAAGATTGTTTAGTCTATTTGGATGATATTATTGTTTACTCCACTTCATTGGAGGAACATATTTTATCTCTAAAGAAAGTCTTTGAGAAACTGAGAGACGCCAACTTGAAGTTGCAGATAGACAAATGTGAATTCATGAAAAAAGAAACTGAATTCCTGGGACATATTGTCACAACAAATGGCATTAAACCAAACCCCAACAAAACTAATGCAATCACAAAATTTACGTTACCTAAGACACCTAAACAGATAAAATAATTTTTGGGGTTATGTGGGCTCTATCGCAAGTTTATTCCCAAATTTGCCAAAATAGTTAAACCCATGACCCTCAAACTAAAGAAAGGTGCTGTAATAGATATTAAATGTAAAGACTACATCGAATCATTTGAAAGACTGAAGGTTTTGATAACTTCAGATCCGATATTAATCTACCCCGATTTTTCGAAGCCTTTTTCTCTAACAACTGACGCGAGTAATGTAGCTATTGGTGCAGTGCTCTCACAGAACCATAAGCCCGTTTGTTATGCCAGCAGAACGCTGAACGAACACGAAATCAACTATGCTACCATTGAAAAAGAATTGTTAGCTATAGTTTGGGCGACAAAATATTTCAGGTCATACTTATTCGGCAGGCCATTTGAAAATGAGTGAACACAAGCCATTGGTATGGCTGAATAATATCAAAGAGCCGAACATGAAATTACAAAGGTGGAAAATCAAACTTAATGAATTCGATTATAAAATAAAATATCTTCCAGGCAAAGAAAACTATGTCGCGGATGCTCTTTCCCGCACAAAAATAGAAGAAGTCATGGTTGGCGAAGTCGCAAACAGCGCAGACGCAACTATACATAGTGCTAATGAACATAATTTAAATTATATATCCATAACGGAGAGACCAATCAATTTCTTTTCTAGACAAATAGAGATAGAAAAAGGCGACAGTGACACAACAAGTGTAAGTCACTACTTTCAAAAACTAAAGATTAAAATAATCTATAAAGAAATGACACTTGAACTCGCCAAAACCCTAATTAAGGAATATGTGTGCACCAAGAAAAGCGCAATTTACTTCCCTAATGATGAGGATTTTCTGATCTTCCAGAGGGCATTTACCGAAATCATAAGCCCTAACAATTTCACAAAACTATTGAGATGTACCACGAAGCTAATTGATATACTAACTTATGCGGAATTTAAGGATTTAATCTTAAAGAGACATAAGGAAGTTTTACACCCAGGTATAGAAAAAATCATTAATTGGTTTAAAGAAAAATACTATTACCCAGATAGTCAAAAGCTAATTCAAAATATTATTAATAAATGTGAAATCTGTAATCTGGCAAAAACAGAACATAGAGACACTAAATTGACATTTGAAACAACACCAGAAATATTTAACACAAGGGAAAAATACGTGATAGATTTTTATCTCACGGGTAACCAGGTCTTCTTATCTTGATATTGATGGTATTGATATTTATTCAAAATTTGCCTCACTAGTTGAAGTAAAAAGTAGAGATTGGCTAGAAGCGAAAAGAGCCATTACTAAAATATTCAATGATATGGGAAAGCCACAAGAAATTAAAGCAGACAAAGATTCAGCTTTTATGTGCATAGCTTTGCAAAATTGGTTAAGATCCGAAGGCGTACAAATTTCTGTAACAACCAGCAAAAATGGTGTATCCGATATAGAAAGATTTCACAAGACCGTAAACGAAAAGCTAAGAATTATCGGTAGTGAACAAAATATCGAAGATAGGTTTACAAGGTTCGAAACAATCTTATACGTCTATAATCATAAAACTAAACATAATAGTACAAAACGATCTCCGGCAAACATTTTTCTATATGCAGGCAGCCCAGACTTTAACGTACAACAAAACAAAATTGATAAGATCGAATATCTTAATAAGAATAGGCATGATTTTGAAGTTGATATAAAATATAGACAGGCGCCACTCGTGAAGAGTAAAATCACCAATCCATTTAAAAAGACAGGAAGAATTGAACAAGTAGACAGTAAACATTTTGAGGAAACAAACCGCGGCAGGAAAATCGTTCATTATAAATCAAAATTCAAGAAACAAAAAAAAATTAATAAGAGCAAATACGATAATTCCAGACCAGCCAGAGAAGCGCAAAGTACGCAATATATTTCTAATAATGCTTAGTTGCATGTTATCACTTATCACTATGGTCAAATGCAGCAACATCGAAGTAAACCCAATAAGTGCGAAAAATGGATACCTTATATTCCAAACCGGAACGATGGAAATTACAACCAGCTACGAATATCACTATTTGAGTATAAACATAACATAGACAATGCTTATGTTCGAAAATCTAGTAACTGAAGCAAATGACTATCCCAATGTACCTTAGATACAATATTTAGTCGATAAACTAAAACGGGAAATAAATGGATTAAGAATTATTAACAGAAGCAAAAGAGGTCTCTTGAATGTAGTAGGGAAGGCATATAAATACTTATTTGGTATATTAGATGAAGACGACAGGGAGGAGTTAGAGGAAAAAATTAATAACATGTCAGAAGACTCCGTTAAAACCCATGATCTAAACATGGTTATCGACATAATTAACAGCGGTATAGACATAATTAATAGGCTCAAGGTGGAAAAAGAACAGAACCAACAAATTGCGATACTGATATTCAACCTACAGCAGTTTACAGAATACATAGAAGACATCGAGTTAGGTATGCAATTAACCAGATTAGGGATCTTTAACCCAAAATTACTAAAACATGATTATTTGAAACACATAAATTCGGAGAAAATGCTAAAGATAAAAACATAAACTTGGCTCAAGACAGACACGAACGAAATTTTGATTAAATCCCACGTTCCTAGCGAGGTCACTAAAGTTCCGATATTTCAAATAGTTCCGTACCCAGATGAACACAACTATATTCTAACCGAGCAAATGTTCGATAAGTTTTATGTATTCAATAACGAAGTATTTCATAAAGATACAGATAAATTAATATTCGAAAAATGTATTGTTGGACTTATTAAACAACAGCAAACTCAATGCAAATACATTAAAACCCAAAGAAATTTCCAAATAAAGTATATAGAACCAAATATACTTTTAACATGGAATATTCCTGAAACAGTTGTCAACCAAGATTGTACAAACAACAAAATATTAATATCAGGAAACAACATCATTAAAATTAAAAATTGTACCATGCAAATAGATGAATTCCTAATTTCTAATAATGTAGCAGATTTTACACAAACGATTTATATCACCAACAATGTTACACGCTTAGAACCAATAAATCACTTAGAAACAAAAGAAATGATAAAATTGCATGTAAAACACTACAACTTTTTCCAAATTATATGCATTACAACTTTTGTCATCATGATAATTAGTTTGATTCTGTATTTAGTATATAAGTTTAAAAATATACCTAAGAAAATTATTGTCAAATATTGTAAACAAAAAGAAGAACATCCGCACCTTGAAACTTTGTCCTTGCCGAGGAAAATATCCAACCAGAAAACAATGTTATGATATATCCAAATTTAACGACCTGAGGACAGGCCAAATTCAATGATTGGGGGAGTGACATATCCATAAGTCCCTAAGACTTAAGCACATGCCTACACACTAATACACATACAACATGTACACCCAAACACGCCCACACACCCAACACAACTCTGGATGTACACAACAGATACCAGATACCTGATAAGTCACCCACTGGTAGACTAAACATCCTTTGTCTAATTTAAACAATCTATGCTTAAGCCCTCGCATCATCGTTGCGTTCCCACGTTCAAAGCTCGGACTCGCAATCCCGAAAAACAGAAGTATTAGATTTCAATAAACAAAATTATAAGAATCTAAGAGCACTTGTATCCAAGAGCGAATGCACTTGAATCCAAGAGAAATGCGAAGACTATTAAAGTCAGCAACTCCAAAGCTTTCTCTCTTCATGTGATCAGAACCCTAAAGTCTAAAGTCCATATTAGAAAAGCTCGAAACCGAGGCTTGAACGTCAATGAAATCAGAGTAATTATCAGAGTTCAGTTTGAGGCCTAATTATAATCGGTCGGTGTTCTTCTCAACTAAAAATATTGTAATCATTCAGTAAAATAAAATTATATTTTTATATTGCGTTTATTTAATTGTATATATACACTGGTAGGCACAATTATTTTGACAAGATGTTCTTTCGTGTTCCTCAGTACTCTTTTATCAGCAGCGTTCAAAGAGTGCGCAAAAGTTCATAAATAGCATATTAATAATAGCATATAAAAAAAGTAGCAAGAATTTTAGTTCAAGCTCAAGATCAAAGAGTACTGAGAAACACGAAAGAACATTTTGTCAAAATAATTGTGCCTACCAGTGTATGTCGGAAAAGGAAATGTTATTTTGAAATGAGCGCCTTATCGATGGTTAACTTGCTTACGATACTAATCGATAGGACGGTTTGTATTTGGTTGTGAGATCTTGACATACAAAAAGATCGAGTGTGGCCCTGGTTTAGCGTGGTGGTTCTTCTCTAAGGAAAAAGTTAAGAAGAAACACACAAGCAGCGGAAGAACAATTGGAAAAGCTATCAAAGGACTCGCTACACAATCATAGAAAAACGTCATCAGAAGTGGGATTGTACTTTCGTCTACTAACCATGGAAGACCAACTGCGCATCTTGATGGAGCACCAAAGCCAGAGTTTCCTGGAATTGGCAAAAACTCTGCAAGCGTCGGTACGAGAACAGGCACAAACTTGCGTCGTCACATTGCCGAAATTTAACGCCGACATTCCTGGCGCCGACGCTACTCAATGGTGTGCTACGGTTGACATTATTTTGGTTGAAAAACCGCTGGAAGGCAGTGCTCTAATATTGGCCTTAACAAAATCGTTGGAAGGAAGCGCGTCCCAATGGCTTTCTGAAGTGTGCTATGCAGGCGTGACTTGGCCGGAATTTAAACAGTTATTTCAACAACGCTATGCAAATACTGAAACGCCAGCCGCCATGTTTTTGCAGTTATTAAACAGTCGCCCCGGCAACAGTGAATGCCTTGCGATATACGCTAGTCGCATGGTGACTTCGCTTTTTAACAAGTGGAACGGCTTGGATGCTGAGAGGATTGCGGTGTCCGTGGTTTTGGGACATTTGGCCAACTGTGACCGCCGAGTGCAAAGAATTGCATACACTGCCGAGATCAAAAATAGACGTGACCTGCAGGCTGAAGTGCCATCTTTGCGGCAAGATGGGGCACAAAATGATTGATTGCCGAAACAAGAAGCAGAGCGCCGGCATGTCGAGACAGGATCAACGAGGAAGCCAACCATTTCAGCAGCATTTTAAAGGCAATATAACTTGCTATCGTTGCCAGGAGCAAGGTCATATAGCCTCACAATGCCCTAAAAATATGACAGGCGGTGGAGCTGGATTGCGGAACGAAAAGAGAGCTGAGCTGTGCGTGGTGGATGAACCGAAGACAAGTATGCAATCCAATCTTTTTTGATTCTGGAGCAGAGTGCTCTTTAGTTAAAGAGAGTTAGCGGTAAAAAAGTAAATAACGTAGTAAGCTTGAAAGGTATCGGAAATGCAAATGTTTGTAGTACAATGCTGATTGATAACAATATTCTTATTAATGGAAATAGTTTAAGTGTAACATTTCATGTTGTACCCGATGACTGTATGTCAAATAATATTGTACTGGGACGAGAAGTGTTGGCTCAGGGATATGCTGCAGTAGTATCTTGTAAAGGGGTTGAAATAATTAAGGATGAAACAATGTAGTGTAAGAGCGCCGTTGAAGAAGAGAAACATTTACTGGGTATCCTTGTTGGCGATTCGATTCCAAAATGTTCACCCTTTTCAGGCTTGTCGACCATTAACCATCAGCTGAGCGGGACCCATTGATTCCTAGCTCTAGCGGGAGATGTGGGGGGGTTTTTTTTTGCTGTGGATAATGATTGCTACACCAAAAGGTTTTATTATAGAGTCCCTCCTGAATTTAAACAATGAGACAATCCTCATATGAACGAACAGCGAAAAAAAAAAACAAACAACTCCACTGTCTCAGTTTCTTCTTTTAGAAAATGAACAGCAATCGAAACTTAATTAAACTAGAATGTGAGAGAAGGAAGCACGAATTTGGATGTAAGCCTGGCGGGGTGGTTTTAGATGTTAATTTCCACTCCCACTATCATTACCCTCCCAACCATAGTCTTCAGTGTAACCTTTTTTTTAGAAGACCCCAAATGTAATTAAATATGCATCATCTAATTATGCTCCCCTGCCATGAATAAGAACTTAGAGTTTCATCTTTACAACAATTTTAATTTTCAATAAACAATTTCTTCTTTCTTGTTGAGTGCATTTCTTGCAGTGTACATATTTCTAACTAATTAGCCTTACTAGTTTTAATCTTATAATTCCATACTCTTAATTCCCTAAGTCTGATTCCGTATTTTTCTAAGTTTTGCTCCTTATTTTACATTATTTATCTTTATTTATTTTTCGCAAAAATCTCTATTCATTTTTATTTTTTTTATTGATTTATTTTTTGTTTTATTTTTATAGTGCCAAGCTTTTCTTTTTCTGGTTTGTTACCAACAAAAGAACATTGAAGTGGTGTGGGTTTTTTTTTTTTTTATGTGGTAATTGTTAAGTATTTATTAATCCGAAACAACTATTAAGTGTTTTTCTTTTTTTCTATGGAGTTTATTTATTTAATCGCATCGTTGAAAGAAAAAGCTATCTATTGCTAAAAGGGAGAAAATATGTAGGTGCCAATCATGTCAATATTAATTTCTTTCAGTGTAGTCGTCAATGTTTACGTTACATTATAGTGCTTTAAATTACCATGTTAGAATTTGGATAAGAATCAAAAGAGTAATCTACAAAATAGACAAATTAATCGGCGCGAGCGGTTGATAAGCCTTAACTCAGGTAGCCAGGCTCTACACTGAACTACATAATTGCAATTTAGTAACTTGAAGTTTTAGTTTTGTTTTGGTTATATATATAATATTTTATTTTTTTAATTTTACTCACCCACTGTTGGTTCTCGAAGAAGGCCTTCTTGTCGATGCGGTGTTGGGGGTTATTAGTAAGAAAACTTCAAACTATAAATGCACTATTTAGTTTTTTTCATAAGTGATAATTAAAATATAGGATTATTTATTTCAATTTTTTTTTATGCATTTTTTTCATTTCATTTTTTGTTTATATTGTCATGATGAATTATTTTTTATTTTTGATTTGAAGTATTTTATTTTTGGCATTGGCAACGAAACTTTGTTTTTCTTTCAGTGTACGATTTTACATTGGGTTGGCCAGCTTGTATTTCTTTTTTTCTCTTATTTTACTTATCACCTGCACACACTCACATCACTATCAAATGCTTTTGTTTTATGTAATATGTACAATGTAATATGTTTAACTTCAATTAATTTTTGGGTTTTTAGGCACTGAAGGTATTTTAATCTGTTTTTGTTTTACACTAGTTTTGTAAGGGTTTTTATTTCTATGTAGGTTTTCTGTAGATTTTTTCCTGCGACCTCCGAAGAATTTGTCTCCCAGCAGAGGTAGCTGACTCCAGCCGAACTTTTGGGTCGGCGTGGAAGAGTTTAAAATTCAGCTTCGTTTCCTCGGGTAACTGCGGGAATATAACTCATTCATTTCGGGCAATTTTTTCCCAGAATTACTTGGATATTTACCCAGTGATTTTCTTCTTTAGTGGAATCGATCGACCTGGCGATTTCTCGCTGTGTAGTCGACGATAAAAATAACACGCGTGACCTAAACGTGCACAACTGTTATTATAATTTGGTAATTTTTTTTGAAATTTTCATTGAAATATTTACCTTGCCGACACGGCAATCCACGGGCATTTATTAATTGCCTTTTCTTTGTGGCCTTTTAATCTTGATGCCGAAATAAACGCTGGATTAAAGTTGGGAGCACATGTGATTGTACTCTCCAGTTCTTTTTTTTTTTGATTTGCCTTTTTGCTAGGTCTTATCTCTGCTGGGACTGAACTTATCAGCTTGACAATCGTCGTAAGAAAAGATCGAAGCTAGATGCTGGGGATCCGAAGAACCCTTCTCCGAATCAATATTCACCAGCTGGTCAATTGCCATTTAGATGACGTTGCCAGATAAGGTTCCGATAATTATTATCGCTACTAACTAAGGCGCAAATTTTGGGGGTTTAAAAAAAAAAAATCTTGATATATGGGGACATTACACCACCAGATAAACTAACGAGAGGGTCGAACGAGGCACGATTAGCTGGAATTAGCTTCGTAAGTCCTTAGCGTGGTATGTACCGATTTCTTTGCCTTGTAAATTTTCTAATACATAGTAGGCTGTTCCTATTTTTTTTTTCACTCGACACTTTGAAAACTGAGGCCCTAATTTCTTATTAAAATTCTTCGAGAAATTACTTAGGTAAAAGTTTCTCTTAAACACTTCTTGGCCTTCTTTGTACGAGACCGGCTTGGATCGCAAATTGTACTGTGTCGCATTACGTTCATAAGCCGTACGGCTATTTTGTTGTATATTTTCTCTTAACCAATATAGTTTATCCTGGCAATTTAACAGCGGAGATTCTTCTAAGAGGGATAGCTTTCTTAACAATTTATAATCGCTGGCATGATTAATCATATTGAATCCGAACAATGCCTTACAAGGTGAGCATCCAAGAGCTTGATGCAGAGAGGATCGTAATGACGACGAAATGCTAGTTAAATTGATATCCCATTCAGTCTGATCCGCTCTCAGATAGGATCTTATTGCAGCCAATAAAGAGCGATTAACCCGTTCCGCAGCGTTGCTCTGAGGGGAGTATAACGCTGTGAAAGTGTGCTTGATTCCAAACTTGGTTAGAAAGGCTTCAAACTCATGTGACTTGAACTGGGATCCATTGTCGCTTACGATGGTCTCGGGTGTTCCAAATTCAGCAAAAATTCTATTCCCAAGGAAATCGATAACCGCGGAGGTAGTAAACTTTTTTAGTGGACATAACCAATGGTAACGACTGAAATGATCAAGGACAATAAGTAATCCTATGTGACCTTTCTTGCTTCTTGGGTAGGGACCTAAGATGTCAATGTAAAGTTTCTGAAAGGGTCTGTCCGAAACACTTTGTTGACCCATGGGTGGCCGTAATGTTGTGTTCGGGGCTTTAGTCTCTTTACAAACATCGCAGGCTCGAACGTATTCTCTAACTTGTTTGGACAACCCTGGCCAAAACAAGTGTCTTCGCAGCCGTTCGATTGTTTTCTGCATTCCACCATGCGCAGATACAATACAGTCATGTGCTTGGCGGATCGCTGCTATTCGTAACGCCTCCGGCTCCCACAGTTTCCAACAATCCGAGTCCTGGATGGTATTTCCCGAAGGGTGTTCGGTGCGTATGTACACAAATTGGTCTGCCGTTCGCAGATCAAGAAAATTTTTCGCTATTTTCTTCTATTGTTTTCTTGAGCTGAAGATAATCAGAATCTTTGAAAGATGACGATTCTAAGTCAATTTCTGGACCTATCCATTCAACACTATCAATTTCAGGGTCACAAATTCGGGACAACGCATCTGGAACAATGTGATCTTTCCCTTTTCGGTGCGAAATGGTGAACTTGAAAGCTTGCAATCTAAAAATCCAACGGGCCAGTCTTCCAGATACATTTTGCTGTCGCATAAGCCAGAGAAGGCTTGAATGATCTGTCACTACTTCAAAAGGCTGTAATTCCAAATAACACCGGAATTTTTCGATCGCTAATATCACCGCCAGACATTCGCGTTCGGTTACGCTATAGTTCCTTTGCGACTTTGACAGTTTTTTGGACATAAATGCCAATGGTCTTTCCTCTCCGGTATCAGAGACTTATACCAGCACAGCACCAATTCCATAATCACTAGCATCACAGTGTACAAAAAATTTACGGGAAAAATCCGCATTTTGTAACACCGGCGCAGACGTTAGTAACTGTTTTAATTTCTGCATGGCGTCCTGGGCTTCAGGAGACCATTTAAAACATTTTTTTGTTTTTAAGACTTCCGTAATGGGACAGGTTATATCTCCAAAGTCTTTTATAAATCGCCTGTACCAACCACATACACCTAGGAAACCTCGGACTTGTTTCATATTTTTGGGTGTGGGCCAGTTCATTACACATGATATTTTCTCTGGATCAGTGGCTATTCCACCACTTCCTATCACATAACCTAGATAGTTCACCTTAGTAACGCAGAAGTGACTTTTTTTTATGTTCAGTGTAAGGTTTGCTTTCTTGAATTGATCAGCAATGCGGACTAAGACAGTTAAATGTGACGCAAAATCTTCTGAGACAATGCATAGATCGTCGATATATCCGAAAACGCATTGACGTAAATCCGGCGGAATTAAGTCATCCATTAGACGAGACATCGTCGAGGGAGCATTACATAAGCCAAAAGGCATGACAGTAAACTGATATAATGCTCGACCTGGGACTGTAAAAGCGGTCAATGGTTTCGCTTCCTCTGTCATTTCAATTTGTCAGTAAGCATCTTTGAGATCTAATTTTGAAATTATATTTGCCTTTGGCAGACGAGCAAAAATGCCTTCGATGCTTTGCAGAGGATAGGCATCTTTCTTTGTAGCTTCGTTTAGTTTGCGTGCGTCAAGACATAACCGAACTTTGTTTGGCTTTACCACCAGGCGCATTGGAGAACTCCAGGCACTTTGCGAAGGTTCGATAACTCCGAGGCTAAGCATTCGGTCAATTTCCGCGTACATTAGTTTTTCCACTGCAGGACTCACCGGATAATAACGCTGTTTGACCGGCTTGCTTTCACCTATGTCAATACCATGCTTGATTATGGCCGTGCGACCTAATCCTTGTTTTTCAAAATTTGGAAATAATTCCTTAACAATCTCAAGTTGCTGTCTTTCATTTTCTGTTAATGGGTATTTTTCCTCACCTTCCTCTACTTCTATGTCCTCATTCAGAATAGAGCTAATGATTCCTGGAGCTAATTCAAAAGCGCGCCAAAAATCTATACCTAATATCAACCTCTGTGCTATAGAAGGAATAATAAATAATTCTAAATCTTTCTCCTTATCTTGATATTTCATTTTTACGCTTAGACTTCCAAGAACTTTGTGAGACTTGGCGTCCGCGGTTCGAACTTTCGACAATATGGGCTTAAAATTTGTATATTTCGAAAAGTCCACAAGCGCTAGTGATGATCCGATACAACTTATGTTTGCACCAGTGTCGAGTAAACCTAGTTCAGAAAAGTCCATAAACTTTACACTAGCATAACTACGACGATCAATGTTGTCTTGAAAAACAGTTGACACAATCCTAGTTCTCTTCTTTTTTAACGAACGATAGTAATTTCGCATTCTGCGGGTATTTCGCTTTCTTTCTTTTCCGAGCCCGAAAATTCGTTCTCGCACTAAATAATAGTTTCTTAACCTCTCATGATACGGCTTAAAAGGTATGTTAATTTCATTATTCGACTCTTGAGCTAGCTTACTTTGTAGAATTGTAACTCTTTCAAAATCTATTCTAGCGCTATCTTCTACTTTTGGGACACCCTTCCTGGATTGGATGTCCCCCCTTGCCGGTTTTCCGTCTTTCGCTTGCAGTTCTGGCAATTGGGTTTATATATTTGCGGGGCTCCGCAACCATAACAAAAAATACGTCTCTCGGCCAAGCAATTTTCCCATATGTGGCCAGGAGCCTCACAATTCCAGCACAATAAAGGAGTTGTACGTTGAATTGCTGCAATTTCATTTTCCTCATCACATTCTTGAGTCTCTTGTAGTTGGCCGTCATCCATCGCGTATACGCGATATGGACCGGGCTTAGTTTGGGGGGCCGCACTCGGCCTGTTTCCTTAAGGAAATTTTCTCGCTTATGAGCCAACCTACGCAACTCTGAGATAGATGAAATATTTTCAAATAACAGTCTCTCTTTCACGTCGATTAGTAAATTTCCTTGGATCATCTCTACTAACTCATCTTCTGCAAAACTCACTGATAGTTTATCCATGAGCTTACAAACACTCTCATAAAACGTATCGAACGACTCTCCTGGCTTTTGCTTCCGCGAGCGAATTTGTTCACGTAACTCAGTTGCCGTTCTACTCTCACGATATTGTTCTCGAAAAGCTACGCAAAACTCTCTCCAAGTAAAAGTTTGAACTCTTTTATGGTATCTCCAGAACCAACTGCTGGCTTTGCCAATTAAAAGATTATGAATATTTCTGCTGATAATTTCAAGATCACCGTCAAAATGTTCAGCTGTCAATATCTTCACGCGATATAGAAATTCTTCTACCGATAATCCTTCAACTGTGCCATCAAACCTTACTCCCCATTTCTGTAAGACGTCGGCTATTTTATGTGGACCAAGAGGATGTATACCGTGGGCTGACCTATAACTACGTTGAGTACCTGGACTCCCATGTCCAGCTATTTGGTCGGGTGGTGGTGCAAGGCGACCACTTCCGGAAATTGATGACAGAACACGAGTTACTGTCTCTCGAACGATAGATTCGATCTCCGCTCTCGGTACGCTATTGGCTACTGGCGGATTATTCTGTCTTCTTTGCCTTGGTGGCCGACCTCGTCTACCGGGTGCATTGGCGGCTTGATACGCTCGTGGCCTGACTCCTTGATTCGTAGGAGTACTACCGGGTGGATGTTGATTTTCTGTAATTGGTGAATTAGACTGATCATGGATTCTGATCAGGACCTCGGCTTCTGTTGGTGCCGGTTGGGTAAGTGATTCTAGTTGATGTGCTAAAGAACGAGTACACGGACGGGAACTTATTACAACGGGTCTCTTTGGAGGGTAGGTGACCGTACTCCTTGCCTTCGGCGAATGGTTACCTACAACTACTTTCCAATCCTTGGGCTGTACTGTCTTTAAGCCGCAAGGACACTCCTTATGTACTTGTATATGTGATTCTAAACAACTCTTGTGAAAAACGTGATTGCAATGCGTTATAACACAAGGTTGTGTGTTTAACATAATTTCTTCGCAAATAATACAACAATTTGTTGCAGCATCTGCTTGGTGCTGAGGTTGGGTTGACTCAAAGCTATGTTCTAGTGGCATACTAAATAACAATTTTTTTTATATTTTACTTCGATGGCATTCTCAGGGAGACATAATACGGATACATATTTCTAGGCTTTCAACTAATTCTGTGCTTAGCGAATTTACTTAAATTGGGCTATGGCAATTAATAAGTGTTACTTCTTTGTATGAACATCCATTATCTACTGTACTGTGCAGACTTCTACGGACAAATAAACACAAATGCATTTATATTGTATTCCAGTAGCTTACCTCTAGTCAGTTTTCAAACACTGATCACACCAAAGAACACATAGGACTAAGAATTTCTCTTACTTTACTCCAGTCGTTAATAATTCTGAATAACAAGCTACCTGTAATCTTGGTGGAAAGTTTTCGAATTCTCAAAAACTCGAATTCCAAAGATGTATATCAATATCAAACAGCTTTCTTGACTACTTTCATAATGATAACAAAAATCTCAATCGAAGACAAAGAGCTTCCAGATTAATGTCTGTTGTAACAACCCGGTACTTTTCCCACCAATTACAAGGACTAAAGCGAAGCAAATCTTCATTTCACTCGATAACTCGAAGGATAATACGTCGATGTCATTTGGTCGTAAGCTTTTTCAATTCCAAAGAATTATATTTTTATGGACTTAATTTTTCTACGGTCGAAACCTATCAGCACTCACTAATAAGGGCTCGCTTTCCAATAGTCAAATTAGATTCTTTTCTAGCTTTACATAAAACTTTCAAAAATCAGGGGTTAGTACTATATACCAGACAAATACTTTAGCACCTGCCTTTCAGCATCGGCGGCTGCACCAAAAATCTGTGTGACTGCCTGCTGGACTAAAATATATGTAAGGAATAAGCACTTGCCCCACGTTGGGCGCCAAAAAATCTATGTGGTGTAAGAGCGTCGTTGAAGAAGAGAAACATTTACTGGGTATCCTTTTTGGCGATTCGATTCCAAAATGTTCACCCTTTTCAGGCTTGTCGACCATTAACCATCAGCTGAGCGGGACCCATTGATTCCTAGCTCTAGCGGGAGATGTGGGGGGGTTTTTTTTTGCTGTGGATAATGATTGCTACACCAAAAGGTTTTATTATAGAGTCCCTCCTGAATTTAAACAATGAGACAGTCCTCATATGAACGAACAGCGAAAAAAAAAAACAAACAACTCCACTGTCTCAGTTTCTTCTTTTAGAAAATGAACAGCAAGCGAAACTTAATTAAACTAGAATGTGAGAGAAGGAAGCACGAATTTGGATGTAAGCCTGGCGGGGTGGTTTTAGATGTTAATTTCCACTCCCACTATCATTACCCTCCCAACCATAGTCTTCAGTGTAACCTTTTTTTTAGAAGACCCCAAATGTAATTAAATATGCATCATCTAATTATGCTCCCCTGCCATGAATAAGAACTTAGAGTTTCATCTTTACAACAATTTTAATTTTCAATAAACAATTTCTTCTTTCTTGTTGAGTGCATTTCTTGCAGTGTACATATTTCTAACTAATTAGCCTTACTAGTTTTAATCTTATAATTCCATACTCTTAATTCCCTAAGTCTGATTCCGTATTTTTCTAAGTTTTGCTCCTTATTTTACATTATTTATCTTTATTTATTTTTCGCAAAAATCTCTATTCATTTTTATTTTTTTTATTGATTTATTTTTTGTTTTATTTTTATAGTGCCAAGCTTTTCTTTTTCTGGTTTGTTACCAACAAAAGAACATTGAAGTGGTGTGGGTTTTTTTTTTTTATGTGGTAATTGTTAAGTATTTATTAATCCGAAACAACTATTAAGTGTTTTTCTTTTTTTCTATGGAGTTTATTTATTTAATCGCATCATTGAAAGAAAAAGCTTTCTATTGCTAAAAGGGAGGAAATATGTAGGTGCCAATCATGTCAATATTAATTTCTTTCAGTGTAGTCGTCAATGTTTACGTTACATTATAGTGCTTTAAATTACCATGTTAGAATTTGGATAAGAATCAAAAGAGTAATCTACAAAATAGACAAATTAATCGGCGCGAGCGGTTGATAAGCCTTAACTCAGGTAGCCAGGCTCTACACTGAACTACATAATTGCAATTTAGTAACTTGAAGTTTTAGTTTTGTTTTGGTTATATATATAATATTTAATTTTTTTAATTTTACTCACCCACTGTTTGTTCTCGAAGACGGCCTTCTTGTCGATGCGGTGTTGGGGGTTATTAGTAAGAAAACTTCAAACTATAAATGCACTATTTAATTTTTTTCATAAGTGATAATTAAAATATAGGATTATTTATTTCAATTTTTTTTTATGCATTTTTTTCATTTCATTTTTTGTTTATATTGTCATGATGAATTATTTTTTATTTTTGATTTGAAGTATTTTATTTTTGGCATTGGCAACGAAACTTTGTTTTTCTTTCAGTGTACGATTTTACATTGGGTTGGCCAGCTTGTATTTCTTTTTTTCTCTTATTTTACTTATCACCTGCACACACTCACATCACTATCAAATGCTTTTGTTTTATGTAATATGTACAATGTAATATGTTTAACTTCAATTAATTTTTGGGTTTTTAGGCACTGAAGGTATTTTAATCTGTTTTTGTTTTACACTAGTTTTGTAAGGGTTTTTATTTCTATGTAGGTTTTCTGTAGATTTTTTTCCTGCGACCTCCGAAGAATTTGTCTCCCAGCAGAGGTAGCTGACTCCAGCCGAACTTTTGGGTCGGCGTGGAAGAGTTTAAAATTCAGCTTCGTTTCCTCGGGTAACTGCGGGAATATAACTCATTCATTTCGGGCAATTTTTTCCCAGAATTACTTGGATATTTACCCAGTGATTTTCTTCTTTAGTGGAATCGATCGACCTGGCGATTTCTCGCTGTGTAGTCGACGATAAAAATAACACGCGTGACCTAAACGTGCACAACTGTTATTATAATTTGGTAATTTTTTTTGAAATTTTCATTGAAATATTTACCTTGCCGACACGGCAATCCACGGGCATTTATTAATTGCCTTTTCTTTGTGGCCTTTTAATCTTGATGCCGAAATAAACGCTGGATTAAAGTTGGGAGCACATGTGATTGTACTCTCCAGTTCTTTTTTTTTGATTTGCCTTTTTGCTAGGTCTTATCTCTGCTGGGACTGAACTTATCAGCTTGACAATCGTCGTAAGAAAAGATCGAAGCTAGATGCTGGGGATCCGAAGAACCCTTCTCCGAATCAATATTCACCAGCTGGTCAATTGCCATTTAGATGACGTTGCCAGATAAGGTTCCGATAATTATTATCGCTACTAACTAAGGCGCAAATTTTGGGGATTTAAAAAAAAAAAATCTTGATATATGGGGACATTACACCACCAGATAAACTAACGAGAGGGTCGAACGAGGCACGATTAGCTGGAATTAGCTTCGTAAGTCCTTAGCGTGGTATGTACCGATTTCTTTGCCTTGTAAATTTTCTAATACATAGTAGGCTGTTCCTATTTTTTTCTTCACTCGACACTTTGAAAACTGAGGCCCTAATTTCTTATTAAAATTCTTCGAGAAATTACTTAGGTAAAAGTTTCTCTTAAACACTTCTTGGCCTTCTTTGTACGAGACCGGCTTGGATCGCAAATTGTACTGTGTCGCATTACGTTCATAAGCCGTACGGCTATTTTGTTGTATATTTTCTCTTAACCAATATAGTTTATCCCGGCAATTTAACAGCGGAGATTCTTCTAAGAGGGATAGCTTTCTTAACAATTTATAATCGCTGGCATGATTAATCATATTGAATCCGAACAATGCCTTATAAGGTGAGCATCCAAGAGCTTGATGCAGAGAGGATCGTAATGACGACGAAATGCTAGTTAAATTGATATCCCATTCAGTCTGATCCGCTCTCAGATAGGATCTTATTGCAGCCAATAAAGAGCGATTAACCCGTTCCGCAGCGTTGCTCTGAGGGGAGTATAACGCTGTGAAAGTGTGCTTGATTCCAAACTTGGTTAGAAAGGCTTCAAACTCATGTGACTTGAACTGGGATCCATTGTCGCTTACGATGGTCTCGGGTGTTCCAAATTCAGCAAAAATTCTATTCCCAAGGAAATCGATAACCGCGGAGGTAGTAAACTTTTTTAGTGGACATAACCAATGGTAACGACTGAAATGATCAAGGACAATAAGTAATCCTATGTGACCTTTCTTGCTTCTTGGGTAGGGACCTAAGATGTCAATGTAAAGTTTCTGAAAGGGTCTGTCCGAAACACTTTGTTGACCCATGGGTGGCCGTAATGTTGTGTTCGGGGCTTTAGTCTCTTTACAAACATCGCAGGCTCGAACGTATTCTCTAACTTGTTTGGACAACCCTGGCCAAAACAAGTGTCTTCGCAGCCGTTCGATTGTTTTCTGCATTCCACCATGCGCAGATACAATACAGTCATGTGCTTGGCGGATCGCTGCTATTCGTAACGCCTCCGGCACCCACAGTTTCCAACAATCCGAGTCCTGGATGGTATTTCCCGAAGGGTGTTCGGTGCGTATGTACACAAATTGGTCTGCCGTTCGCAGATCAAGAAAATTTTTCGCTATTTTCTTCTATTGTTTTCTTGAGCTGAAGATAATCAGAATCTTTGAAAGATGACGATTCTAAGTCAATTTCTGGACCTATCCATTCAACACTATCAATTTCAGGGTCACAAATTCGGGACAACGCATCTGGAACAATGTGATCTTTCCCTTTTCGGTGCGAAATGGTGAACTTGAAAGCTTGCAATCTAAAAATCCAACGGGCCAGTCTTCCAGATACATTTTGCTGTCGCATAAGCCAGAGAAGGCTTGAATGATCTGTCACTACTTCAAAAGGCTGTAATTCCAAATAACACCGGAATTTTTCGATCGCTAATATCACCGCCAGACATTCGCGTTCGGTTACGCTATAGTTCCTTTGCGACTTTGACAGTTTTTTGGACATAAATGCCAATGGTCTTTCCTCTCCGGTATCAGAGACTTGTACCAGCACAGCACCAATTCCATAATCACTAGCATCACTGTACAAAAAATTTACGGGAAAAATCCGCATTTTGTAACACCGGCGCAGACGTTAGTAACTGTTTTAATTTCTGCATGGCGTCCTGGGCTTCAGGAGACCATTTAAAACATTTTTTTGTTTTTAAGACTTCCGTAATGGGACAGGTTATATCTCCAAAGTCTTTTATAAATCGCCTGTACCAACCACATACACCTAGGAAACCTCGGACTTGTTTCATATTTTTGGGTGTGGGCCAGTTCATTACACATGATATTTTCTCTGGATCAGTGGCTATTCCACCACTTCCTATCACATAACCTAGATAGTTCACCTTAGTAACGCAGAAGTGACTTTTTTTTATGTTCAGTGTAAGGTTTGCTTTCTTGAATTGATCAGCAATGCGGACTAAGACAGTTAAATGTGACGCAAAATCTTCTGAGACAATGCATAGATCGTCGAGATATCCGAAAACGCATTGACGTAAATCCGGCGGAATTAAGTCATCCATTAGACGAGACATCGTCGAGGGAGCATTACATAAGCCAAAAGGCATGACAGTAAACTGATATAATGCTCGACCTGGGACTGTAAAAGCGGTCAATGGTTTCGCTTCCTCTGTCATTTCAATTTGCCAGTAAGCATCTTTGAGATCTAATTTTGAAATTATATTTGCCTTTGGCAGACGAGCAAAAATGCCTTCGATGCTTTGCAGAGGATAGGCATCTTTCTTTGTAGCTTCGTTTAGTTTGCGTGCGTCAAGACATAACCGAACTTTGTTTGGCTTTACCACCAGGCGCATTGGAGAACTCCAGGCACTTTGCGAAGGTTCGATAACTCCGAGGCTAAGCATTCGGTCAATTTCCGCGTACATTAGTTTTTCCACTGCAGGACTCACCGGATAATAACGCTGTTTGACCGGCTTGCTTTCACCTATGTCAATACCATGCTTGATTATGGCCGTGCGACCTAATCCTTGTTTTTCAAAATTTGGAAATAATTCCTTAACAATCTCAAGTTGCTGTCTTTCATTTTCTGTTAATGGGTATTTTTCCTCACCTTCCTCTACTTCTATGTCCTCATTCAGAATAGAGCTAATGATTCCTGGAGCTAATTCAAAAGCGCGCCAAAAATCTATACCTAATATCAACCTCTGTGCTATAGAAGGAATAATAAATAATTCTAAATCTTTCTCCTTATCTTGATATTTCATTTTTACGCTTAGACTTCCAAGAACTTTGTGAGACTTGGCGTCCGCGGTTCGAACTTTCGACAATATGGGCTTAAAATTTGTATATTTCGAAAAGTCCACAAGCGCTAGTGATGATCCGATACAACTTATGTTTGCACCAGTGTCGAGTAAACCTAGTTCAGAAAAGTCCATAAACTTTACACTAGCATAACTACGACGATCAATGTTGTCTTGAAAAACAGTTGACACAATCCTAGTTCTCTTCTTTTTTAACGAACGATAGTAATTTCGCATTCTGCGGGTATTTCGCTTTCTTTCTTTTCCGAGCCCGAAAATTCGTTCTCGCACTAAATAATAGTTTCTTAACCTCTCATGATACGGCTTAAAAGGTATGTTAATTTCATTATTTGACTCTTGAGCTAGCTTACTTTGTAGAATTGTAACTCTTTCAAAATCTATTCTAGCGCTATCTTCTACTTTTGGGACACCCTTCCTGGATTGGATGTCCCCCCTTGCCGGTTTTCCGTCTTTCGCTTGCAGTTCTGGCAATTGGGTTTATATATTTGCGGGGCTCCGCAACCATAACAAAAAATACGTCTCTCGGCCAAGCAATTTTCCCATATGTGGCCAGGAGCCTCACAATTCCAGCACAATAAAGGAGTTGTACGTTGAATTGCTGCAATTTCATTTTCCTCATCACATTCTTGAGTCTCTTGTAGTTGGCCGTCATCCATCGCGTATACGCGATATGGACCGGGCTTAGTTTGGGGGGCCGCACTCGGCCTGTTTCCTTAAGGAAATTTTCTCGCTTATGAACCAACCTACGCAACTCTGAGATAGATGAAATATTTTCAAATAACAGTCTCTCTTTCACGTCGATTAGTAAATTTCCTTGGATCATCTCTACTAACTCATCTTCTGCAAAACTCACTGATAGTTTATCCATGAGCTTACAAACACTCTCATAAAACGTATCGAACGACTCTCCTGGCTTTTGCTTCCGCGAGCGAATTTGTTCACGTAACTCAGTTGCCGTTCTACTCTCACGATATTGTTCTCGAAAAGCTACGCAAAACTCTCTCCAAGTAAAAGTTTGAACTCTTTTATGGTATCTCCAGAACCAACTGCTGGCTTTGCCAATTAAAAGATTATGAATATTTCTGCTGATAATTTCAAGATCACCGTCAAAATGTTCAGCTGTCAATATCTTCACGCGATATAGAAATTCTTCTACCGATAATCCTTCAACTGTGCCATCAAACCTTACTCCCCATTTCTGTAAGACGTCGGCTATTTTATGTGGACCAAGAGGATGTATACCGTGGGCTGACCTATAACTACGTTGAGTACCTGGACTCCCATGTCCAGCTATTTGGTCGGGTGGTGGTGCAAGGCTACCACTTCCGGAAATTGATGACAGAACACGAGTTACTGTCTCTCGAACGATAGATTCGATCTCCGCTCTCGGTACGCTATTGGCTACTGGCGGATTATTCTGTCTTCTTTGCCTTGGTGGCCGACCTCGTCTACCGGGTGCATTGGCGGCTTGATACGCTCGTGGCCTGACTCCTTGATTCGTAGGAGTACTACCGGGTGGATGTTGATTTTCTGTAATTGGTGAATTAGACTGATCATGGATTCTGATCAGGACCTCGGCTTCTGTTGGTGCCGGTTGGGTAAGTGATTCTAGTTGATGTGCTAAAGAACGAGTACACGGACGGGAACTTATTACAACGGGTCTCTTTGGAGGTAACCATTGCCTTCGGCGAATGGTTACCTACAACTACTTTCCAATCCTTGGGCTGTACTGTCTTTAAGCCGCAAGGACACTCCTTATGTACTTGTATATGTGATTCTAAACAACTCTTGTGAAAAACGTGATTGCAATGCGTTATAACACAAGGTTGTGTGTTTAACATAATTTCTTCGCAAATAATACAACAATTTGTTGCAGCATCTGCTTGGTGCTGAGGTTGGGTTGACTCAAAGCTATGTTCTAGTGGCATACTAAATAACAATTTTTTTTATATTTTACTTCGATGGCATTCTCAGGGAGACATAATACGGATACATATTTCTAGGCTTTCAACTAATTCTGTGCTTAGCGAATTTACTTAAATTGGGCTATGGCAATTAATAAGTGTTACTTCTTTGTATGAACATCCATTATCTACTGTACTGTGCAGACTTCTACGGACAAATAAACACAAATGCATTTATATTGTATTCCAGTAGCTTACCTCTAGTCAGTTTTCAAACACTGATCACACCAAAGAACACATAGGACTAAGAATTTCTCTTACTTTACTCCAGTCGTTAATAATTCTGAATAACAAGCTACCTGTAATCTTGGTGGAAAGTTTTCGAATTCTCAAAAACTCGAATTCCAAAGATGTATATCAATATCAAACAGCTTTCTTGACTACTTTCATAATGATAACAAAAATCTCAATCGAAGACAAAGAGCTTCCAGATTAATGTCTGTTGTAACAACCCGGTACTTTTCCCACCAATTACAAGGACTAAAGCGAAGCAAATCTTCATTTCACTCGATAACTCGAAGGATAATACGTCGATGTCATTTGGTCGTAAGCTTTTTCAATTCCAAAGAATTATATTTTTATGGACTTAATTTTTCTACGGTCGAAACCTATCAGCACTCACTAATAAGGGCTCGCTTTCCAATAGTCAAATTAGATTCTTTTCTAGCTTTACATAAAACTTTCAAAAATCAGGGGTTAGTACTATATACCAGACAAATACTTTAGCACCTGCCTTTCAGCATCGGCGGCTGCACCAAAAATCTGTGTGACTGCCTGCTGGACTAAAATATATGTAAGGAATAAGCACTTGCCCCACGTTGGGCGCCAAAAAATCTATGTGGTGTAAGAGCGTCGTTGAAGAAGAGAAACATTTACTGGGTATCCTTTTTGGCGATTCGATTCCAAAATGTTCACCCTTTTCAGGCTTGTCGACCATTAACCATCAGCTGAGCGGGACCCATTGATTCCTAGCTCTAGCGGGAGATGTGGGGGGGTTTTTTTTTGCTGTGGATAATGATTGCTACACCAAAAGGTTTTATTATAGAGTCCCTCCTGAATTTAAACAATGAGACAGTCCTCATATGAACGAACAGCGAAAAAAAAAAACAAACAACTCCACTGTCTCAGTTTCTTCTTTTAGAAAATGAACAGCAAGCGAAACTTAATTAAACTAGAATGTGAGAGAAGGAAGCACGAATTTGGATGTAAGCCTGGCGGGGTGGTTTTAGATGTTAATTTCCACTCCCACTATCATTACCCTCCCAACCATAGTCTTCAGTGTAACCTTTTTTTTAGAAGACCCCAAATGTAATTAAATATGCATCATCTAATTATGCTCCCCTGCCATGAATAAGAACTTAGAGTTTCATCTTTACAACAATTTTAATTTTCAATAAACAATTTCTTCTTTCTTGTTGAGTGCATTTCTTGCAGTGTACATATTTCTAACTAATTAGCCTTACTAGTTTTAATCTTATAATTCCATACTCTTAATTCCCTAAGTCTGATTCCGTATTTTTCTAAGTTTTGCTCCTTATTTTACATTATTTATCTTTATTTATTTTTCGCAAAAATCTCTATTCATTTTTATTTTTTTTATTGATTTATTTTTTGTTTTATTTTTATAGTGCCAAGCTTTTCTTTTTCTGGTTTGTTACCAACAAAAGAACATTGAAGTGCTGTGGGTTTTTTTTTTATGTGGTAATTGTTAAGTATTTATTAATCCGAAACAACTATTAAGTGTTTTTCTTTTTTTCTATGGAGTTTATTTATTTAATCGCATCATTGAAAGAAAAAGCTATCTATTGCTAAAAGGGAGAAAATATGTAGGTGCCAATCATGTCAATATTAATTTCTTTCAGTGTAGTCGTCAATGTTTACGTTACATTATAGTGCTTTAAATTACCATGTTAGAATTTGGATAAGAATCAAAAGAGTAATCTACAAAATAGACAAATTAATCGGCGCGAGCGGTTGATAAGCCTTAACTCAGGTAGCCAGGCTCTACACTGAACTACATAATTGCAATTTAGTAACTTGAAGTTTTAGTTTTGTTTTGGTTATATATATAATATTTTATTTTTTTAATTTTACTCACCCACTGTTGGTTCTCGAAGAAGGCCTTCTTGTCGATGCGGTGTTGGGGGTTATTAGTAAGAAAACTTCAAACTATAAATGCACTATTTAGTTTTTTTCATAAGTGATAATTAAAATATAGGATTATTTATTTCAATTTTTTTTTTATGCATTTTTTTCATTTCATTTTTTGTTTATATTGTCATGATGAATTATTTTTATTTTTGATTTGAAGTATTTTATTTTTGGCATTGGCAACGAAACTTTGTTTTTCTTTCAGTGTACGATTTTACATTGGGTTGGCCAGCTTGTATTTCTTTTTTTCTCTTATTTTACTTATCACCTGCACACACTCACATCACTATCAAATGCTTTTGTTTTATGTAATATGTACAATGTAATATGTTTAACTTCAATTAATTTTTGGGTTTTTAGGCACTGAAGGTATTTTAATCTGTTTTTGTTTTACACTAGTTTTGTAAGGGTTTTTATTTCTATGTAGGTTTTCTGTAGATTTTTTTCCTGCGACCTCCGAAGAATTTGTCTCCCAGCAGAGGTAGCTGACTCCAGCCGAACTTCTGGGTCGGCGTGGAAGAGTTTAAAATTCAGCTTCGTTTCCTCGGGTAACTGCGGGAATATAACTCATTCATTTCGGGCAATTTTTTCCCAAAATTAATTGGATATTTACCCAGTGATTTTCTTCTTTAGTAAAATCGATCGACCTGGCGATTTCTCGCTGTGTAGTCGACGATAAAAATAACAGGCGTGACCTAAACGTGCACAACTGTTATTATAATTTGGTAATTTTTTTTGAAATTTTCATTGAAATATTTACCTTGCCGACACGGCAATCCACGGGCATTTATTAATTGCCTTTTCTTTGTGGCCTTTTAATCTTGATGCCGAAATAAACGCTGGATTAAAGTTGGGAGCACATGTGATTGTACTCTCCAGTTCTTTTTTTTTGATTTGCCTTTTTGCTAGGTCTTATCTCTGCTGGGACTGAACTTATCAGCTTGACAATCGTCGTAAGAAAAGATCGAAGCTAGATGCTGGGGATCCGAAGAACCCTTCTCCGAATCAATATTCACCAGCTGGTCAATTGCCATTTAGATGACGTTGCCAGATAAGGTTCCGATAATTATTATCGCTACTAACTAAGGCGCAAATTTTGGGGATTTAAAAAAAAAAAATCTTGATATATGGGGACATTACAACAAAAACTGTTAATACGTGCACTAAATTCATAGACAACTCATTTGATATAATAGAAAGCAATGTATAATTATATTGTATAATGTATATTATATATGGAAAAAACAAAAACGAAATAATAACATTGTTAAAATCCTACTCAGATTCTTTTATACAGAGAACGTCTCAGACTCGCGTCAATTCTGGTGAAATGCAAATTCGATTGATTGATCAGACCAAAACGGTACAGAGAAGACCATATAGATTGAGTCCCAGCGAGAATGATGTAGTTCGACACAAAGTTCAAGAATTGTTAGATTGCAAGGTTATCAGACCGAGCAGCTCCCCTTTTGCGAGCCCTGTTCTATTGGTGAAGAAGAAGAATGGATCGGCGTGCGTGGATTATAGAGAATTGAATTCCAATACAGTTGCCGACAAGTTTCCCCTGGCTTTAATATCTGATCAGATAGCCAGGCTCCGCGGTGCAAAGTTTTTCACCTGCTTAGACATGGCAAGTGGATATTACCAAGTTCCTATGCATCCGAACTCTGTCGAATATACGGCATTCGTCACCCCTGATGGACAGTACGAGTTCCTGTCGATGCCATTCGGACTCAAGAATGCACCGTCAGTTTTTCAAAGAGCAGTCATAAAGGCCTTGGGTGATCTCGCCTATTCGTATGTCATTGTGTAAGTTAACACGCGCAAGCTTAAGTTTGCTGACAACGCTGTTACGCCGGATGCCGTCGTGACAAAGTTGCAGCCGAAACCAGAGACTCGCACGCGTAAGCTGCCGGACCGCCCGTTGCAGACGCTGACTCAACATTCAGCCGACTTTCCAGCGGCAGCGGCGGCTTCGTGGTCCGACGGAGTTGGCCCTAAATTCCAGTTTTAATTTTGTTCTCCAATTGTCAAGTACAATGAATAAAAACAAATAAAGTTACTTTGCCGAGATATAATAAATAAATCAAATTAAGATCCTTTACTTAAAATAAACGGTCTTGTTAATTGGCGCCCAAACGGAAAATAACCCAGTTACTCTATTATCTAACCGAAATAACTCTTCGAGCTAACGCAAAGAGTCCCGGTACGGTTCAATAAAGTGAATAACCAAATCAACAAGTGAACAGTTACTCTATTATCTAACTGAAATAACTCTTCGAGCTAACGCAAAGAGTTGCGGTACGATTCAAAGTGAACAAAAAAAAAAAAACAAATTTTGTGAAAAAAAAAACCAAAAAAAAAAAATTAGTGCAAAAATAGTGCAAAAAATACGCACTTACAATACACGAATACAAAAAATTAAGACCCCCAGCCAAAAGAGCTGAACGAATTAAATCAACAATACGAGCGGCCGGCGGGAAACAGCATATCGCAGCGGCCACCCCACCTCTTGATCGAAGTTAGAATTTCATGTCAAAAAAAAATGTAAGTGAGATGTTCATTTTTATTTAAAATAAAGTAAATAAAATACTCATTGCTGTCTAGTGTGAGATTTCAGTGTTTATTAAAACAAACTTAAGTAAATTTCTGCCTGTTGCAATAGAGTGCTGAAGAACCTCTATAAGCCTAAACAAAAATTAATTCCGAAACGATTTGAATCTTTTATGTTGTGTCCGGGGCAATACCAAGAAAGGGCGGACGACAGTAGTGGTGACAAACTAATACCCTCATACTTAGAGCGGAGCAATCAAAAAAAATGAATACTGAACAGGTTGCCCGGATGGAGGCAAAGGTGCAGGCAGCCCTTGAGGAACAAGGCCGCTTATTTGAAGAGAGGATAGCCTCACTGACAAACCAGCTTAGTAGGGCTAGAGTTTCTGCACCACAGATAGAAATTTTCCAAGAAATTGAAATAGTGTCAGGGACCCGCTGCGACGAGCCCTTAGATGTAGCAAAATCCATCCCCGAGTTTGACGGAAAGATAGAAAACTACGTTTCGTGGAGGCAAGCCGCTTCCGCAGCCTATAAAGTCTTCGAGCCATACAACGGCACCTCAAGACACTACCAGGCAGTAGCTATAATCAGAAACAAAGTAAGGGGACGAGCAGATGCTGTGCTGGCCTCATTCAACACAGTGTTGAATTTTAAAGCCATTATTGCTAGGTTAGATTTCACATACGCGGACAAGACACCGGTTCACGTAATCCAACAGCAACTAAGCACGCTTCAGCAGGGCAACTTGCCACTAATACAATATTTCGACGAAGTCGAAAAAAAACTCACACTATTGACAAATAAAACACTAATGACGCACGACCCCGTCGCAGCAGCTATATTAAACGAAAAATTTAGAAACGACGCGCTTCACGTTTTCGTCTCAGGATTAAAAAAATCTTTGAAGTGGGCGGTCTTCCCGGCGCAACCCATAGACCTCCCCTCAGCCTTAGCTCTAGCTCAAGAGGCCGAATCAAGCAACGAAAGAGGCATTTTCGCAGCAAATTTTGCAAAACACCTTGAGGAAAAACCCCAAAAACAAAATTCGCAAAAGTCTCAGAACTGGCGTCAGAACGCCCAACAGGCAAAGGAAGAAAATCCTCAAAACAGGAATCCCTACTTCCAAAAGAACCAAAAAGATAGAAATGACCAGCAAAACCCAAATAGCACAAAACAGCGCTTTAACAACCAAAAGTTCCAGGGGCGAGTCCCCGAGCCAATGGAGGTGGATCCCTCCTCGCGCTATAGGCAACCCGCACAGGGCTACAGGAACAATCACATTTACGTCGATCAGTCCATGAGGACCCAACAAAACCTGAATCATCTACCCCAAGAAGATAGTAGCGGTGACTACGAGTTACGGTCACAGCATGAAACGACACAGGTTGAGGACGATTTGTCCGGAGCCGAAAGCTGTAATTTTTTAGCGGAAGCTCCCTGCTTCCGTTCATAAGACGAACGGTTGCAGGGCGAATTATCAGACTTCTGATAGACACAGGGGCCTCAAAAAATTATATAAAACCCCTTCCCGAACTGGCACATTGGGTGTCAGTTGACAGCCCTTTTCAAGTCAAATCAATTCATGGGCACACTAAGATCGAGCAGAAATGCCTCATCCACCTTTTCGATGTAAAGTTCTATTTTTTCATGCTAGAGTCACTTACTGACTTTGATGGCATTATTGGCCTTGACCTCTTAAAACAGGTCAATGCTCAAATAAATCTGACAAACAACGTCATTAAACATGACCATGGGATAGAAAAAATCGAGTTCACCAAATGTCAACAGGTGAACCATATCCAAATTAATGACGCAGATGTCCCTCCTGCTATCAGACTCACTTTTGATAGTATGATAAAAAAAATGGTAAAGGCATTTGCGGACGTTAATGAGTCCCTACCGTACAACATAAATACGGTTGCCACCATACCAACGGATGACGAACCAGTTTACTCAAAACTGTATCCGTATCCAAAGGGCGTGTCTGACTTTGTCAATGCAGAAGTTAAACAACTTCTAGCGAACGGCATAATACGACCGTCAAAGTCTCCTTACAATAACCCGATATGGGTCGTCGACAAAAAAAGCATCGACGAAGCGGGTCACAAACAAAAGCGCCTGGTTATTGATTTTAGGAAACTAAATCATAAGACAACCGACGACAAATACCCTATCCCATCCATTTCGACTATATTGTCAAATTTGGGCGAGGCTCAGTATTTTACTACGCTGGACCTCAAGTCAGGGTTTCACCAGATCGAATTGGTTGAAAGAGACAGGAAAAAGACAGCGTTCTCTGTCAACAACGGGAAGTACGAGTTTTGTAGACTCCCCTTCGGGCTAAAAAATGCCCCAAGTATTTTTCAACGAGCCATTGATGATGTGCTTCGCGAACAAATTGGTAGGATATGTTATGTTTACGTCGACGACGTAATAATTTTCTCCAAGTCCAAAGAAGACCACGTCAGAGACATTGAGTGGGTCTTGAAAAACCTTAGGGACGCATGCATGCGGGTGTCTCAAGAAAAATCCAAGTTTTTCAAGAAAAGCGTGGAATATTTGGGATTTACAGTGTGCAGAGGCGGGATTCAGTCCTCGCCCGATAAAATGAAGGCTATTAGGGACTTTCCACCACCAAAAACACTATTCATAGCGGGCTTTGCCAACATCGCAAGGCCCCTAACAGATATCTTGAAAGGCGAAAATGGCAAAGTAAGTGCCAACTACTCAAGAAAGGTGATAATCGAGTTGTCACCAGAGCAATATGAAGCCTTCGATAGGCTAAAAAACATACTGGCCTCCGAAGATGTAATGTTGTCCTACCCAAATTACAAAAAGCCTTTTGACCTCACAACAGATGCGTCTGGCTACGGACTGGGAGCGGTACTGTCTCAAGACGGCCGCCCGATAACGATGATATCGCGAACACTGCGGGGTAATGAGGTAAATTTTGCCACAAATGAGCGTGAGCTTCTCGCCATCGTATGGGCACTTAAGAACCTCAGAAATTACTTGTATGGTGTTAAGAATCTTAACATTTATACAGACCACCAGCCATTAACCTTTTCGGTATCGGACAAAAACCCGAATGCAAAAATAAAGCGTTGGAAAGCCTTTATTGATGAGCACAACGCGAACATAATTTATAAACCCGGAAAGGAGAATTTGGTAGCAGACGCCCTGTCTCGCCAAAATGTCAATGCACTAGAGGACTCAGTGGACTCGGATGTCGCCACCATCCACAGCGAAGAATCCCTCACGTATACCATTGAAGCCACAGAAAAGCCGGTGAACTGTTTCCGGAACCAAATTATTTTGGAAGAAGGAACAATTCCCCATCAGAAGACGCTTATTTTGTTTAACACAAAAACTCGTCACATACTACATTTCTCTGACCGCAGCACATTATTGCAAAGCATTAAAGATGCAGTAAACGCTGACGTAGTCAACGCAATTCATTGCGAGCTACCCATACTGGCTTTCATCCAACACGGATTAGTCGCGGCATTCCCTTCCACCACCTTTAGATTTTGCAAGAACTTGGTAACAGATATTGTAAACCCAACGGAACAGAGGGAAATTGCGTCAGCCGAACATAATCGCGCGCACAGAGCAGCGCAAGAAAATGCGAAACAAATACTTAGGGACTACTTTTTTCCAAAAATGGGTCACTTAACCTCAGAAATAGCTGCAAACTGTAGAATCTGTACTATGAGTAAACATGATCGGCACCCAAGAAAACAGGAAATAGGGAAAACCCCGATACCGTCGTTCGCCGGAGAAATGTTGCATATAGATGTTTACTCCATGGCCGGTAAATATTTTCTAACCTGCATCGATAAGTTTTCCAAGTTTGCAGTAGTACAACCTATACGGTCTCGTGCAATTGTGGATATAAAAGCTCCACTTTTGCAACTTTTGAACATGTTCCCCAAAACAAAGGGAATTTACTGCGACAATGAGAAATCCTTGAACTCAGAAACCATTAAATCAATGCTCAACAATAACTTTGGCATCGTGATTTCAAACGCCCCACCCTTGCATAGTCTCTCTAATGGACAAGTCGAGCGGTTCCACGGCACTCTTGGGGATATAGCACGCTCTTATAAGTTGGAAACACAGGTAGAGGACACTGTCGAAAACATTCTCCTTGCAACTATAAAGTACAACAGGTCAATCCATTCGGTGACAAACGAGAGACCCATAGACATAATTCACGCAGCCTCCAAAGATAGTACAGTCCAGATCAAAGAAAAAATCGCGTCAGCTCAGCAAAAGACACTTGACCAAATGAATATAAAAAGAGTCTATAAGTCGTATCTGGTAGGCGATCGGGTTTGGATAAAAAACAATAAACGATTAGGAAATAAACTATCACCCCTATTCACAGAAGGCGTAGTGGAAGCAGACCTAGATACGACGGTTCTTATTAAAGGGAGGGTGGTCCATAAGGACAATCTTAAATAGGCTTTTAACGTTTGGAAAATCATTTTTAACTAATTACATTTTTTTAGGTTATATCTTTTCAGTTTAATAATAGCAACCATGACCTTGACCGAAGCGACATTGAGACTCAACGACTACTCCCACGCGGACTACATACCTATAGTTGACGGAGACGTAACAATCTGGGACTCGTACACTTACTTGGGACACACGACGAACCTGACATCTTTCGAAACTTACATCGACGAGACATGGAAACTAATAGACAAACTACCCAAAGATCATATGAGACAGGTATTGAAAACGGACGTACAGCACATAGCCACCTTAATAACTTCCTTGACCGTTCATCACCGACAAGCATGTAGCATTAACATGATAGGCAGTGCCCTTTAGGCAATTGCAGGAACCCCAGATTTTGATGACTGGGAACAAATAAAATTCAAACAAAATCAGTTAATAGAATCCGAAAGCAGGCAGATAGAGATCAACACTAAATTCCAAACAAGACTCAATGACGTTTCAAGGGCCATCAATAACATTTTGAAACCAGATGCAGAGGTCGAACATTTTTATGCAACTATTTTGGCAAAGAATAGAATGATAATTACTAACCTTGAGGACTTAATCCTTACTGTTACACTCGCAAAAATAAATTTAATCAGCCCCCTTATACTAGACAGCATCGACATTAAAGAATTATTAAATGAACAACTCACCAATATTAGTATAACCGACCTTTTAGAGGTCTCTCATATAAAAGCTTTTCAAAATTCTGAATTATTGTACTTTCTGATCAAATATCCAAAACCTCTGTTAAGCTCTAAAAAAATAGATATTCTTCCTGTCCAGCATAATAACGTAATATTAGATCTAGAAGAGGGTAATACGGTGGCCGACTGCGGAACAAGGACCTACGCTGTACGTGACTGCGCTGCTACTGTCTGCAGAAGACTACAAAATACTTCATGCGCGCAGCAACTGGTATCTGGAGCCGTCGCACACTGTGCCACACGCCCCGGTCACCTGGCGCCCGTGATAGTAATCGGAGAGGGCATTGCAGTAATAAACAACGCGACCATTAATGTAGTGGACAGCACTGGACACAAACAGATAATCGCGGGAACCTTCCTCGCGACTTACGACGATTACGTCTCACTGAATGATACCCGTTACGTGAACCACCGAGGCATCCTGAAGAAGAAACCTGCTGTATCCACGTCAACCGTGGTCAACGTCACCCTTTTTAGAGAACATCTGAGCCTCCCATTCCTACATGACCTTACCATGAAGAATCTCCGCCATATCGGGGATCTTAGAATAGGATTATCTTCACGATCATATGGCGGCTTGGCACTCATCGCCCTATTCCTACTCCTCCTGGGCACCTGGAAATTGTACCAGCGCAGAATGAGAAAGAAGAAACCCGAAGACGCGTTTCAAACTAGTAGGGGAGGAGTTAACACGCGCAAGCTTAAGTTTGCTGACAACGCTGTTACGCCGGATGCCGTCTTGACAAAGTTGCAGCCGAAACCAGAGACTCGCACGCGTAAGCTGCCGGACCGCCCGTTGCAGACGCTGACTTAACATTCAGTCGACTTTCCAGCGGCAGCGGCGGCTTCGTGGTCCGACGGAGTTGGCCCTAAATTCCAGTTTTAATTTTGTTCTCCAATTGTCAAGTACAATGAATAAAAACAAATAAAGTTACTTTGCCGAGATATAATAAATAAATCAAATTAAGATCCTTTACTTAAAATAAACGGTCTTGTTAATTTGTATATGGACGACATAATGATTGTAGCTCCAACCAAGGAATCGGCACTTGAAAGACTAAAAATTGTTTTGGATATTTTAACAAAGGCTGGAGACTCATTTAATGTTGAAAAATGTTTCTTTTTACGGACTTCTGTCCAATATTTAGGATTTGAAGTAGGAGCAGGGGAGATTAGCCCAAATACTCGCAAGGTAGAATATTTGATTGCTTTGCCCCCTCCGAGGTCTGTAACAACATTGAGACAGTTTATTGGGCTAGCATCATACTTTCGACAGTTTGTTCCCGGATTTTCTTAGCTAATGAAGCCAATTTATTTTCTCACCTCAGAGAAAAACAAGAGAGAACGCTATAGTCGAGTTCCCCGACTATCTGATACCCGTTACTCAGCTAGTGGAAGGGAGAAGGAGAGTCTTAAACACAGTTTTTGGCGGTTTGTAGGCGTTTTAGTGGGCGTGGCAGAAAGTTTTTTGGCAAATCGATAGAAATTTACAAAACCAATACAAAAATGAAAAAATTTCAAAACATTTTTCAAAAGTGTGGGCGTAGCAGCTTTGGGCGGTTTGAGGGCGTTAGAGTAGGCGATTCGGCTATTGATCCTGATCAAGAGTATATATACTTTATATGGTCGGAAACCCTTCCTTCTGCCTGTTACATACTTTTCAACGAATCTAGTATACCCTTTTACTCTACGAGTAACGGGTAAAATAAGTTTGAGTGGATTACAGAACACGAGGCAATTCGAAGAAAAATTATTCACATTCTTACAAATAAACCAGTCTTAATTATCTTTGACCCGTAGTATCCAATCGAATTGCATACCGATGCCAGTGCAATCGGATATGGTGCTATGCTCTTACACAGAATCGAAAATAAACCGTATGTAGTGGAATATTATAGCAAGACAACAAGTGTATGTGAATCCAAATATACCTCATATGAGTTGGAAACACTTGCCGTGGTTAATGCTGTTAAGCATTTTCGGCACTACTTACATGGCAGAAAGTTTGTAATATTCACTGACTGTAATTCGTTAAAATCATCACGAAATAAGATTGAGTTGTTGCCTAGAGTCTATCGCTGGTGGGCTTATTTGCAGACCTTCGATTTTGATATACAGTATAGGGAAGGCAAGCGTATGGCCCATGCTGATTTATTTTCCAGAAATCCACTTCCTCCGGAAAATTCCCCTGAATATGCAAAGGTCGTTGAAAAGCGAATCGAATTAACTGAAGTATCTGAGGATTGGATTCGTGCAGAGCAACAGAAAGATCAAGATATTGTAGAAATCATTACCAAGTTGAACGATGATGCATTACCATTCGAGTTGTCTAAGACATATGATTTAAGAGGTGGAGTTTTGTATAGAGTGATACAAAGAAATGGCAAGACGCAGTGTTTGCCAGTAGTGCCTCGCGGATATAGATGGTCGGTTATTAACCAAGTACATGAATCCATAATGCATCTGGGCTGGGAAAAAACACTCGACAAGGTATACGATTACTATTGGTTTGAGGGCATGGCCAAATACGTTCGAAGATTTGTTGAAAATTGCATAACGTGCAGAGTTTCCAAATCATCCTCTGGGAAAGTACAAATGGAATTACATCCTATTCCCAAAATAAACGTTCCATGGCATACTATCCACATAGACATAACAGGCAAGCTTAGTGGTAAAAGCGATCGTAAGGAATATGTAATTGTACAGATCGATGCATTTACCAAGTACGTTTATCTTTACCACACTTTCACACTAAGTGCAGAAAGTTGTGTAATGGCGTTAAAATCATCAATTTCTTTGTTTGGAGTCCCTATTCGTATTGTAGCTGATCAAGGAAGAAGTTTCACAAGCGCCAAGTTTGTTGAATTTTGCTCTTCCCAAAACATAAAATTTCATTTGATAGCAACAGGAGCAAGCCGAGGTAATAGCCAGGTTGAGGGGGTTATGAGTACCTTAAAAAATTTATTGACAGCTGTTGAAACAAGTTCTAGATCTTGGCAAGAGGGATTGGGTGACGTGCAGTTAGCTATTAATTGTACTGATAATAAGATAACCAAAGCGAGCCCGTTCAAATTATTAATGGGAAAGGTTGCTCGTCCTTTAGGTTTGGTTCCAATTCATGATTCAGAAACAGAAATAGATCTGACCAAGATAAGAACTCAAGCTTTAGAATATATAGAAAGATCGGCAAAGTATGAGAAAGAAAGATTTGATAAAGGGCTAAGGTAGTAAAATTTAGTGTTGGAGATTTGGTGTTGCTTAATAATAGTGAGAGAAACCAGACTAAATTAGATGCTAAATATAGAGGTCCATTTGAGATTACAGAAGTATTGGATAATGACAGATATACCTTAAAGAGTATGAAGGGTAATAGACGTTATAAGTATGCGCATGAAAGATTGAGAAGATTGCCAAATGGGCAGGTGCCAAGCGAGCTGGAGATCGATGTTAGCCCGTCAGAGGAAGCTGTTGAAAGCTGTTGAAAGAGACAGTAGTGAAGCCGTTGAAAGAGACGGTATGGAAGTTGATGAAAGAGAAAGTGAATGGAGATGTTGAAATAGAGAGTAGAATGGCGGAGGGTGTATGGAAGTACACAGTTATCGATGGCTACGTGGCGGTACCTGACCCTAGAGTGGTATTATAATGATGTTATTGTTTGGAAAGAAAATAAAAAAAGAGAATGATTAAAAGTTGAGATAGAAGAAGAGAGAAATTATGTAAGAAATAAAACGAATGAAGTGAATTGAATTCAAATTAGTTGAACTATGGAGATAAAAATTTAAAGAATTATTTAAAGAAAGATATGAGTTGTATTATGAAAAGTTAAGGAATACTTTGATTTGAAATATGAAAAAAAAAAATTAAAAAAGATCTTTAACGAAGGATTTAAGTAGAAAGATGTAGAACGAAATAGTTAAGAACTTGAAGTATTAGAACATATGATGAAGTCTAACGTTGGTTAATGTAAACTAAAGATTATGTTAAAGGAAAACAACGATGTTAATGACTAAGATTAAGACTAAGTTGATTGTCATATTTAAATTAGAACGGAAGTCTGAATGCAGTGTGTGAATCTCTGATTTATGTCTGGACGTAGCTGATACACGAATGAGAATGGCCGTGTCGGAGAAGGAAATGTTATTTTGAAATGAGCGCCTTATCGATGGTTAACTTGCTTTCGATACTAATCGATAGGTCGGTTTGTATTTGGTTGTGAGATCTTGACATAAAAAAGATCGAGTGTGGCCCTGGTTTAGCGTGGTGGTTCTTCTCTAAGGAAAAAGTTAAGAAGAAACACACAAGCAGCGGAAGAACAATTGGAAAAGCTATCAAGGGACTCGCTACACAATCATAGAAAAACTTATAGCACTCCGTCATATATATTTAACTCTACATTTCTAAGGCATGTCTAGAATTAAGTTTAGTCTAATATTTAGAAAAAATATTTTGAATTAAGGTTTATTGTTTTCTTATACGGCCGTAGGCAGCAGCAACATCACTGGTTCGTTTCGTTTCAATATTTTCTTTCTCTTTCTTGGCTTCTTGGTCTGAGTGCATGAGGCACCCTATATCAGCGATATATTCGTACTTACGCCGATTTCCTCTACTTTTCTGTCATCTACTGAACTTCATCTGATTCCTCCACGATCTGATCGTGGATTCCGCCAGTTACGATCGCATAGAAAATAAATCTTGGCAGTCTTGCGGTCTCTGTCGGCAGCGTCTATGCATAAATATGTGTATGCATATGTGTGTAGCGAATGCACTAATACCAGCGCACCCGCGCCAATATGTACATATGTACACCGCGTGGCTTGGCTGCACATAGGCGTGTAACTCTGCCGGCCAACAGTACCTCAATTCTGTAAAGAACTCGTGGTCAGTTTCTGCACAAAATAACGGTGTTCCGTGTTCTTATTTACCTGTCTTTGCAAATACAATAAGAAGTGTTCTTACAAATTTTAGGAATCGAAGAGTGGCGATTTATGCACTACGGTTTACTACACTTTCTTGACCGATTACTGTTTTATTTAAAGACCGCACGTGTTTTCACTTCACTTTAGTGGCCTGCTCTTTTCAGAGCGTTTGTCGTCTCAGAGTAGAAAAATCGGAATGATCGCGTGTTCGCTGTACTCTTTGCAAAGGCGACGAGCAAAGCGAGCTTTAACGGGACCTTTCCAGGCTATGAGAGCGAAGACTAATATGATGTTCGCAAGGATCCCAAAGAAGGTTCAGTATTTTAGAGTCAGAACGTCTGCTTAGTTAGAGTTACTTTATTCGAATGTTTCTTATGCGCTCAACTTGGGCTGAGCTGACCCGTATATATAGTACTTATTATTATACACATATAGTTCCATATACATATGTATGCAGAAGGCATGCATATGTCATGTATGGTCTGACCATTTGAGCTGCAAAGTGCATTCCCACGCTCCGCGATCGGCTTATGTATAAGCGTTAGATCATATTACTTGAGCGCTGGAACACTTGTGTAATTGTTGGTGGTCTTTTGGGTACTTGAACGTTATGTTTATTATGACAAAGTGTCACAATGTTTTGAAGATAAGTTGTACCCATTAATTTAGTATATTTATAGGGTAGATATGACACCTCCCTTTTTAAAGAAATTACGTATTACATGTAGTCATTTAGTTCTCAATATTAATATTTTTAAAAATTAATTAAAATTTTTTTTAAAATAATATTGATTTTTCTTATTAATTATTAGCAATGTTATGTCTCAAGGCGTCAAAGTGTAATGACAGAATAATAAAAAATGTATGTTAAATTACGCTATTTTTTGTTTTATGTTTAACTTTCTTAGAAGAAAAATTTTTTTTTGTGTTTTTTTTTTGTTTGGTTTTTTTTGAGGCTGAAATGAAACGTTTCATTGATTATCTGTCTTCTATGGTTTCTACAGTATAAGGACCTAAATATACTGGATCTAATTTATGACCCGATTCGTTCCTTAGCATAACTTTATTTCCTATTTTTAATTGAAAATCTGAAGTTTTCTTATCATAAAGTTGTTTTCTATAAGACTTCGCTTTTTCTAACATTAGTCTAGCTCTATACAGTGGTTCTATTCTATCTGTTTTATTAAAAATTTATAAAAAATTGCGAATTGCCTTGGTAATCTTCCAGGACTAGTTCATATGGACAGTAATCATGCATGACTGATGGTGTTATGTTGAAACAATATGTAAAATATTGTATCCAAACGTCCCAATCAGTTTTATCTGCAGAGATGTATGAACGAATGTATTCATTGAATGTTCTATGACTTCGTTCTATTGTCCCTATAGTTTGGTGATGATATGCGGTAGATGTTAGGTTTTCTATCTTCATGTATTTGCACATATCTAAAATTACTTTATTTTTATACTCGGTACCCATGTCCGAAATTAACGTCTTCATTGGACCGTACTTTAGTATAATATTTTCGAAAATAGCTCTTGCGACAGTATTTGCGCTTTTGTTTGCAACCAGTATGGTTACTAGATACTTCGTTAAATCACATATAAGTGTGACGATGTATTCGTTGCCATATTCTGATTTCGGTAGTGGACCTACTGTGTCCACTATCACTATATTAAAAGCATTTGTTGGGCTTTCTGTGTGAGTCATTGGGGTCTTTGTATGTGTCGTTGTTTTCGACATTTGGCATTTATGACATCTACGTATGTACTCTTTTATATGACGAGTCATATTTTTCCAATAATAGTGTCTTTTTATTTTTGCGTTCTTGTAATGCCTGTATGACCTTCTTGAATTGGATCGTCCTGATATGTAGACAGTATTGATTGTATCTTTTTTTTAGTTTTTATAATGGTCACCGGCTGGAGTAGCTCTACTCTTAATGATTTTAAATTTATATTGCCCATATTTTTTAAATTATCTATTTAAATGGTTTCAAAGATTTTTTCACTCGGTGCCAATTTGAGTTGGCTGATTTTTAGTATACCGGCATGCATTTCAAGCCTTTGGAAGAACTGACCTAAATCAAAAATTCCATTGGTATATAAATCGTCAATATCAATTCTTGTAATAACTTTATTTCCTCGTTTTAGTAAGCAAATAGATTCAGTTATTCGCAAGGTCACTACTTTTCGTACTTTATCATTTGTTATGACTTCGTGTACGTTGGGCTTAAATACATTTTGGATATTTTGCCTAGGCAATAGTTCCTTATTTGTTACTGTACAGTTTTTATCTTGTCTTCTTTGTTGCCTGGTAGTGACTTTCAGGACTTTATGTTGCATGTCTTCTATTATATTTATACGCGAGAGAGCGGCTCTGACAAAATTATCTTTCCCCTTTAGGTATTCTACTGTAAAGTCGTATTCTTCAAGCTCTAACCGCATGCTAGTTAAATTAGAACTGGGATTAGTCATAGAAAATAGGTACATTAATGGTCTGTGGTCCGTTTTAATGGTGAAATGTTTGCCATAAATGTATGGTCTAAAATGGGTAATTGCCCAATTAATTGCCGGTAGTTCTTGTTCCGTTGTACTCTTATTGCTTTCTTCTTTTGCAAATGAACGTGATGCATAAGATATTGGGAGCTGAATCCCGTCACGGTTCTGAGTTAGAACTCCTCCGCAAGCTTGTTTACTAGCATCCGTTATAATGCAAAATTCTTTGCGAAAATCAGGATATTGTAATAATGTGGGGTGCATAAGATTTTCTTTAAGGTATTCGAATGCGTTCTGGCATTCGCTTGACCATTCAAAAGGGACATTCTTTTTACATAATCTAGTTATGTGCCGTTAATAGTCAAGTTCCTTATAAATCGACGATAATAGTTGCAGAATGCTACAAATCGTCTTGCGCTGTCCGCATCATGAGGGATAGGATAAATTTTTATGACGTCATATTTCTTGTCATCTGGCAATACTCCTTTGCCTGTGCATTTGTGACCTAGGAATATCACTTCGTGCATGAAAAATGAACATTTTTCTGGATGCAACTTTAGGTTATATTTCCTACATACATTAAAAACGTCAGTTAAGTTTTAAATCATGTGTTTTTCTGAACATCCTATCACCATTAAGTCATCCATATAAAGGAATGCCTGAGAGGGTTCTAAACCCGAGAATGATATAGTCATCATCCTTTTAAATGAATTTGGTGCTATTTTAAGACCAAATGGTAATCGCGTGAAACGATATGAGCCATTGCTCGTTGAATAATCGTTATAATCCTTGAGTTTTCCTCAAGTTCTATTTGGTGGAAACCTGACATCAAGTCAAGGCATGAAAAGTATTTAGCTCGACCTAGTTGATCTAAAATGTCATCAATTCTAGGGAGTGGAAATTTGTTAGAAAGTAGTTTTTTATTTATTTGACGATAGTCAATTACTAATCGCCATTTCATCTCTTGTGAATTTGGTAATTTGGAATTTGTTATACTCGGATACAGACGGTTCGACGATTTTGTCGCTAATTAATTTCCCTACTTGTTTTTGAATTTCTTCAATATGGCTATGCAGGCTTCTTTAGTTTTTTATATAAATGGGTTCATCATCTTTAGGTCTTAATGTTTGTTTATGAAAGTTGTTTGTTGATATTGGTTCGGTTTCCAGTCCGAACACATCACTATACTGTGTGCATAATTCAGTTAATTGATTTTTGAATTGGTCTGGAAAATTTTTCTTTAGTTTTGAAAGTACTTGTTCGCTTCTATTTTTAGTGTTGGTATTATGAATGTCATAATCTTTTAAATTTTCATATTGGATTTTGTTTATTTTGACCAATTGATCGAAATTAGTTGTATTTAGAAAACAAATGTGCTGCTTTGCTGCTGCTTTGTATTTGCAACATAATTCCCATTGTGTATTTCCTGATTAGGAACAAATATGTAATCATTTACAGCAATAATGTCTATTTTCCGAATAACTTGTGATCTGACTGGCAGAAGAACTGTATTGTTGCCAGCGCTATATGTTATCGGAACATATATTGGATAATTTAAATTTTAGGGGCTAATTATAAACCAAACTTGGTTTGAAATCTAGTTGACAATTGAATTTCTTTATAAAATCAATGCCTATTATTGCATCACATGGTATTGCAAAATTTGAGTCTACCAAGTGAAATTCATGTGGAATAATATATTTTGTTGATTGGAGTTCTATTGAGGTTGTTCCTCGAGACTTTATCACACCTTGGCCTATGCCTTCGATGTTTATTATTTTTTCTGTTTGAATTTGGAGGTTATCAGAATTTACCTTCAGAAGTGAGATATCTTACGAATATATTAAGACTATAATTGATGGAATGAACTTTAACATTTATTGGCTGTTTCCTAAAGGGTTCTGTGAGTTTTCCGACGTATTTTGCACGATTCTCACATTGCTATTATTATTATTATTACCCTGGTAGTAGTTTCCGCGGCCTCTCCCTTGGTTTTGGCCTCTTCTACCTCCACGGTTATTAAAGTTATTATTGTTGTTGTTATTGCTGCCTCGGTTGTAATTGTTGTGGTAGTTATTTCTTCCACGATTATAGCCTCGGCCTCCTCTATTATTATTATTTGCACTTCGTCGATAATAGAGTACAGTGTTACTCTGACTTGTTATCTTCTGTGTCATTGCTTTTACAGCTGTTGTAGTGCTGTATTTATTCGCTAAAGACTGGCTGAGTCCTTCACTAATATAGGCACCTTCAAGGGCCTTTGTCAGTTTCTCCACCTCTTGGGTGTATTGGCTAGCCGTTTTATTTCTCTGTTGTAGATTGAGAAGCTTGGCAGATATCACTTATTGAGCGGCAGAATTTTATAAGAGAAACACCGTGTGTTCGCTGCGGAATTTTATTTGCGACTAAATGATGAACGAAAGAAATGACAAAATTATTATACATATTTTCTTATTCCCAATTCGTTAGAGCGGGATAAATCTATGATCGGTAACGAAATACAAGCGTGCATTGTATACATACAGGTCATATACAGGGCCTCTATTTTCTACACCCTTCCTCAATGCATGCATGTTTACAAATTATATTTAATACAAATTTAGCATTTTTGTAAACAATTCGTGTTTGGTCTTCGGAAGGTTCTTGGTCAAAATATCTGCTATCATTTCAGTTGTACATTTATATTTTAACAAAACTTTCCCTTCCTTTACGACATCTCTAACAAAATGATAACGTATGTCAATATGCTTCATTTTGGAATGGTTAACAGGATTCTTGGTTAACGCCTGCGCGCTCAGATTATCGCCATATACGACGATCGGGGTGTTGTCGTCCCCGCAGCCAATTTCCAAAATTAGCCTTCGCATGACAATCGCCTCCTTAAAAGCCGCTGACAGTGTCATGTACTCCGCCTCAGTACTGCTTAACGCCACGCTTCGCTGCTTTTCTGAACGCCAAGAAATTGGACCACCGGCCAACAAGTAGATGTAGCCAGTGTAAGACTTCCTGTCAAGCCTATCTCCTGCCCAATCCGCATCCACGTATCCACAGAACGATTTTCCACATTGCTGATAATGTAATTTTACGTCAACTGTGGACGAGCGATATCTTAGGATGTACTTTATGCCAGCCATGTGCTCAGCATGCGCATTTTGGTTTCGATTTGCCCTATTAATATAACGTTTTTTGATGATTTTGTTATGCTTAACATAAATTGTAAGCAGAAATTGTAGAGTTAGCACTATTGTAATGATCAGCAATAAGATTCACAACGCATTTATATCGTCTGTGTGATCTATAATTTTTACGTTATTAACTACGTTGGCAGTATTGTCTTTTGCCTCACTAGAATCTCTAAACCATCCCATTTTTTAGTTTATATTCAATGAAACGTTTTTTGAAGGAAAAAGTGAGATTTTCTATTTATGAGTTTTTCTCATTATTATTATATTATTTTCTTCTTCCAGAAAATTGTTATATATTGTCATTTAAAAAAAAAATTTTGCAGACGTGGAAATATTAGTTGTTAATAAATGAGATTGTCTCACATATTTGTTTACAATAATAAAAAAAATTGTCCAACCGCATTGTTAGTAAAAAGCCTAACAGATATTAGTGTTTTTCAAGCAGCGGTTTCCCGCATCGGCTTGGAATTAGAAATTAAAACTAAGGCAAATTGGGTCATTGGCATTTATTTATGCAGCTAGTTTACGTTGTTTCGCCCCTTGCGAAAGCTTGTTTTCAATGTCTTCCAGACGCTCTTTGTAGCGTTGCTGAGACCAACATCTGGCCAACTGGGTCATTTCCTAGACCAGTCGGCGTTGTTGTAGTAGCTTCACCCTTTTTCCGGAGCGTTTGTGCTTCTTTGGTTCCTTCCTTTCCTGCCTTGCCCGGTACTCAGCTATTGTGAGTGGGCGTGGTCTATCTGCAGGGTTTTGCTGCAGAGCTTCTTCTAACGTTGGCAAGTCCCTTTGTATCGTGGGCTGCGCGTTTAAAAATTGTGCTCCTCTGCCATCAATTGCTGCGTGTTGTTGTTATTATTTTTGCACAAGTTTCAGAGTTTTTTTATTCGAATGTTTCTTATGCGCTCAACTTGGGCTGAGCTGACCCGTATATATAGTACTTATTATTATATAAACATATAGTTCCATATTCATATGTATGCAGAAGGCATGCATATGTCATGTATGGTCTGACCATTTGAGCTGCAAAGTGCATTCACACGCTCCGCGATCGGCTTATGTGTAAGCGTTAGATCATATTACTTTAGCGCTGGTACACTTGTGTAATTGTTGGTGGTCTTTTGGGTACTTGAACGTTATGTTTATTATGACAAAGTGTCACAATGTTTTGAAGATAGGTTGTACCCATTAATTTAGTATATTTATAGGGTAGATATGCTACACTAAAGTGCGAAAGGGAAAACTAGGACTTTTGGCTTCTGTCTCACAGAGTTTTTACGAGCTTTCAATTAACCCACGTATACCGAAAAGTGGTCTTGGCTGAGTTTTTACACATGATAATAATTTATGTATTTTTAATTTTTGGTACACCGGCCACTACAACCACAGATTATGTTCCTAAGTTTTCGACAGGAATCGTAATCTGAAAAAAGGAAAGTGTACTACCTTTTCTGTATATCTTTTTCGTGATATACGCCAATTTTCTTTCCATTTTCACCAGATAACTCATAATATGGTGGACTAAGTTTTGTACCTATAATTGCGGTTACGAACACTTTAGCTAGTTTATGGCTGAATTGTTTGCTAGCGTTGCTTTGGGCAATATTTCGAACATAAACCTGATCTCCGACTTGAAAGTGGATTTTTCTCTTCTCAAGTTATATATTTAAGCGTTGGCTTCGTGAGATTTGGCAGTGTTCAGCTGTGCTGCGTAACTAGCCATTTGTAACGCATTGGGATACCTTATTCTCGCATCATCTAAAATCAAATTAACTTTCCTGAGCAGTTCGTAGTCCTTGCCATTCAGGATCATGTTTTGACCGAACGTTAGAAAGTACGGTGAATATCCCGTCGTGGTGTGTTATCTAGATCGAAGAGCACCATTAATCTCATTCAAATTCTGATCCCAGGTTGTATGATCTGTACCCACGTAAGCACGAATCGCCGCTAAAATCGAACGATTTAATCTCTCGCTTGCGTTAATTTGCGTAGAGTAAACAGCGGTGCATATATGCTTGATTGAATATCGGGTTAGAAACGATTCAAAGAATCCGGACCGAAATTGAGATCCATTGTCAGTTAAAATTGACTCTGGTACTCCGAATGTAAACAAAATTGAATTCCCCAGGTATTCACATATCTTGGCAGATGTAAATTTTTTCAAGGGACAGAGGAAATGGAACTTAGTGAATTGATCCACTATGATCAACAATCCTATATTTCCTGATTTCGAACGAGGGTATACCCTTAACAATTCCATATGCAGTCGTTGGAATGGTCTCTCTGTTTGCCTGGTTTTCCCATCGGGGGACGAAGAACTACGTTCGGACTCTTAGTTTGCTTACAGGTCGAACAGGCTTTTACATACTCTCGAATTTTTATAAGCATTTTTGGCCAAAACAGATACTTTTTAAGCTTTTTATGATCATGAGCCTGTTGAAGAACACTTTGGGTTAATTTGGAAGGTACCCAAAGTTTCCATAAACTATCGTCAGACTCCGTTTCGTTAGTAATAAATTCCGTTCTTTTATAGACATAGCCAGTCACTTTAAGATCAGGGAGTTTTTCTTGATTTGCACGAATGCGATCGATCAGGTCTAAATACTCAAACGAGCGAAACTCTTCCGATTCCAAATCGATAATCGGACCTAATTCTTCGAATTCCTCTACAGACTCGTTCTGCCTTGAAAGCGTGTCAGCAATGACATTTTGAGAACCCATGCGATGTTCTATGCGAAAGTCAAAACCTTGCAATTGGATAGCCCATCGGGCAAGCCTTCCTGACAAATCTTTTTGACGCATGAGCCACTACTGACATTCCAGTTCGGTTACGGAATAATTTCGTTGTGCTTTGGATAACTTGCATGACGTGTACCCAATTGGCAATTCAAACCCTCATTTCGTTGGGCGAGGACGCAACCCAATCCGAACGAACTGTTTTTTTTTTTTTTTTTAATTCCTTCTATTCCTCTCGGGAACTTAGGGCTCCTACGAGGGCTTTCCATCTAACTCTATTTTGAGCTGTCTGTTTTGCACTTACCCATGTGGTGTTTATTTTGTTTATTTGATCTAGTTCTTGGTGAGCGGCTCTTCTCCAGGTTGCTCTTGGCCTTCCTACTTGCCTGCTTCCTTGGGGGTTCCAGTCTAGTGCCATCCTCACTATGCTACTCGGGTTTCTTCTAAGAGCGTGTCCTATCCACATCTATTTTTTCTTCCTTATTTGTATGTAAATCGGGGACTACACGCATTGTAGATCCTGAGCTTTGTTCGTCGGCTGATTTGTCGGTCTCTCCATATGCGGTATAGTCTCCCAAATGCTGAGCGGGCTTTGCGAAGACGACTGGAGACATCATCATCCACTCCACTACTGTTGGATATGATGGTGCCAAGGTATGGGAAACTGGTAATGAACTCGATTGGGTTCCCATTTATGTTGATGTTTCCTTGGCTGGAGTGGTTGAAGCGCATAGCTTTTGTTTTCGCTATGTTTTTCTCGAGCCCTACGCAGCTGGCTATCCTGACGAAGTCGTCACTTTTCCTCTGTCGTCGAGTCTGTGCGATATGAGACAGATGTCGTCTGCGTAGTCCAAGTCCTCAAGGTGTCTGGTGGGGTTCCACGTAATTTCGGGCTTGGAAGAGCATACTTCGCTCATTAACTCGTCGACTACGATGTTGAAGAGGAGTGGTGACAGCTGGCATCCTTGCCGAATTCCGGTGTTTGTCTGGAAAGGTGCACTAGTTTTTCCATTGTGCAGTACCGCCAGGTACATATGGCATCGTCATACTTCGATTTGATGATGGCGATGAGAATTGCAGGTACTCCTTTTCTTGCATGTGCTCGCCATATTGCTGCTCTTTCAACTCGAATGCCTTCTTGAAGTCGATGAGCAGGAGGTAAAGCGGGGCTCTCCATTCCACAGCTTGCTCGGTAATTATGCGTAGTGTATTTGCCTGGTCTACGCAACTCCTGTGTGGTCTGAAGCCTGCCTGTTCGTCTCGGATTGTTGTCTCAATTTTTTCCTGGAGGCGTTCGATCAGAAGTGTACCTAAGATCTTGTAGCTGGTGTTGTGCAGTGTTTTTCCTTTCCAGTTGTTGCAGTCACTAAGGTCGCCTTTTTTGGGAAGCTTCGCAATGATTCCGCTTTTTCAGAAGTCTGGCACCGTCTTGCCTTTATATATGCGTGAGAAGTGTCGATGCAATGTTTCAGCCATCAGTTGGGTGTCAACTTGAAGCAATTCGGCTGGTATGTTGTCTTCGCCAGCTGCCCTTTTGTGCTTTAGCTTCTTTATTGCATTCAGGATTTCTCTTAGATTCGGTGGTGCAGAGGGTATCCTGCTACTCCCACTTGGCGGCACAACACTCCTGTAGTCTATGGCCACGTTTGGTGATGTGGTGTGGCTAATTCCCATGAAGTGTTGGCGCCATCTTTGGATTTGTGCGTCATCATTGGATAAGAGGTTACCTTCTAGATCTCTGACTGGTTTGTTCTGTCTGTGATGGGTTCCTGTGATCCGTGCAATCTGCTGGTATAGCGGGCGCATGTTGTTCTCGCCGGCTGCTCGTTCTGCGTCTGCCGCAAGTCTATCCAGCTGTGCTCTTTTGTCCTTTCTGGCCGACCTTTTCACCGCTCTGCATAGTCCGCGATACTCCTCACGGACTGTGTGAGCTGGTCCGCTAGAGGCTTTAGGTGGTTCCTCCTTCTAATCAGGTCCCAGGTTCCTTCAGATATCCAGTCCGATCTTCCGCGTTGTTGCAGGCCGAGTATTTCCTCCGCCATGGTCCTTAGTTGCATGTGTTCTTCCATGGGTGGTCTTCTAGGGGGATCAGCTGTTCTCGCAGCGTGGACTTCATTCTCGTCTTCAGAGTAGAGTCGCTAAGGAGGTGCAGGTTCAGGGGGGGGGCGCTCGCCGGTGTTAACTGTTGCCAGTGTTCCTTGAGTAGTTGCGGTTCAACGTTATTTCAAGTTCTCCAATGACCAACTCATGATCACTGTCTATAGATTTTCCCCTTTTGTTCCGAACGTCCAGTAGTGAGTGTCTCCATTTCCTGCTAATGCAAATGTGGTCGATCTGGTTGCGCGTGTTACCACTAGGAGATGTCCAGGAGTATTTGTGGACATCTTTGTGTGGGAATATTGTGCCGCCGATGACCAGTTGAAATTGCTGGCAGAGTTCCACTAATCTCTCTCCGTTGTCATTGCGAGTCCCAGTTCCATGTTGGCACATGACAGATCTTTATCCGGTGTTGTTGGGGCCAATTTTTGCATTGAAGTCACCCATGAGGATGTTAATGTCACCTTGCCGTAGCTTGTTGAGGGTTGCTGTGAGGGCAGTATATAAGTCGTCCTTGGTGTCGTCTTTGGCGTCTTCCGTCGGGGCATAGCATTGTATGAATTTTATATGTCTAGCTCTACATCTGAATCTGGCTGTCATGAGTCTATCAGAAATGGGTGCCCAGGAGTGCAGTGTCTTTTTTATGCGCTTGCCACTGTGAAGGACTAGATTGCTATTTGATGTTGTTGTTTCCCCACTGCTAGACCACCTCATCTCACTGATTCCAGCTATTGCAATATGGAGTCTCTCCATCTCTGCTTCGAACTGTGCTAATCTAGATGGTTCTCTTAGAGTTCTAACGTTCCATTGTCCAATTCGTGTCCGTTTTGAGATGCCTATGGTCGTTTTCGAATTTGGGGAGCCATTTATGTTTAAATTTCTCGTATTAGTTTCAGTAATCGTTGTAAGTTTTTCGACCGATCTGGTGATTGGCCAGATGCGGCTTATCCCAGTGGTGGGGCTGCCACCTGTCGCCATCAGGGATTGGCGCCTACGGTGTTGTGTTGTTATTCGTAGAAAAGCGAACAGTCTGGTAACGCGCTCGCCCTGCTGGGTGTTGTTGCTGTTCGCAGAAAAACACAGGGTGCGCTTGGTACTATGTGGGTGCCCCCGTTTTTCTCCCATGTAATTGTTGTATTGTTCTCCGAAAATTGTTGTAATAGTCATTTTTTATGTGGAAGAATACTTTCTAAAAGTTAGAAAAGCATTTCAGAGAGGAAGTTCTTGTATGGCCATGCTCCCGTCATGGGTGGGGTTTGAACCCACGACCCCGTGGTTAGCACTACACCACGAGGCCCCACACGAACGAACTAGCATCACACAAAAAAGCGAATGGCTTCGAGAAATTTGGTGTTACCAGAATAGTAGCGGTTGTTAATCTATGTTTCAATTCCTCAAAGGCGTTTTTAACAGCGCTATACCAGGCTAACGAGGTTTTTTTCTTTTTAATCATCTCAGTCAGGGGATAACTTATAGTGGCATAGTTATCTACAAATCTCCGATACCTTCCGGAAAGGCCTAAGAACCGACGCAGTGTGACGAAGAGTGGATCTTCTAGGTTTAACTGCTCTAATTATGGTGCTTATATTTCGAAATATCTTATTTCTAACTTTCATGTAAAGCTTTAGTTTAATTATTTCGAACTTCGTTATAGAATTTTTTGTGCTTCTTAACTTCTGCTAACAAATTCTTAACTAAGACTATGTTTAAGTGTAGTAATTCAAGTCGAAGGGAACTTTTCCAATTATCTATCAACAGCTTAACCATCGAATTTAAGTTTCCAATCGTGAATAACTTGGCCAACCTTATTAGAAGAAATACTAACTGACGACCTCTGTGTAGAGTTTCTTAATTCTATTTCCTGTAGTTCTGTGATAACATGATCATTAGGTAAGTGCCGAAGCCTAGCACCAGTGTCAGCGCTACACGCTTGCATCCCCATTGCCTTTGCTGGATATGCAGGATCGCATTAATGTGTTATGTAAGCTTCTCTAACAGTGTACGACTGATTTAATAACCTTAATCATTTCCTGTTTATCCATGCCATTGTATGGTTCTTGTATACGGCTAGATATTTTTAAGGGTTCAACCCCATTTCTTTGCATGTATCTAGTAGTTACGCCCTGTCTTGTACTATTACCTCGCTCCTGCCTCTGCCTCGTCTTGGCTCAGTTCTAATTAGAGACGCTCTCCATTTGAATCACCTGCCTCAAAAGGTACATTTCCCTCAACTGCTCGTTCAGTCTGTTGTGCATTAGCCAATTCGGTCTAAAGATCTACATCAACGAACGTAAGTAATTCTGAAGTACAATGAGCGCGACAAGTAGGACAAGCTGGATAGCTTCTAAGTCAATTTGTCAAGCAAGCATGGTGAAAGGAATGTTTACACGGGGTTGTTGCAACCAACTGGCTTTTTTCGAGCCTTGCATGACAAATTCGACAGTATTCGGGATTATTTGGAATATTTCCAATACTGTTATCGTTGCTTTCCATCTTGTTGATCTTAATCTCTTTTCTGGTTTATAAAATCAGTTTTATTAAATTTGTCCGTTCCATAAATGCCAAATTCCATATCAAGATACCCCCATTTACTTCTATCGCTACTCAAAATTATATAAATTACGGGCTTTAGTCGAATCTCAAAGAATTTTTCTAAGACGTTGCGATGCCCATAGTGCAAACCGCTGTTCTCGCACGCATTTATCTGTACAGCGCTCATTCCTTGTTCTCTTTGTTATCTGCCTACGTTATATTATTTTGTGCTCATCTTCCCGCTGAACCGAATTAAAAGCGATTTGTTGCTATGCCCGCTGAAAGTGACAAAAACAGGGTGACCTTTTTAAAGCGCAAAGCCAATGCGCTGTTCAGCAGGTTGCAGAGGCTACAAACGTCGCTGTCTAATGAGACGCTAAGCGAATACGACGAACCCACTCTTACGGTGAGGCTAGAGCAGATTGACGAGCTGCAAAGTGCCTTCAATGTTCTGCATACAGAACTGGAGGAATTGGATTTCGACGAAATTGGCAGTGAAATGAGCGAGAGTTTCGATGAATTCATCGCTGAATTCAAGGCTAGTGTGCGCGCGGAAATAGCCAATGTGCATTTCGCGCCGCACTCAACGCTTGCGGAAGGTGTTGTGCCCTACCAGTGTAGTTGTCATCAAACGCAGCCGCGGCCGAGGCCGATGCCGTTGCCGCCTATGGAGGCTACGCAAACTGGGCGGATTTTTACTCCGTGTTCACGAGCATAATCGACAGCCATCCGGACCTCTCCAACATTGAGAAATTTCAACATCTGCGGTCATGTTTGAGGGATTCAGCGCTGGAAACTATCCGATCATTGGAGATCTCAAACGGCAATTACGAAGCGGCTTTAGAGTTGCTTCAAAAAAGGTTTGATAATCGGCGTCTCGTTTTTCAGGCGCACATCAACGAGATTCTGGGTTTAAAGGTAGTACGGAATGGTTCAGTGGCATCGCTTCGGGAATTGTCGGACAAGTTTAACGCTCACATTCGTTCGTTGAAGGGTTTGGGCACCACTGAGCAAATCGCTGGCTGCATTATAGTGCAAGTGCTGCTGCAAAAGCTGGATGCGGCGAGCCAAGCTAAGTGGGAGGAGCGCTTGGAGGATCCGGTCTTTGCCGACCTTATTCCGTCGTGGGAATGGATGGCTGCATTCCTGGAGCAGCGATGTAGGACTTTGGAGGCCGTGGATTGCGCCATGGCTACCTATGCGCCAGGCGTTCAGGTAGGCAGAAATCGTTCGACGCTAGTTGCTACCACCCAAAATTCTCTTGGTTGCATGCTTTGCCATAGTGCAGAGCATGCCATATATTATTGCCCGCAATTTAGGGACTTAGCGCCAGTAGATCGTCTGCGCGAGGCAAAGAGACTAGCACTTTGCCTAAATTGCCTAAAGGCAGGTCATCAGCTACGACACTGCAGCTCGAGCCGCTGCCGCACCTGTGGAATCAGGCATCATACGCTGCTCCATCTAGATGGTCCGCCTTCCTCGCAGCCACATGTTCCGGTGTCTTCAAGCTCCCACACTGAGCCTTCTGCCCCGCTTTCCACTTCTTCTACTCTAATTTCCCAGGATCTCGGTAGTGACTTTGTGCTGCTAGCCACTGCAACCGTTCTATTGCAGAATCGGTCGGGACTGTTCGTTTCCTGCAGGGCCTTGTTAGATTCTGGCTCTCAACTCCACTTGGTCACCTCTCGGTTTGCAAATCAACTGCAACTTAAGAGGTCAAGGTCGTCCGGCTCCGTCACTGGAATCGGTGATTCCAATTTCGCGAATGATGGATTCTCTGTAGGAATTGCGATGCGGTCTGTCACTTCGGATTTCTCAAAGAGCATAACAGCAGTTATCGCTCCCAATATCACGGATCGCCAGCCAAGTTTGAATGTGGACATTGCGGACTGGAAGATTCCAGAAAACCTGCAGCTCGCCGACCAGGAATTTCATAAAGCTCAGCGTGTTGACCTGTTAACAGGAGCTAGCCTGTTTTATGAGTTGCTGTGCGTAGGTCAGATAAAGTTATTGCCAGGACTGCCACTGCTTCAAAAAACTCGTTGGCTGGGTTGTGTCTGGAGGCTGCGCGAGTTACCGATCCATCGGTACTATACACCACCCCTCCCCCTAAACCACCTCGCCTACACAAATAGAAGACATCGAACCGGGAAGCTTTGCGATACAAAGTTGCAACATAAACATCAACGGCGAGTCAGCTGCCGGCATCCGCCCAGAGAGCTGACACCACATTCTTTTCGCTCAGACAGGGCAACGCATACGATTCCATATACATACTTATAAACATACTTATACTTTCTGCTGTGTCAGATACTTTATTTCTAAGAACCTTAACATTGTAACACATACATACATATTCACTGTTAGCTTATTTAAGACGAAAGGAAAATGCGACGATCAGTCGATGTTGAGCACCAAGAACTTGTGGACATATCCATGTAAAAATCTCGAAATAAATCACTGATTCTCGCAACAAATTACTGATCGTATTCCTCCTCACAAACCCCCCCCTGTCTTCCGCATTACAATACCTCACGAAGCTCCCCGGAGGTAACTGGCGCAGCCGGGAAACTGGAATGGAAAATACATTATTAAACCTTTTATTAGCCTTACTGTAAGTAGTTGTGGGAAAAGAGCGAGAATAAAAAATATGTTCAAACAAAACAAAAAGTGCAAAAATGTCTAAAAATTCTAAAAGTAATCACAACAAAAGTTCTACTACAATACATAAACCGCCTTAACAAACATACAAAACACTTATATATATAATATAAAAAAAAAAAAGAAAAAAACTATAACAAATACGCTGTATTCGTGAAATATGATGTGCGATGTACTTGTGTGAAATCAATCGCTGAAAGTCACTGCCGAAGTTTATTAAGGCCAAGTACCACATCATTATTTTTACGTGTACATATATATATGCGCAAAACAACTAAAGCAATATACACACACACAAAAATTTCAAATGCAGAAAATGTAGTGTACCTGTGTGGCATCAATCGCTGATAAACCACTGCCGAAATATTAAAGGCCTGGTACTACACCGCAACAATACATACACATACAACAAAAATATATACACAACATAACCATATATACATACGTGTAAAAGTGACGTGTAAAGTACTTGTGTGAAATCAATCGCTGATAGTCACTGCCGAAGTTTATTAAGGCCAAGTACCACATCATTATTTTCACGTGTACATATATATATGCGCAAAACAACTAAAGCAATATACACACACACAAATATTCCAAATGCAAATAACATTATTCGAGCAATAAAATGTATGATTCTTAAGGCTGGATACAAAACCACAAATCACATATAAATTGCACACCTTAATAAAAAGGAAAACAACAAGAAGTAATAATAAATAAAAATTTTTTTTTGAAACATGCACCCATATTCTCACTCTTTCAACACAAATAAATTATTTAAACTATACATACATACACTAATATCACTATATTACAGAAATTAACGCACAAGAAAACACACTATCCAACAATAAACACGTAATTAAGAGTAACTAAGTTCATTGTAAATTGTTTTTAAATGTCAAAAAAGTTAACACAAACTATAAAACAGACAACTCGCTCCGTATTAGGATCACAAACATTTCCAAAAAGAGTCACACGATCAGTTACTAAAACAAACACCCTCTCCGTAATTAGAGAAGATAAACCCTTACCCCCCCTTCAACCTATAAATATGGATTCGGGCAACGCCTCTGGAAACAATTCCGCCCCACTAACACCTACTGTCAGTGGCTTCAGCAGTATTGCTACGGCACTTAGTGCCACCGATATTTTAGCCTTTGTTAAAGAACTTCCGACTTTCGATGGGACCCCAGGCCAACTCGATAAATATATAACTAGCGTTGAGGAAATAATCATGCTCATTAGGGGTACCGACCAGACGCCGTACGGACTGTTAACACTCAGGGCAATTAGGAACAAAATAGTCGGAAGAGCAGACGAAGCTCTTAACCTAGCCAACACCAAACTTATATGGGACGATATAAAGAGTAACCTACTACGTTTATATTCTAGCAAGAAAAGCGAGGCTAGCCTCTTAGGCGAGCTCCAATCTTTCCCGGACAACCTAACTCTAGGGCAATTGTTTTTCGGCTTATCAAGGATTAGGAGCCAACTTATATCCACTACTTCCAATAGTGGACAGTCGGCTACAATCATTGAAGCCAAGAAAACACTATATGACGAAGTCTGTCTAAATGCCTTCATTTCAGGAATTAGAGAACCGCTTAAAACAATCATCAGATTGAAAGACCCCAAGACTATCGAAGCAGCTTACGAACTATGTCAAAGAGAAAGGGCTCGCTACCATAACAGAAACCCATACCCCCCTACACAAAACAACACCGAACGACGAACTAACAATTACAATAACAGTAACAATCGCAGAGACAACAATGACCGTAACAACCGTAACTCATCTTACACCCAAAACCACACTAATCATTATTCAAACCCCAATTCCCAATATCGTCAGGCCAACACTGGCAACAGGGCTAGTAACCCATTTAGGGACAATAAAACACCAAAATATGAACTACACAACATAGAGGAAAGAGAACTCACCCAACACTGCCCTACCAACCTAAATTTTCAAGCACCAGCCTCAGGAGCCCAACAGGATACTTAAATCCTACCACACATGCAACTTCCCTCCCATACATAACTCTAAATCTCCAACAAAAATCCCCTTTGTCATTTCTTATCGATACAGGATCCAATAACTCCTTCATTGACCCAGAATCTGCTAACCAACTAGAGTGCACAATCCTACCAATATCCACCTCAATTACAACAGCACTAAATAGTTTCAAAATAGAGGAAAAGGCAATATTCCCAATGCCACCCGAGTTCAAAACCGAAGGTCAAATTACCCTACTTAAATTCAAATTTCATTCGTATTTCAATGGTCTCATAGGAATGGACCTATTATCATACCTAGAAGCAAAAATAGACCTAGTAAACTTACAACTAGTAACTTCAAAGTCTACACTCCCAATATTCTTGTACACTAACCAAGCTTCAAATATTTTTAACATTCCTGCCTACAGTAAAGTTATCTTACCACTACCAGTAAAGACTAAGCATGGGGAATTCTATTGTTGTACCACACAACTAAACAACGAGTTATCGCTGTCAGAGGGACTATATAAATCAAACAATAATATTGCCAATGTTGAAATCTCTAACCAATCCGACTCAGATAAACTACTATACCTAGAATACCCCCTAGAAACCACCCCTTACAATAAAAATGACCATATTGAGCTCTTTAACATATCAGCCACACCTCTTGATAACGCTACACCCCAATTACAAATCTTAACAGAACACCTTAACCCAGAAGAAAAACTAGCCTTAACAACTCTATGCAAACAATTTCGTGACATATTCTACAACCCAGAAACACCATTAACTTTTACCAACAAAATCACACACTCCATCCCCACCATAGACAACACTCCAATCCACGCAAAATCCTACAGATACCCTTTTGTCCATAAAACAGAAGTCAAAAAACAAATCGAATCCATGTTAGGCCAACAAATTATTAGATCTAGCCACTCCCCTTGGAGCGCCCCGGTGTGGGTGGTTCCAAAAAAGCTCGACGGAACAGGGAACAGGAAATGGCGACTTGTAATAGACTACCGCAAACTCAACGACAAAACCATTTCGGACAGATACCCCATCCCAAACATAAATGATATATTAGATAACATAGGCAAGGCAAAATACTTTTCAACGCTCGACCTAACTAGCGGTTTTCATCAAATCGAGATGAAACAAGAAGATATTGCCAAAACGGCCTTTACAGTCGAAGGGGGTCACTATGAATTCATACGAATGCCCTTCGGCTTAAAAAACGCACCGGCTACCTTTCAACGGGTTATGGACAGCGTTCTTGGCGACCTTAACGGCACCATTTGCCTAGTTTATCTTGACGATATCATAATCTTCTCGCCTTCCCTACAAAAACACTTATTGGACATAAAAATGGTATTCGAAAAACTTAGAGCAGCAAACTTCAAACTACAACCTTCAAAATCAGAATTCCTAAGAAAAGGGATCGAATTCTTAGGCCACATAGTCACACAAGACGGGATAAAACCAAACCCGAATAAGATTAGTGCAATCCAAAAATTCCCTTGCCCCACCAACAGAAGAGCCATCAAATCTTTCCTCGGTCTACTGGGATATTATAGGAAGTTTATAAGGGACTTCGCACGAATAACAAAACCCATGACTAAACAGTTGAAAGGCAAAAGACAAGTTACTACAGACAAAGACTTCGTAGACGCATTCGAACAGTGCAAAACCCTTCTTTCCAACGATCCAATCCTCATACACCCAGATTTCGAAAAACCATTCATTCTTACTACGGATGCTAGTAACTTCGCGTTAGGAGCCGTACTATCTCAAGGTTCCTTACAAAACGATAGACCTGTATGCTTCGCCAGCAGGACCCTCTCCGACACCGAAGTTAACTATTCAACCATAGAAAAAGAAATGCTGGCCATAATATGGGCAGTAAAGTACTTCAGGCCATATATTTACGGCGTAAAATTTACTATTGTTACCGATCACAAGCCACTAATATGGCTTATGAACTTTAAAGAACCGAACTCTAAAATAATCCGTTGGAGACTCCAACTCATGGAATACAATTTCGAAATAATTCACAAAAAAGGTTCACAAAATGTAATCGCAGACGCCTTAAGTAGAGCGGACCCAAATTTAAATCACAACGAAACACTAACGGTTGAGCCTTGCCCCACTTCTGAAAAACCTATTAACGAATTTAACACACAACTCATACTAGAAATAGATACAAACACGTCTTGCCAAACTATAACACCATTTAAACAAAAGCTTAGGAAAAAATATTCACAACCCTCTTTCGACTTCGACAATATCGCTAAAATCTTGAAAGGAACCCTAAAACCTAACAGGATTTGCGCATTCTTGGCAGACGATAATAATTCCGCATTAATAGTAAAAGCTTTCTTAACGTATTTTGCACACAAAAAACACTTTAAAATTATCAGGTGCAAATCACTTCTCCACGAAATCGTAGGAACCCCCGAACAAAATAAATTCATTCACGAATATCACATTAATAGCAATCATAGAGGAATAGATGAAACATTCCTCCACCTCAAACGAGAAACCTACTTCCCTAATATGAAAAGCAAAATCTCTGAATTAATTAGAAATTGTGAAACCTGTCTAAAGTTTAAGTATGATAGGCAACCGCAAAACATTTTATTTGAAACCCCAGAAACCCCAACGAAACCCCTCGACATAATACACATAGACGTCTACACTATTAACAATAATTTTAACCTGACAATCATAGACAAGTTCTCCAAATTCGCAGCCGTTTACCTCATTCCAAATAGAAACGGTATCAATTGCATCAAAGCTATAAAAAACTTTTTCAGTCAATTTGGACTACCCAAAAAGCTAATACACGACCAAGGAGTAGAATTTTGCAACGACATATTTCGAAAGTTCTGCTCTCAATATAATATAATTCTCCATGTCACGTCATTCCAGCAGTCCTCAAGTAACTCCCCAGTAGAACGCCTACACTCCTCTTTGACAGAGATTTACAGAATAATACTAGACACACGGAAAAAACACAAACTACCTACAGACCACGAGGAAATAATGTCAGAAACCGTAATAACTTATAATAACGCAATCCACTCCGCCACTAACCACACCCCTTTTGAACTTTTTAATGGTAGGACCCATTTATTTGATAAAACAATAATACCCAATAATGAGCATGACTATTTAAATAAACTAAATACGTTCCAAGACAAGCTATACTCCGAAATAAAAGAAAAATTGTCCACAAACGCCCAGCAAAGGACAGAAAAGCTAAACACAAACAGAGTAGAACCAACAACAATACAACCTAACAGAACAATTTTCAGAAAGGAGAACAGGAGAAATAAATTAACACCTCGGTTTTCCTTACACAGAACAGCAAAAGACAAAGGAAAAACCCTAGTAACTACAAAAAACCAAAAAATCCACAAATCAAAAATTAGGAAAGTATTCAAACCTCCAAATGACTTAAGCCTTTCCACCTGCATTCCAGATCCTTCCATGGGGCATACCAATCTATCTCCATCCACAACTTCAATAACACCAACCTCTTAGCAAAAGTGCCGCTAGGGAAAACACTCGTGATAGGAAACTATAAAAAAATTAGCCACATAATTGATCTGTCCGAATACACCAACTGTATCGAAAAATTATATCACACTATCGATACCCTAAGACACGATGAAACACTCACCGACTCTATATTAATACTAAATGCTAAGCTCGCCCAAACTCAAAGTAAAATAGACGCACTAACACCCTTTTCACGCCACAAAAGAGGTCTTATTAACGGGTTAGGTAGTTTAGTCAAAGTCGTCACTGGCAACATGGATGCCAATGATGCAAAGAATATAGAAACGGAAATTAACCACCTAAAAAGCCAATCCACCACCATCTCAAATAACTTCAAAATACAGAACTCATTTAACGATGAAGTTCAACTACGGTTCGAAAACTTAACAAGACACATTAACAACGAACAGAATTTAATTAAAAACTTCTTCGAAAACATTCAAAATACAATTTACAAAAAAATATATAACAATGAAGAAGAAATAAAGAAACTACAGTATATAAATAGGCTTAATTATAATATAGATTTATTACTTAGCCATTTAAACGACATTATCGAAAGTACACTGCTTGCCAAAATTAATGTTATCCCAAAACTCATCTTAGATAAGACAGAAATAACCAAAATCAAAAAAATTTTCGAAACCCAAAACTATACAATAAAATCCGAACAGCACATTTATAACCTGTTAAAAATGAACACAGTCAATTACCAAGACAAAATAATTTTCAATATCAAAATCCCTATTTTTATTAATTCTAACTATGAAATGGCAAGATTAATTCCTCTCCCAATTAACTCCACACAATTTGTAATAGCACCTAAGTACTTAATATATAATAACAAAAGTAATAGTATGTTTTCAACTATGTATAAATGCCCTGTAATTGAAGAACAATTCATCTGCGAAATCGATTCCATCAATAATCTTAAAAATAATACTTGCCTGGGACACCTTACCCAGAATAAAACCAGCTACTGCGACATAAAGGAAACGGGACTCACGACTGATGTCTTCGAACCGGAAAAAGGCTTCATATTTATATTTAACGGGTACAACCTCCCAATCATCTCCTCCAACCAAACCATAACGAACATCAACGGATCGGCCATAATTAAATATAATAATTGCACATTACGAATCAACGAAATTAACTACGACAACACAGTGGTATCAACAGAAGAGCATCCCGACTTTTTCCTACCACCAATGCGGAAACTAATAAAAAATGCCACTGTCAACGTACTTACCTTGGAAAGACTTCACCTGGATACGATCACAACATCCAACAAACTGCTGGTCGTCACCGCAGGAAACGCTCGACACTCGACAACCCTGTACATCCTCTTCACCATATCCCTAATCGCCGTAATACTCACCTGGACACTTCGTAGGGACACCCACATCTTCCATACCGGGTCCGAACACATCCTTCCAATCGTCGCTCCACCAATTCCTCCGTTATGGCCGTCGCTCCAAACTGGGGGGGAGGAGTTACCGATCCATCGGTACTATACACCACCCCTCCCCCTAAACCACCTCGCCTACACAAATAGAAGACATCGAACCGGGAAGCTTTGCGATACAAAGTTGCAACATAAACATCAACGGCGAGTCAGCTGCCGGCATCCGCCCAGAGAGCTGACACCACATTCTTTTCGCTCAGACAGGGCAACGCATACGATATACATACTTATAAACATACTTACACTTTCTGATGTGTCAGATACTTTATTTCTAAGAACCTTAACATTGTAACACATACATACATATTCACTGTTAGCTTATTTAAGACGAAAGGAAAATGCGACGATCAGTCGATGTTGAGCACCAAGAACTTGTGGACATATCCATGTAAAAATCTCGAAATAAATCACTGATTCTCGCAACAAATTACTGATCGTATTCCTTCTCACAAACCCCCCCCTGTCTTCCGCATTACAATACCTCACGAAGCTCCCCGGAGGTAACTCGCGCGCCCTTGCGGTAGCGCCTTAATAGCTTTACGCGTTCCTTCTTCAGCCAGCAAGAAAAACAGCATTGATGTTGAACTTGATTCACTTCTGCAGCGCTTTTGGGAGGTAGAAAATTATCCCGGCCCAATGGTTCAAGCCACTAAGGAGGAGCTAGATTGCGAGGCCCACTTTGTTAAAAATTACACCCGACTGCCAGCTGGCGATTACTCGGTACGGTTGCCGCTAAAACTCCATTTGGACTCTTAGGACATTCCCATCCTCAGGCTTTGCGGAGATTCTTGTCGCTGGAAAGGAAGCTTACAAAGCACCCTGGCTTGAGGGTTAAATATGCGGCGTTTATGAAGGAATATCGTGATCTGGGACATATGTCGCCTGTGCCTGCCTCCGAGGTCAGCTCGTGCCGATATTTTATTTTCGCCTTGTCTTTGACGGATCAGCTGCCACTTCCACTGGTTACTCGCTTAACGATGTGTTAATGGCCGGCCCGGTCATCCAGCCCAAGCTATTTCACATCCTAATTCGATTTCGCTCACACCCAGTTGCCGTTGCAGGAGACATATGTAAAATGTACCGATGAGTAAGGGTCTCGCAAGAAGATAGCTATTTGCAGTGCATAGTATGGAGGGACTCCCCGATCGATGACCTTCAAGTAGTATACAAACTCGACACAGTTACCTACGGCACCAAACCAGCCACCTTCTTGTCCGTAAGGGCTATGCAGCAGTTGTCAATCGATGAGCAGGCATCGTTTCCCATTGGATCAGAAATCCTTCGGCGCGATTTTTACGTGGATGTGCTTTTCTGTCGCCATTAAGACCCTGCATGCACTCTGTTTTGTCTGCGATTGCTTAATTTTACGATCCTCTCGCCCTGGTTGGTCCTGTACTCACAAGGTGTAAAATCTTTTTGCAGCAGCTCGGCAAGGAAAAGCTGTCCTGGGATGAAGGCCTCCCGGAAACTCATAACACGAAATGGCTTGATATATGTTGCAGTTTTGAAATAATAAGTCATGTTAGTTTCCCTCGGTTCGTGTTTAGCGCAGAGTCTGGTCTTGAGGTGCACGGTTTTTGTGATGCAAGCATTGATGCCTATGGAGCCTGCGTTTATGTGGTTTCTAAAGGGAATTAAAGTTTTAGCCATTTGCTTTGTTCGAAGTCGCGCATAGCTCCGTTGAAGACCATAACAGTACCAAAGCTGGAGCTTTGTGGTGCGGATCTTCTGGCTAGAATCATGAGGGAAATAATTGGCTTGAATGTATTTAAAGGACGCTACTATTGTTGGTGCGACTCCGAAATGAGCCCACCAGGTTCAACATATTTGTGGCAAATAGGGTTGCTGCTATTCAGGAGCTGACAGATGTCACGGCTTGGCGTTATGTTCCAACAGCGTTAAATACGGCTGACATCTTATACAGAGGATCCCTCCCGTCTGAGCTTAGCGAGTCGTCACTCTGGGCGCATGGACCCGCTTATCTTACGGAGCCTGAAAGAGATTGCCCAACAGCTGTTTGTCCTGAAAAACCGGTGCTTGAGCTTCGTCGAAGTGTGTTCATCGTCAAGTCGCCGTACGTGGATATAATTGCTAGCTCCAAATTTGCAAATTCTTACCCCTCACTGCAACGAGTGTTTGCATATATTTTCAAATTTTGTAGTGGAATTCGTCATCCTGGGTTCACCGTCGCACACATTCAAGAGGGTACTCAGATGATGCTGCGGTTGGTGCAGCGCGCGTATTTCTGGGAGGACATGCAGTCCCTAAAAACGCTGGGAAGATTTTCCTCGTCTAGTCCCATATCCTCGCTCTCGCCGTTCCTGGATCAATTTGAACTTCTCAGAGTAGGCGGTCGGCTCCGGAATTCGTCATTGGACTTTGATGGCCGCCACCCGAAAATCCTTCCAAGGTCCCATCCGGTGACTCTGGCAATTATTTCGCATTACCATGAAAGCAATCTTCATGCCGGACCTCGAGCTCTTCTGGGTGCAATTCGATCCCAATATTGGCCTATTGTGGGGAGGAAGACGGTAACCAAGGCCGTGAAGAGATGCATCAGATGTTTTCGGATTAAGCCGCGGCTGATAGAGCACATAATGGCGGACCTTCCCAAGGAGCGCTTGGAAGGATCTCACGCTTTTGAGGTTGCTGGTATAGACTTCTGTGGATACACAAGTCGGATACTCGCAACAAGCCCGCGGTTAAATGCTACGTCTGCGTATTTATATGCTTTGCAACCAAGGCAGTGCACCTAGAGCTGATCAAGGATCTCTCGACAGTTGCGTTTCTGTGCGAACTCAAGAGGTTCATATGCACCCGGCGGAAGCCGAAGCAAATTTGGTCAGACAACGCCACCAACTTTGTCGGCGCCAAAAATGAACTTCTGGAACTTCGAAGGTTATTTCTCAGCAGCGAGCATCAAGGCTCCGTTCAGAATTTTTGCCTTTCGGAGACGATTGACTGGCGGTTCATCCCTATACGGTCGCCCATTTCGGTGGACTTTGGGAGCAGCGGTGAAAACGGCCAAACATCATTTCTACCGCGCTGTGGGTACGGCGGTTCTGACCTTCGACGAGCTGAGGACGCTGGTGTGCCACATCTCGGAAGTTAATAACTCCAGACCTTTAGTTCCCATTTCAGAGAACCCTGCCGATCTGGACGTCCTCACTCCGGCGCATTTTCCCAATGGTGGTCCGCCTTCGTCGTTTGACGAGCCAGATATAACGGGCCTAAACTATAATCGGCTTGACTCTTGGCAGCGCATCTCCTTTCTTCAGCAAATATTTTGGTCGCGATGGAAGGAAGAGTACTTGACGTTGCTCCAGCAGCGCTCCAAGTGGCGCACCCCAAAGCCTGGCGTAGCCGTGGACAACGTCGTTCTTGTTAAGGATGAGAATCTACCCCCAATGAGATGGACTTTGGCTAGAGTCATGCAGTTGATTTCTGGCAGAGACGGCGTCGTTCGAGTTGCAGAATTGAGGACCGCGTCTGGAGTAATAAGGCGGGCAGTGAACAAGCTGTGTCTGCTTCCCCTTGAGGACTCTGTTGGAAGCCAAGCTTCTAACGGGGGGAGGATGTTGGGTCACGCATCCGCCAAAACTGTGCAGTAGACTAATCTCATACTCTTTAATATTGTAAGCCGAAGTAGTCAGTGGTTGCAGTTGCGATGCCAATAGTGCAAACCGCTGTTCTCGCACGCATTTATTTGTGCGGCGCTCATTCCTTGTTCTCTTTGTTATCTACCTACGTTAAGCTTGGGCGCTGCATTTCGGCTGTCTGTCCCGCCAATTGTCACTTCTTCGTTTTTCGGCAAAGACTTAACTTGTGCATTCGATATAGCTCTTTGTCGGCCCTAGCTGCCGTAAACAATTCGCAAAATAAACAGTATCGGAAAATAAACAAACTTTTTTCGGCTATTTATTATTCGCAACAGCTATTAAAAAAGCTCAATAGCTAAACACAATCAATCCAAATTATTGAATTGCGATTGCTAATTCCATCATCAGATACTTGAAATAACAGAAAAAAACGGATCAAATCGTGTGGTCTTCTTGTGTAGTTCTCCCCATGTTTTATTTCAAGTGAGAACTTCTATTCCGCAAGCTGACTACCGAATTGTAATCTAGTAACTACAAAATCTGTACTCTTGAACAGAGCTATTACCAGAGCTTATACGTGGATCTTCCATTGACCGTGTATGATCTCGGGATCATCCAAACAGGATGAAGGCCAGAAGTTATAGGTTAGATTGACCAAGTTTTTGACGGCGAATCGCACGTCCTTTACAACCTCGTGTGCCCCACGTTTGACGCCATTTTTTTTTAATGAATTATATTGTATGACTACATATATTGTATATAGTACGGCTGTTGCTTGTTTTCGGTTACAGCGCTCATCTCGCCGGTATTGGGGTCGGGGTTTTCCTATGCCTATAATCTCCGTTGCCCACCATTCATATAAAAAGATAAGTGCCCTGAATTTAGCGAATTCCGCAAAACGGAATAAACGATAGCAGAGAATTAGGGGACTGCGTTGTGTTGGGAAGTGATCGAGATGTTAGTGATCACTCGTTCCTCTATACTCTCCCGACCTTTGGAAATGTGTGGAACGTGGTGTACATTTACCCTAGATTAAAGCAATTCACCGCATTAATCTTGATATTTCATTGGCATTATGTAATAGGACAGATTATTATTTATTTACAAAATCATATTAAAAGATTCAAATTAAAATAGCTCCCAAACCCAAAAATATACATATTCATCTTATTTCGTTCCCTAGGCATAATTTTTAGACTTTTAAATGTCTTTGTCTGTTGATTTTATTTATTATGTTATCGTTTTAGGTTTTACTTTAAGTGCAACAGAAAATTTTAAGAAATTCCAACATTTACTCTAGAAATTTTACCTTTATTATATATATATTATATTTATTATATATTTATATATCTAAATGTAATCAATCATAATTTATAAGCTAATCTTCACTTTCAATATTTCTCTTCCATTTTTGTTCGACTATTTTTCTTCAATTCTTGTTCAATGATTCTCCTTCAATTTCTTTTAATCTTTTAATCATTATCAATTAGTTCTTTCAATTTCCTTCATTCATTATTTTGCTTCAATTTCAGTTTCTTTTTAATTCGTACTCCAAATATTCTTGTCCGCTTAAACTAATTTCAATATTTACATATATATATATTCTACTCTACATTTCTAAGGCATGTCTAGAATTAAGTTAAATCTAATATTTAGCAAAAATATTCTGAATTAAGGTTTATTGTTTTCTTGTACGCCCGTAGGCAGCAGCAACATCACTAGTTCGTTTGGTTTCAATATTTTCTTTCTCTTTCTTGGCTTCTTGGTCTGAGTGCATGAGGCACCCTATATCAGCGATATATCTTACTCACGGCAATTTTCTCTACTTTTCTGTCATCTACTAAACTTTATCTGATTCCTCCACGTGTTCTGGCTTTCTTTTCCTTGACTTTTTCGTCTCTAATTCGCAGATCAAGCTTTCGCGCCAATTACGATCGCATAGAAAATAAATCTTGGCCGTCTTGCGGTCTCTGTCGGCAGCGTCTATGCATAAATATGTGTATGCATATGTGTTTATCGAATGCACTAATACCAGCGCACCCGCGTCAATATGTACATATGTACACCGCGTGGCTTGGCTGCACATAGGCGTGTAACTTTGCCGGCCAACAGTACCTCAATTCTGTAAAGAACTCGTGGTCAGTTTCTGCACAAAATAACGGTGTTTCGCGTTCTTATTTACCTGTCTTTGCAAATACAATGTACACTTCTTACACATTTTAGGAATCGAAAGAGTGGCGATATATGCACTACGGTTTACTACACATTCTTGACCGATTACTGTGTTACGTGTTTTCACTTCACTTTAGTGGCCTGCTCTTTTCACAGCGTTTGTCCTCTTAGAGTAGAAAAATCGGTATGATTGCGTGTTCGCTGTTCTTATTGCAAGGGCGACGAGCAAAGCGAGCTTTAACGGGACCTTTCCCGGCTATGAGTGCGAAGACTAAAGTGCAAAAGGGAACTCTAGGACTTTTGGTCTCCCAGAATTTTTACGAGCTTTCAATTAACCCACGAATACCTAAAAGTGGTCTTGGCTGAGTCTTTACACATGATATTATTTAGTTTTTAATTTTGATTTCTGGTACACTGGCCACTACAACCACAGATTATGTTCCTAAGTTTTCGACAGGAATCGTAATCTGAAAAAGGAAAGTGTACTACCTTGTCTGTATATTTTTTTCGTGATATACGCCAATTTTCTTTCTATTTTCATAACTCATAATATGCTGGACTAAGTTTTATAGCTATGGTTGCGGTTACGAACACTTTAGCTAGTTTATGGCTGAATTGTTTGCTAGCGTTGCTTTGGGCAATATTTCGAACATAAACCTGATCTCCGACTTGAAAGTGGATTTTTCTCTTCTCAAGTTATATATTTAAGCGTTGGCTTCGTGAGATTTGGCAGTGTTCAGCTGTGCTGCGTAACTAGCCATTTGTAACGCATTGGGATACCTTATTCTCGCATCATCTAAAATCAAATTAACTTTCCTGAGCAGTTCGTAGTCCTTGCCATTCAGGATCATGTTTTGACCGAACGTTAGAAAGTACGGTGAATATCCCGTCGTGGTGTGTTATCTAGATCGAAGAGCACCATTAATCTCATTCAAATTCTGATCCCAGGTTGTATGATCTGTACCCACGTAAGCACGAATCGCCGCTAAAATCGAACGATTTAATCTCTCGCTTGCGTTAATTTGCGTAGAGTAAACAGCGGTGCATATATGCTTGATTGAATATCGGGTTAGAAACGATTCAAAGAATCCGGACCGAAATTGAGATCCATTGTCAGTTAAAATTGACTCTGGTACTCCGAATGTAAACAAAATTGAATTCCCCAGGTATTCACATATCTTGGCAGATGTAAATTTTTTCAAGGGACAGAGGAAATGGAACTTAGTGAATTGATCCACTATGATCAACAATCCTATATTTCCTGATTTCGAACGAGGGTATACCCTTAACAATTCCATATGCAGTCGTTGGAATGGTCTCTCTGTTTGCCTGGTTTTCCCATCGGGGGACGAAGAACTACGTTCGGACTCTTAGTTTGCTTACAGGTCGAACAGGCTTTTACATACTCTCGAATTTTTATAAGCATTTTTGGCCAAAACAGATACTTTTTAAGCTTTTTAATCATTTTTCCTGTGCCACAATGCGATGCGCTTGGAGGATCATGAGCCTGTTGAAGAACACTTTGGGTTAATTTGGAAGGTACCCAAAGTTTCCATAAACTATCGTCAGACTCCGTTTCGTTAGTAATAAATTCCGTTCTTTTATAGACATAGCCAGTCACTTTAAGATCAGGGAGTTTTTCTTGATTTGCACGAATGCGATCGATCAGGTCTAAATACTCAAACGAGCGAAACTCTTCCGATTCCAAATCGATAATCGGACCTAATTCTTCGAATTCCTCTACAGACTCGTTCTGCCTTGAAAGCGTGTCAGCAATGACATTTTGAGAACCCATGCGATGTTCTATGCGAAAGTCAAAACCTTGCAATTGGATAGCCCATCGGGCAAGCCTTCCTGACAAATCTTTTTGACGCATGAGCCACTACTGACATTCCAGTTCGGTTACGGAATAATTTCGTTGTGCTTTGGATAACTTGCATGACGTGTACCCAATTGGCAATTCAAACCCTCATTTCGTTGGGCGAGGACGCAACCCAATCCGAACGAACTGTTTTTTTTTTTTTTTTTTAATTCCTTCTATTCCTCTCGGGAACTTAGGGCTCCTACGAGGGCTTTCCATCTAACTCTATTTTGAGCTGTCTGTTTTGCACTTACCCATGTGGTGTTTATTTTGTTTATTTGATCTAGTTCTTGGTGAGCGGCTCTTCTCCAGGTTGCTCTTGGCCTTCCTACTTGCCTGCTTCCTTGGGGGTTCCAGTCTAGTGCCATCCTCACTATGCTACTCGGGTTTCTTCTAAGAGCGTGTCCTATCCACATCTATTTTTTCTTCCTTATTTGTATGTAAATCGGGGACTACACGCATTGTAGATCCTGAGCTTTGTTCGTCGGCTGATTTGTCGGTCTCTCCATATGCGGTATAGTCTCCCAAATGCTGAGCGGGCTTTGCGAAGACGACTGGAGACATCATCATCCACTCCACTACTGTTGGATATGATGGTGCCAAGGTATGGGAAACTGGTAATGAACTCGATTGGGTTCCCATTTATGTTGATGTTTCCTTGGCTGGAGTGGTTGAAGCGCATAGCTTTTGTTTTCGCTATGTTTTTCTCGAGCCCTACGCAGCTGGCTATCCTGACGAAGTCGTCACTTTTCCTCTGTCGTCGAGTCTGTGCGATATGAGACAGATGTCGTCTGCGTAGTCCAAGTCCTCAAGGTGTCTGGTGGGGTTCCACGTAATTCCGGTCTTGGAAGAGCATACTTCGCTCATTAACTCGTCGACTACGATGTTGAAGAGGAGTGGTGACAGCTGGCATCCTTGCCGAATTCCGGTGTTTGTCTGGAAAGGTGCACTAGTTTTTCCATTGTGCAGTACCGCCAGGTACATATGGCATCGTCATACTTCGATTTGATGATGGCGATGAGAATTGCAGGTACTCCTTTTCTTGCATGTGCTCGCCATATTGCTGCTCTTTCAACTCGAATGCCTTCTTGAAGTCGATGAGCAGGAGGTAAAGCGGGGCTCTCCATTCCACAGCTTGCTCGGTAATTATGCGTAGTGTATTTGCCTGGTCTACGCAACTCCTGTGTGGTCTGAAGCCTGCCTGTTCGTCTCGGATTGTTGTCTCAATTTTTTCCTGGAGGCGTTCGATCAGAAGTGTACCTAAGATCTTGTAGCTGGTGTTGTGCAGTGTTTTTCCTCTCCAGTTGTTGCAGTCACTAAGGTCGCCTTTTTTGGGAAGTTTCACAATGATTCCGCTTTTTCAGAAGTCTGGCACCGTCTCGCCTTTATATATGCGTGAGAAGTGTGGATGCAATGTTTCAGCCATCAGTTGGGTGTCAACTTGAAGCAATTCGGCTGGTATGTTGTTTTCGCCAGCTGCCCTTTGGTGCTTCAGCTTCTTTATTGCATTCAGGATTTCTCTTACATTCGGTGGTGCAGAGGGTATCCTGCTACTCCCACTTGGCGGCACAACACTCCTGTAGTCTATGGCCACGTTTGGTGATGTGGTGTGGCTAATTCCCATGAAGTGTTGGCGCCATCTTTGGATTTGTGCGTCATCATTGGATAAGAGGTTACCTTCTAGATCTCTGACTGGTTTGTTTTGTCTGTGATGGGTTCCTGTGATCCGTGCAATCTGCTGGTATAGCGGGCGCATGTTGCTCTCGCCGGCTGCTCGTTCTGCGTCTGCCGCAAGTCTATCCAGCTGTGCTCTTTTGTCCTTTCTGGCCGACCTTTTCACCGCTCTGCATAGTCCGCGATAATCCTCACGGACTGTGTGAGCTGGTCCGCCAGAGGCTTTAGGTGGTTCCTCCTTCTAATCAGGTCCCAGGTTCCTTCAGATATCCAGTCCGATCTTCCGCGTTGTTGCAGGCCGAGTATTTCCTCCGCCATGGTCCTTAGTTGCATGTGTGCTCCCTTGGTGGTATTCTGGGGGGATCAGCTGTTCTCGCAACGTGGACGTCATTCTCGTCTTCAGAGTAGAGTCGCTAAGGAGGTGCAGGTTCAGGGGGGGCTCTCGCCGGTGTTAACTGTTTCAACTTTACCGGTTCAACTTTATTTCAAGTTCTTCAATGACCAACTCATGATCACTGTCTATAGATTTTCCCCTTTTGTTCCGAACGTCCAGTAGTGAGTGTCTCCATTTCCTGCTAATGCAAATGTGGTCGATCTGCTTGCGCGTGTTACCACTAGGAGATGTCCAGGAGTATTTGTGGACATCTTTGTGTGGGAATATTGTGCCGCCGATGACCAGTTGAAATTGCTGGCAGAGTTTCACTAATCTCTCTCCGTTGTCATTGCGAGTCCCAGTTCCATGTTGGCCCATGACAGATCTTTATCCGGTGTTGTTGGGGCCAATTTTTGCATTGAAGTCACCCATGAGGATGTTAATGTCACCTTGCCGTAGCTTGTTGAGGGTTGCTGTGAGGGCAGTATATAAGTCGTCCTTGGTGTCGTCTTCCGTCGGGGCATAGCATTGTATGAATTTTATATGTCTAGCTCTACATCTGAATCTGGCTGTCATGAGTCTATCAGAAATGGGTTCCCACGAGTGCAGTGTCTTTTTTATGCGCTTGCCACTGTGAAGGACTAGATTGCTATTTGATGTTGTTGTTTCCCCACTGCTAGACCACCTCATCTCACTGATTCCAGCTATTGCAATATGGAGTCTCTCCATCTCTGCTTCGAACTGTGCTAATCTAGATGGTTCTCTTAGAGTTCTAACGTTCCATTGTCCAATTCGTGTCCGTTTTGAGATGCCTATGGTCGTTTTCGAATTTGGGGAGCCGTTTATGTTTAAATTTCTCGTATTAGTTTCAGTAATCGTTGTAAGTTTTTCGACCGATCTGGTGATTGGCCAGATGCGGCTTATCCCAGTGGTAGGGCTGCCACCTGTCGCCATCAGGGATTGGCGTCTACGGTGTTGTGTTGTTATTCGTAGAAAAGCGAACAGTCTGGTAACGCGCTCGCCCTGCTGGGTGTTGTTGCTGTTCGCAGAAAAACACAGGGTGCGCTTGGTACTATGTGGGTGCCCCCGTTTTTCTCCCATGTAATTGTTGTATTGTTCTCCGAAAATTGTTGTAATAGTCATTTTTTATGTGGAAGAATACTTTCTAAAAGTTAGTAAAGCATTTCAGAGAGGAAGTTCTTGTATGGCCATGCTCCCGTCATGGGTGGGGTTTGAACCCACGACCCCGTGGTTAGCACTACACCACGAGGCCCCACCTGAACGAACTAGCATCACACAAAAAAGCGAATGGCTTCGAGAAATTTGGTGTTACCAGAATAGTAGCGGTTGCTAATCTATGTTTCAATTCCTCAAAGGCGTTTTTAACAGCGCTATACCAGGCTAACGAGGTTTTTTTCTTTTTAATCATCTCAGTCAGGGGATAACTTATAGCGGCATAGCTATCTACAAGTCTCCGATACCATTCGGAAAGGCCTAAGAACTGACGCAGTTGTTTCACTGTTGTTGGAAGTGGAAACTTCTTCCAAAAGTTTCGTAGACGAAGAGTGGATCTTCTAGGTTTTACTGCTCTAATTATGGTGCTTATATTTCCAAATATCTTATTTCTAACTTTCATGTATTTAGACAATATTTCATGAAAAGGCAAAAACGAAGTGTTTACGTTTCTTGATTCGTGTCCGACTTCCTTAAAAGATTCTTCCAATAGAAATGTCGGCGTCAGCTGGTGTTCGGTTGTGCCTACTGTGGACTGGTCGACACATCCTTCGATCGGTTTTCCGAAGGATTACATTTCGGCCAATTCGGCTTATAGATATTCTTGGTGCCACACCCATAGCGAAATATGGTCTTGACATCAAATCAATTCCAGCAAGTCATTTTAAAACGATTGGTGGCTGATGCTATTGTTTGCGAATCTGAGGCTTTAGTTGAATTATTTCGAACTTCGTTATAGAATTTTTTGTGCTTCTTAACTTCTGCTAACAATTTCTTAACTGAGACTATGTTTAATTGAAGTAATTGAAGTCGAACGGAACTTTTCCAATTATCTATCAACAGCTTAACCAAGTACGTTTCGGGTAAAGATCTCACTAGTCGATTTAATAGTTCTTTCACACTAATTTGATACGAATCGAAAGATTCATTATCTCCTTGTTTACGTTTAGAAATTCTCCTCCATAAGTCAACATCATCGTCTGCGTCATCATACTTGTCCCTAAAAGCAAAACAGAATGTGTTCACACTATAAACTAATGCGTACACTTAATAAGTTCAATTCGGGTGTTTGAATCTAACTGACTCGCTACTGCGAGGGCATAGCCTTTTATTCATTCTTACATAGGTTCTTATCATCTAATTATATAATGCAGCGCTTGTAAGACGCTGCAGTCTGCGTTGGTCAATGCAGATGAGATTTATCTTGGGTGGGAAATGTACGCCCAGTAGTTGTCTCTCATTTATGCGTTGCCTCCGGATTTAAATGACCATTATAATTATGATAATTGTTGTCAACGCTAGAGCCGAGTGTCAGAAATCTAGCTGTTGTTGTATCTTTGGATACACACACAGCAATCTTCGCTAGCTTTAATTCCTCCACCGTAAGATGTGGCGGCTGTTGCGAATTTCCTCTCATCTTTGTTATGAAGCGTAATACATACGCCATTACTCTAAGAAGTTTGTCGATCGATGAATACTTCGATAAAAGATGGTTTTGCAGATATTCGGATTTTATCAATGTGGATACCACAACAATTTCCGATTCCTTTTGAGTGGGCCAGTGTTGTGCATCTATAGATAGCCAATTCGGCCCTCTCCACCAAATTTCACAGATTTTAAGAGCTTGCGGTGATATCCCTCTTGAAGCCACGTCTGCTGGATTTTCTTCCGATTTAACGTAATTCCATTTGACATTGGGAATTAGTTTATTGATATCTTCCACTCTAGTTCTGACGAACTTATCTTTGCTGCGCTTGTTCTGTATCCAAGCAAAAGTAATTTGCGAATCACTCCATGCATGCGTTGTAATCTTGGTGCTCCATATAGCCTGCACTTTCGCTAATAACTTTGCTAGTAAATGCGCAGCACAAAATTCCAACTTTGGAATTGTTTTCCTGTTTTTATAGGATTTACTTTGCTTTTTGCTGCTAGCAAAGTAACTCTGCCGCCTCCTTTTGTATACACAGCCGCTGCATATGCTTTCTCTGATGCATCGCAGAATCCATGTAGCTCTATAATACCTTTGGAGCATCCAGTCCAGCGTGAAATGCTAATTTCTTCTAAATCTGATAGACCTTTAGCATATTCCATCCACCAGTTTGCTAAGTTGGATTCCAATTCAAAGTGCCAAGTCATCGGTTACTTCCACAGTTCCTGAATGAAACATTTGCCTTGAATCGTTACAGGTGCCAACCATCCCAGTGGGTCGAAAATTCTGGACAACTGTGATAACACTAACCGCTTTGTTATGCGTGTTAGCATTGGGTTTTCTGCCGAAAACGTAAATGTATCCTTCTTCGGATCCCATTGAAGTCCTAAGGTTTGGATCGATTCATTCTCCTCAATGCAGATTTTCTCCGCAGCACCGTCGTCCTGAATGTCGGCTAAAATACGTTCGTCATTTGCAACCCATTTTCGCAGATGCATGCCGGCCTTCTCCATCACTTGTCTCAATTTCCTTTGAAGTTCATAGCACTCGTTGACTGTGTCTCCACCAGTTATGAGGTTATCCATATAAAAGTCGTCTCTAATTGTCTCTGCTAAGACGCTATCCTCTTGGCAAAAGCGATCTGCCAGCTCTCGTAGACATCGGACTGCTAAGAAAGGTGCTGCCGAGGTGCCATAAGTTACGGTTGTTAACTTAAACTCACTGATCGGCAATTTTGGATCATCTCTCCATAGGATATATTGGTATTCTTGATCTTTCTCAGCAACCTTTATTTGGCGATACATTTTTTTAATGTCAGCTACCATAACATATTGCCACTTGCGCCATTTAATTAGAATATCGAATATATCCTTTTGAATCTTAGGACCAGCTATAATAACGTCATTTAGGCCTAGTTCATTTGTCGTCTTTGCGGATGCGTCAAAAACTACTAGCTTCGTAATTAAACTTCCAGGCCTGATGATTGCTTGATGGGGTAAATAGTATATACCTTGACCCGTTGTCTTTACAGATTCCATAAGTCCCATCTTAAGGTATTCTTTCATGAATTCGTTGTATGCAGCCCAGTTCTTTGGGTTTCTTTGAAACTTCTTTTCCATTTGCATGAGCCTTGCCATTGCCTGTTTGCGAGAGTCCCCCAGCTTTGCCTCTTGGCGGAATGGAATTGACACCACAAATCTGCCTTCCTCGTTGATGACAGTTGTTTCTTGGAATTTTCTTTCGCATTCTGCATTGTCTGTAATCGTCTCATCGGCTTCATCTTCCAATTCCCAAAAGCGATCCAGGTCCTTTAGATTTATTGTGGTAGTGGCACTTATAATTTTGTGCTTTGCTGCTCGAGTTATATTTCCAGACACAATCCATCCAAATTTGGTTTTTTGTCCCAAGATTCCATTCACGGTTTTTATTTTTTCCATCATAATCAGGGGAAATAGATCCACACCTATCACCATGTCAATTCTGCTTGGCTCGTTGAATCGTGGATCTGCTAGCCTGTAGCCCTTCCACTCTTTGTTGATATCAATATCAAACTTTTTGCTGGGAAGGGCTCTATGGAGTGTTGGTAAAACCAATGCTTCCGTTGATGCTTTGAAGCTGCTTGGAATTTTTGGTTTGATCGTCAGGTGGACACTATTTTTTGATAATTGAGTAGTCTGGGAGATACCTTCGACCTCTATAGTACTTCTTACTCTGGGAATCCTTAATATTTGTGCTGCTTCCTCTGAAATCAGCGTCTTCTGGGATCCACCGTCAATAAGCGCCCTCAACTCGTTGTAACCTCCAGCTTTGTTTTTCACTAAAACAACAGCTGTAGCCAATAGTGTGTCTTGCCCTTGCTTAAGGCTATTGCTGTTGATACTGCGTTTTGTCTCTTCATGAAGAAGGCTGTTGTGTCTTTTGGAGCATCGATTGCATGTAATTTCCTTTCTGCAATCGATAGCATTATGCTTTCCAAAGCATATAAAGCACATGTTGTTCTTTTGAACGAATTCTTTTCTTTTTTCGATTGATTGTGCTCTGAATTTGAGACACTTTATCATATCGTGGCCATCCTTAGAGCAAAAGGCACACGATCTAACTTGCACTTTTCTTGTAGCAAGCTGAGCGGTATTTTTCGTAATGGCATTTACTGAGTTGTATTGTTGCTCAATAAACTCTAGTACATCTTGTAAGGACTGTATAGCTCTTGCCTTTTTTACATGCTGTTCATACAGCTGCAAGGCTTCTGGCGAAAATTTCCGCAGCAGAATTTCAGCTAAAATTACGTCAGCAGAGCTTCCTAGTTTTCCTTTTTGCTTTATGATGAATATGCTCTCGGTCGCAGTATCCAAAAACTTCCCTAAATTTTTCTCATCATGGGGCAGCAAGCACTCCAGTTCCATTAATTTGTTGAAGTGTTGGGAGAATATTTTTCTGCTATTCTCACAGCTCCCACGCTGCTGCATTTGAGCTTCTCTTTTTAAGCAGGCTCTTAAATATCCCAGCTTTCTTGTGTTGCTGAGATCCTTCCTGCTGTCTATTAGTTTAGAGAACAGCTCGTAAAATGTTGGCCATTCCCTCGCATTTCCATTGAACGTTGAAAGGTCCACTTTTGGGAGTTCTGGCACGTCGTAGTTGGAACTTTTGAACTGTTCCGACTTCCTCTGAAGTACCATTTCTAGTGCGGCAACATCAGATTGCAGAATGTCTGCCTCATCTTGATCAAAGGCAGTTCTGTCATACTTGTTTTCAAGCAGTTTCAGTGTGTCCGTCACGTTGGACCAATGACTTTTCATCATTGCCAGCTGCTTGACTAGTTTAATCTCACTTGAACTATCCAGAGTTTCGTATATTAGGCTTATCTGTTGCCTCACCCTGTCCGCTCTTCTGTCCACCAGTTGAACCAGATTATCAACTGGACTGGAGCTCCGAGCTGATGCGGAATCAGATAATTTTGATCCACATGGTATATTTATCTCTTCAAGTGTTTCTACCTTTAATTGCGACTCCTTGTAGGCCTTGACAGCATCCATAGTATTAATAAATATTTTATCATTAAAATATTGATGATCGCCAACTCCCAATTTTACCAGCGCATTGTTGATGCCTTGTCCTTGATGGCTTGCAGTATTTTGTTCTGCAGCACTCCTTGGTCTTGCATCAATTTCACAGATCTTTCCGACAACATCTTGGGAAAACAATCACTGTTACTTGTGCTTTCTGCTTGTATTCTTTGGCGTGATCCGTTGGAGGATTCTTTGATTGGTCGCCCAGTTGACCTAGCTGTGCCTCGACTCACAGCTGATTGATCAGCCAAGGAAAAGCAAGAACACAATGTTTCACCTTATAGTCCTAGTACTTTTATTCGTGGTCTTTTATTCTGTGTTTCTTACCACTGGTGGGGGAAACAACAGAATCACTCGAATAACCTTGCTCTTTTTACTTTGAAGTGCTGGTTTCTTCTTCTGTGTTTTTTACCACTGGTGGGGGAAAACAACAGAATTTTTCGAAGGACCTTGCCCCTTTTACTTTGAAGCGCTGGTTTTTTCTTCTGTGTTTCTTACCACTGGTGGGGGAAAACAACAGAATTTCTCGAAGGACCAAAATGTTCACACTATAAACTAATGCGTACACTTAATGAGTTCAATTCGGGTGTTTGAATCTAACTGACTATGACCGCGCTAATCACCTCCCGCATGATCATATCTCTTGACACTTCGACAATAGACCACTGCAATCGTACTTATCTGTAGTTGCCACTTATGTTGTCCCGTGCCATGTTTATTACAGCCCATAAATAGAACATATTTATAGTTTGTCTACTTATCATGTCTAAGCACATCTTTAGACAGAACGTTTCCCAAGTGAACTCCTCGTGCTTTCTTAGAAATTGCCATAACCAATCTCTTGCCCTTCCAGATAACAATAAGTGCAAATGATCGCATACTAGTTGAAAATCGTTACCTAAAGTTCGAGCTGTTAATGAGCGAATACGGTAAAAAAATTCTGCGGCCAATAGACTTTCCTTGCTTCCATCGAATTTAAGTTTCCAATCGTGAATAACTTGTCTAACCTTATTAGAAGAAATACTAACTGACGACATCTGTGTAGAGTTTCTTAATTCATTTTCCTGTAGTTCTGTGATAACATGATCATTAGGTGAGTGCCGAAGCCTAGCACCAGTCTCAGCGCTACACGCTTGCATCCCCATTTGCCTTTGCTGGATATGCAGGATCGCATTAATGTGTTATGTAGGCTTCTCTAACAGTGTTTTTTGTTGCGAACCTACGACTGATTTAATAACGTTAATCATTTCCTGTTTATCCATGCCATTGTATGCTTCTTGTATACGGCTGGATGTTTTTAAGGGTTCAACCCCATTTCTTTGCACGTATCTAGTAGTTACGTCCTGTCTTGTACTATAACCTCGTTGCGGCCTCTGCCTCGTTTTGGCTCAGTTATAATGAGAGACGTTCTTCATTTGAATAACCTACCTCAGAAGGTACATTTCCCTCAACTGCTCGTTCAGTCTGTTCTGCATTATCCAATTCGGTCTAAGGATCTACATCAACGAACGTAAGTAGTTCTGCAATTCCTTCCTGACAAATCTTTTTGATGTGCTGCGTGGTCCGTAATTACCAAATAGTCTTGACCCTCAATGTACGCATAAAATTTCTTTATTCCCTTAATAACAGCCAGACATTCCAGTTCGGTTACGGAATAATTTCGTTGTGCTTTGGATAACTTGCATGACATGTACCGAATTGGTAATTCAAACCCTTCCTCATTTCGTTGGGCGACGACGCAACCCAATCCGAACGAACTAGCATCACACAAAAAAGCGAATGGCGAATCTATGTTTCAATTCCTCAAAGGCGTTTTTAGCAGCGCTATCCCAGGCTAACGAGGTTTTATTCTTTTCAATCATATCAGTCAGGGGATAACTTATAGTGGCATAGTTATCTACAAATCTCCGATACCATCCGGAAAGGCCTAAGAACGGACGGAGTTGTTTCACTGTTGTTGGAAGTGGAAACTCATTAATAGCCTGAATTTTTGATGGATCGGTCTTGATCTGGCCGTCGGAAATCAAAAATCCAAGGTATTTTATTTTTCTCATGCAGAACTTAAATTTCCCTACGCTAATGGTTATATTGGCCTTCAGTACATAAAGTGCTATTTCTTGCAAAAGAAACAAGTGCGAATCAAAATCATCGGAAAGGACTAATAAGTCATCAAGATATACAAAAACTCGGTTGCGAAGATGGGCTGGTATGACATAATCCATAATGTCTGTGGGGCATTAGTAAGACCAAATGGCATGACTTTATATTGGTAAAGAGGAGGGTTAGGAACAGTAAATGCTGTATACTGACGCGACTTCTCATCTAACGTTATTTGCGAAAAAGCCTGTTTAATGTCGAGACCGGTTATAAATCGTGCAGGAGGTAAGCGACTCAGGATCCCATCAATTTGAGGTAATGGGTGCGCGTTCTTCTTGGTATGTTTATTGACTTCGCGGGAGTCCAAACATAACCGAACCTTGCTTCCTTTTTGCACAATCACGCAATTGCTGCTCCAGGGACTGCTAGGAGGTTTGATTATATGAAGAGCTAACATATCTCGTCTATCTCGGCGAACAGAACTTTCTCCCGTGCAGGTGAGATCGGCCATTGCCTTTGTGCCTAAGAGGGAAAAATATCAATCACGGCTTTTAGCTTACGTTGGAAAGGTTGTGTAACTTTGGTGATTCCATATCTTCATCTGCAGGACCACAATCTAGCTCACTGATGCTTTCCTCAAGCTTATCCGCAAGTTTAAATTTTCTAAAATAGTCAATTCCAAGATAATCATCTTGACTTAAGTCGGGTATAAAAAAAAGTCTATGTTTTCGGTAATATTCCGATATGTCAAGGTACATGTTAAGATGCCTTTTACGGGACAAAGGTTGCCACTAGCTGTCTTAACTTTTCCGGAACACTCACGAACCTGTAGATGGCTCAAGAGTTATCGATCTGCATCATGACCTACGCAACTAACGGTGGCTCCTGAGTCTAACATGGCGTTGTACTCCTTGTCGTTGATGACCACGGTAGTGTAGAGCCGATTATCTTCCTTGCTCTGTAATGAAAAAATCAAAAGCCTACGAGTATGAACTATTTTCTTCCAGAAGTTTCGTAGACGAAGAGTGGATCTTCTAGGTTTAACTGCTCTAATTATGGTGCTTATATTTCCAAATATCTTATTTCTAACATTCATGTAATTAGACAATCTTTCATGAAAAGGCAAAAACGTAAAAGATTCTTCCAATAGAAATTTCGGCGTCGGCTGGTGTTTGGATGTGCCTACTGTGGACTGGTCGACATCCTTAGATCGGTTTTCCGAAGGATTACATTTCGGGCAATTCGGCTTATAGATATTCTTGGTTCCAAGCTCATAGCAAAATATGGTATTGACATCAAAACAATTCCAGCAAGTCATTTTGAAACGATTGATGGCTGAATCTCCGACATTGCGTATCTCCGACATTATCTGGCTCCTGACTAACTTCAGAAATATTACGACGATATGCGAATGAAGCTTAAGTTGAATTATTTCGCACTTCGTTATAGAATTTTTCGTGCTTCTTAACTTCTGCTAACAATTTCTTAACTGAGACTATGTTTAATTGAAGTAATTCAAGTCGAAGGGAACTTTTCCAATTATCTATCAACAGCTTAACCAAGTACGGTTCGGGTAAAGATCTCACTAGTCGATTTACTAGTTCTTCCACACTAATTTGATACGAATCGAAAGATTCATTCTCTCCTTGTTTACGTTTAGAAATTCTCCTCCATAAGTCAACATCATCGTCTGCGTCATCATACTTGTCCCTAAAAGCAAAACGGAATGTTTCCCAAGTGAACTCCTCGTGCTTTCTTAGAAATTGCCATAACCAATCTCTTGCCCTTCCAGATAACAATAAGTGCAAATGGTCGCATACTAGTTGAAAATCGTTATTTAAAGTTCGAGCTGTCAATGAGCGAACTCGGTAAAAAAAATTCTGCGGCCGATAGACTTTCCTTGCTTCCATCGAATTTAAGTTTCCCATCGTGAATAACTTGTCCACCCTTATTAGAAGAAATACTAACTGACGACCTCTGTGTAGAGTTTCTTAATTAATTTTCCTGTAGTTCTGTGATAACATGATCATTAGGTGAGTGCCGAAGCCTAGCACCAGTCTCAGCGCTACACGCTTGCATCCCCATTTGCCTTTGCTGGATATGCAGGATCGCATTAATGTATTAGGTAAGCTTCTCTAACAGTGTTTTTTGTTGCGAACCTACGACTGATTTAATAACGTTAATCATTTCCTGTTTATCCATGCCATTGTATGGTTCTTGTATACGGCTAGACGTTTTTAAGGGTTCAACCACATTTCTTTGCATGTAGTTACGCCCTATCTTGTACTATTACCACGTTCCGGCCTATGCCTCGTTTTGGCTCAGTTCTAATGAGAGACGTTCTCCATTTGAATCACCTACCTCAGAAGGTACATTTCCCTCAACTGCTCGTTCAGTCTGTTCTGCATTAGCCAATTCGGTCTAAAGATCTACATCAACGAACGTAAGTAGTTTTGTAGTACAATGAGCGCGACAAGTAGGACAAGCTGGAGAGCTTGTAAGCCAATTTGTCAAGCAAGCATGGTGAAAGGAATGTTCACACGGGGTTGTTGCAACCAACTGGCTTTTTTCGAGCCTTGCATAACAAATTCGACAGTATTCGGGATTATTTGGAATATTTCCAATACTGTTATCGTTGCTTTCCATATTGTTGATCTTAATCTCTTTTCTGGTTTATAAAATCAGTTTTATTAAATTTGTCCGTTCCATAAATGCCAAATTTCATATCAAGATACCCCCATTCACTTTTATCGCTACTCAAAATTATATAAATTACGGGCTTTAGTCGAATCTCAAAGAATTTCTCTAAGACCGTATGTTCCAGGTATGAGGCAATAATGCATATAAATAACTTGTTAATTATTCTGATCTAGCGAGGTCAATCAATCCAAATTATTGAATTGCAATTGCTCATTCCTCACATAGATACTTGAAATAAAAGAAAAAAAACGCATAAAATCGTGTGGTCTTTATAATTTATTTTATTTACTTAACGTATTTTGTTGTAGGTGAGCATTGAATTATTGCACATCGAGGTGTACAGAAATGATAAAACATATTCAAATAAAGTTTGGCTGAAAACATATTAAATTTTACAAAACATATTGAAATTTACAAAACACTTTAAATGAATTAAAATTATTGCTAACGTGGGAAATATCCTCGAAAGAAATCATTAAACTGTTTGAGGTCCACAACCTTAAGAAAAAAAATAGTTGACCTGGTTTAGTTGCAAAAAAATCAAAAAGTAATACTTTTGTAACCATTATTTCCTGCGGAGATTTTTCTGTATAATCGACACCCTTTCTGTAAAGAGGAGCACTTTTGTTGCTGACGTTGCTTTGATTGGAGAAGGGTGGACAAAACCAAAGCAGTATCTAACTCCTGCTGATTTCCAAGTTCGTTGTCCAAAGATATTTCAGCAGCACGTTCGTGAAATCGAGCCAGCGGATTTCCAGTAAGGCGAAGAGTCTCTAGAAGCGGAAGATTGGCAACATGATTAACTTCATCAGGCTCCTCGATCTGATTCGAACTATGGTCCAGGTTAACCAGTGAAAGCAGTTTTCGCAAACCACTCAGAGTCTTGATTTTGTTTTGAGCTAGCTTCAGAGTGACTAGGTTTCCCATCGTCAAATGCCAGTCCACTCTCTGCTATAAGATTCCCAGATAGCGAAAGCAACTGGAGTTGGGGAAGTTCGGCCAGGTTTTGGACGGATCGTATTCGATTCTGGTCAAGGATTAGGCTCTTGAGTTTTGGAGCTGTTCTTACACTGCCATCGATTTGGGTTAGCAGATTGCCTGTCAGATCTAGTTCTGTTATCTCTTTCCACGAATCCGCACTGACCAAGACACTACCATTTGAAGTGGCGGAACCGGATCCGGAGGTGGAAGCAAGGATAGTCTCTGGCAGCAGGCTTGGCACACCACAGTGCTTGTGTAGATTGTCGCAAAGCAGGACTTGGTTTATGTTCTGTATGGTCGTGTTATGAACACAGATTGTCTGGAGAGTCGGCTTTAGAAGCTCGATGTCCACAATGTTTTCGGTGGACAAGGCCGAAAATTTGAGCGTCTTGAGATTACGAAAGGCATTCAGATTAAAACTTAGTCTGTTCGGAATGATATTCCTGCGATCGATTGGCACATCCACCGTATTGTAATCCTGGGCGTAGCTAGCATTGTCCTTGACCGGGGTGACCACCAATGCTACAAGCTGGGTACAAAAGTCCAGCACGTGCGAGAAGTCGTACTTTCCACCGCGATCCAGGCTCGGTGGGCAGGGAAGACTTAGCCGTTCACTAATAGCGTAGACCTCTAGGGCTGAAAGGTTGTATTCCTTCTTGGAGTTGAGCAGAGCATCCCCGCTTTCGTTAAACAGCTTGGCAAGATCTTGTAAGAGATAAATAATGTCGTACTTGTTATAGTCTAGAAACTCGGCCAAAGCCCGCGGCAGCTCTGTCCGGAAGTAGAAGAGAAGCTCTTGGAGATACGTTTCCAACTGTTCACGACGCTGCTCCAAAAAAGAGGGCTGCTTATTCCCGACCAGCTTTTTCGGCGGCAGCAACTTCTTACTGATGGCAATCTCGCCAACCAGCTTCTCGTCAAGATTTGCAAAGTCGCGATTGCGGCCCTCCACCAGCCACTCCACCTTGCCCACTCGCACCTTAATGTCGTAGTAGGTCACTCCGCCGCTGGAGCTCTCGTTTGTGAACTTTGGCACCGTCACCGTGGTGTCCTCGTTCTGGCGGTAATAGCAAGCCATCGCTGTCCTTTCCGCTTCCCTGAGATTTGGTCGAACATCTGGATCCGCATCCAGCAAGTAATCATTTAATAAACATTGTCCCTTGTGTAGTTCTCCCCATGTTTTATTTTAAGTGAGAACTCCTATTCCGCAAGCTGACTACCGAATTGTAATCTAGTAACTACAAAATCTGTACTCTTGAACAGAGCTATTACCAGAGCTTATACGTGGATCTTCCGTTGACCGTGTATGATCTCGGGATCATCCAAACAGGATGAAGGCCAGAAGTTATAGGTTAGATTGTTTTTGACGGCGAATCGCACGTCCTTTACAACCTCGTGTGCCCCACGTTTGGCGGCATTTTTTTATAATGAATGTCGGTATTGGGGTCGGGGTTTTCCTATCCCTATAATCTCCGTTGCCCACCATTCATATAAAAAAATAAGTGCACTTGACGGAAACTACTCTAATCCAAATAAGAACAAATAAAAAAAAAGTCAATTTAGCGAATTCCCCAAAACGGAATATACGATAGCAGAGAATTAGGGGACTGCGTTGTGTTGGGAAGTGATCGAGATGGTAGTGATCACTCCTCTATACCCTCCCGACCTTTGGAAATGTGTTGAACGTGGTGTACATTTCCCCTAGATTAAATCAATTCACCGCATTATCATGATATTTCATTGGCATTATGTAATAGGACTTATTATTATTTATTTACAAAATCATATAAAAGTTTCAAATTAATATAGCTCACAAAACCAAAAATATACATATTTATCTTATTTCGTTCCCTAGGCATAATTTTTAGACTTTTAACTGTTTTTGTCTCTTAGTATATACATGGTTGGATTTTATTATGTTATCGTTTTAGGTTTTACTTTAAGTGCAACAGAAATTTTTTTAATATCCATCATCTTATTCTTCCTAAGAAAATCCAACAATTACTATAGAAATTTTACCTTTATTATATATATATAATATTTATTATATATTTATATATCTAAATGTAATCAATCATAATTTATAAGCTGATCTTCACTTTTATTATTTCTCTTCCATTATTGTTCGACTATTTTTCTTCAATTCTTGTTCAATGATTCTTCTTCAATTGCTTTTAATCTTTATTATCAATTAGTTCTTTCAATTTTGGAATCAGCTTTATTATATTAAAATCATTAAACTGTTTGAGGTCCACAACCTTAAGAAAAAAAATAGTTGACCTGGTTTAGTTGCAAAAAAATCAAAAAGTAATACTTTTGTAACCATTATTTCCTGCGGAGATTTTTCTGTATAATCGACACCCTTTCTGTAAAGAGGAGCACTCAATTAGTTCTTTCAATTTTGGAATCAGCTTTATTATATTAAGGCACACACAATGCGCGCGTATCAAGTCGTATCGAGAGATATGTTATTGTAGGTGACGCTACCAATATATCAGTGTCGCCACAGTGAATCCGTCACGATCCTTGGCTCGCAAATGTTACCTTACGCCGTTTTTCGTAAGTCCTTTGAGGAGTGGGGTTGGATTCCTCCGAGTCGAACTGCTTGTCTACCTTGACTAGGAAAACAGGCTTGAGGTGGTCGACTGCTCAGTATATACTGATACTGCTGAGTCCAACTGCAGATTCAAACTGCGCGCCTTGATCAGTAGTGATTGTTTTGGGTAATCCAAAACGGGATATCCACTGTGTCCAGAACGCCATGGCTATCGTATCGGCCGTGATATTATTGAGTGGTACTGCTTCTGGCCATCGTGAGAAACGGTCAATCATGGTAAGACAATAGTGGTAGTTTTGTTGTAAAGGCATAACAACTAAATCCAGGTGGACGTGGTCAAATCTTCCATTTGGCACAGCGATCTTCTCCGGCTGAAGGTGATTGTGCTTGTGAATTTTGGAGCGCTGGCATGGGAGACAAAATCTACACCATTTGAGGACATCTTTGTTCATCGAAGGCCAGACAATCTTCTGTCTGATTTGACGGGCAGTTGCTCGTCCACTGGGATGCGATAGATTGTGGATATATAATATGAGAAAGCCTGTTTGCGAAGTGATTGCGGTACAAAAGGACGGAGATTTGGTGTGGATACGTCACAGTATATCGAACTTTCTCCACCAAAACAAACTTTCTTGAGCTTTAAGGATGTAGTTCCTTGCAAGATGCGTGTCAATTCAAAATCCGAGGCTTGCTCCTCTTCGAGTTGCGCCCCGGTGATCGCTGTGGGCATCGTGATAGTAGTTTATAACGCCCAAGAAACGCCCTAGTTGGCTGATAGTTTCAGGACGAGCATAATTGAGGATGGCATCGATGCGACTGGACGGTGGTTTGATGCCGTGTTCGTTGATCGTGTAGCTGAGAAAATTAACTTGCGTTTGCGCTAATTCACATTTGCTCAGATTGATGCTTAGTCCGTGTATCTGCAGGACCGATAACACTGTTCGAAGATGTTCTTCGTGTTCGGTGATCGATTTCGAAGTTATCAGTATATCGTCTATGTAGCGATATACGAAGTCCATGCCGCGAAAAATATTGTCTATAAAACGCTGGAACGTCTGAGTCGCATTCTTTAACCCGAAAGGCATGTACTGGAATTCTATGAGTCCAAATAGGGTGCATACGGCCGACTTCTGGATGTCTTCTTCCGCCATGGGAATTTGGTAGTACGCCTTTACCAAATCAAGCGTTGAGAAGACTTTCCCATCATGTAGCTGTTCGGTGAAGTCGTGAATGTGTGCAATCGGATAGCGATCTGGTATCGTAATCGAGTTGAGCTTACGATAAGCGCCGCATGCCCTCCAGCCACCGTCTTTTTTGGTGGCCATGTGAAGTGGGCTGGACCAAGGACTTTTTGAGGGACGACATATGCTCGATTAGAAAGTTGATTTTCTTTTTCCAGTTGCAAGTTTATCTCCAGATAATCGGCTCGCGCCGAGTCCATGCGTGCCTCCAATTGCAGCAGGGACGTGCCGCCAATAGCAACGTCTTGAGTGCCCCCAATGACACCGAGTCTATGCCTGTTATTAATGGCAGCAGTGTTATTTGCGCCCGCAGTAGCGCTGCATTCTTGTACCGTAATCACCCTGTTATCTTGATTGTGCATGTTTGGTTGCATAGAATGTATATTCTTACGCCGTACTTCTTCTAATGTTTCACATGCAGATCTTTTTTGACTTTGGCACATGTTCACCAATCGCTCCTCCAATTTGGCCATTTGGTTTGCCTGTTCAGCTTACATACTTTTCATCAGTTCCATTAGGTCCCGGTAAATGTCGCTCTGCGGATCATTTTGGTTTGCGCTCATTATTGTACTTTCTTTGTCGGACTCCATGTCCTCCGAAGTTGACCCACCATTGGCTCCACATTTAAATTCACCATTTGGTCTTGGTGTCGAATTGGCAGCCATGTCTCTAGAGCCAAACTTTAACCTTTTCTTGCTTCGCACTTCCATCTGTCTGCATGAGGCGCATGAAAATCAACGCTTTCCTCGAGCAGATCGGTATTCTTTTCACTGCCTGTGTATATGTGAATTTCATTACTTTTCGTAATTCTTTTATTAATTAAAAATAAATTAAATTTAATAAAGATGTGGCCACTCCGTGTGGCAAATGGAAAAGAACACCAAATAGTATCGTCTCAACTCGCTATGTTTCACTGTATTAGTAATAAATTTATTTATTGAATATAAACAAAATTCGCAAGAATTAGCAAGATTGTGATGCGCCGAACGCGCACAAATTAATATGGTAAATAATAAACATAACGTCACAGAAACATGGGGAAAAACATCTATAGAACAAGACGTAAGTAATAAACATGAAGTCACAGAAACACGGGGAAAAACATGTATAGAATAAGACCTAAATAAATGAAAGAATAACGGAATAATTCAAACCCAATACGCGCGCGCCAAGGATCGTGCGCTAAGGGTCACACTGTCCAGCAATAGTTCGGTCATTAATGCGGTCCGAATTCGGTTGGAATATGGGGGCACACTTTCCTCCGCCAAAGCGCTACATAAGGCGCACCCCAGCCCTCCGGAGGGCATTCAGTTCGGCCGGCGATCGGCGACAAGACCTCCAGAAGGAGCTAACAGAAACGGTCCAACAGCCCAGGATCAGCGGAGTTCAACAGAGCCATAGGAGGCGGGTTACGACGTGGTAACTAACTAATCGTAGTAGTCTTTGCGTATTGCATCTCAATCTCCGGCTCGGTTCACCGGCCCGCGCGTATCACTAGTAAATCTGACCAGCCTCTAAAACTGTTCTTAGTAGACCTTAGCGGCCTTTAAAACTCTTCTCACCATTAGTAGACCTGACCGGCCTTTGAACTCTTCTCACCATTAGCAGACCTAACCGGCCTCTAAAACTCTTCTCAGAATTAGTAGACCTGACCGGCCTCTAAACTCTTCTCATAATTAGTAGACCTCACTGGCTTCTAAAACCGTTTTCATAATTAGTAGACCTCACCGGCCTCTAAAACTGTTCTCATCATTAGTAGACCTAACCGGCTTCTAAAACTGTTCTTAATTGTAGTAGACCTGGCCGGTCTCTCAAACTTTTCCCCTTTATTGGTAGACCCGAACGGCCTCTTCCCCATTACTTCCCGTTCACAGGCAGTAGAGGTACTCGCGACCGCGTGACCAGAACACAAGTCTCTTCTTTTCCAGGTTCACCCTCACGTTTTTCATGGCCCTGGAAGTAGCGAATGCCCGAATCACCGACTTTTCGCATGCCAACTACATTCCCGTAGTTGATGGGGATATACTAGTATTTGAACAACGTGACCTCTTGAAACATTCAAGCAACCTTTCAGAGTTCGACAATATGTAGATGAAGCCTTTTCCCCAATCGCATATGCGCAGGTTACTAGAGGTCGATACAGATCACTTGAGAACTCTTGGGTACACCACAGGATTGTTAGAAGGCTAGATTTCCTAGGTTCGGCCTTAAAGGTGGCGGCGGGTACTCCTGATGCCTCCGATTTTCTGAAGATCAAGATAACAGAGGCTCAGTAGTGGAGTCCCATTAAACATTAATTCAGAAACTCAAAAGCAAATAAACAAAGTAACTGGCACTATTAACAAGGTAATTATTGTCAGAAAAAACAATTTGGTTGACACCCCACATTTATATAAAGCACTATTGGCAAGAAATAGAATGTTATTTACAAAAGTTCAAAATTGAATTCTCACCATCACATTGGCCAAATCGCACATAGTAATACCCACAATCCTTGATCATGCCGATTTGTAATCTCTCGTCGAACAAGACACTCCTATAGTAAGCTTAATAGAAGTCTCTAAAGTCAGGGTCCTACTGTACGAAATGATAATTCATGTACTAATAGCCTACCCAAGAGTCAGTTCAGGTGCAAGAAAGTCGCCGTATACCGTATCTCTCATATACACAGGTCACACTGGCAGAATACGGTCACTGGTTGCACTGGCACTACACACAACACCTTCTGTAAGCGGTACCAGAGCGAATCATATGCGCGTTCATCCAAACAGGATGAAGGCCAGAAGTTATAGGTTAGATTGTTTTTGACGGCGAATCGCACGTCCTTTACAACCTCGTGTGCCCCACGTTTGGCGGCATTTTTTTATAATGAATGTCGGTATTGGGGTCGGGGTTTTCCTATCCCTATAATCTCCGTTGCCCACCATTCATATAAAAAAATAAGTGCACTTGACGGAAACTACTCTAATCCAAATAAGAACAAATAAAAAAAAAGTCAATTTAGCGAATTCCCCAAAACGGAATATACGATAGCAGAGAATTAGGGGACTGCGTTGTGTTGGGAAGTGATCGAGATGGTAGTGATCACTCCTCTATACCCTCCCGACCTTTGGAAATGTGTTGAACGTGGTGTACATTTCCCCTAGATTAAATCAATTCACCGCATTATCATGATATTTCATTGGCATTATGTAATAGGACTTATTATTATTTATTTACAAAATCATATAAAAGTTTCAAATTAATATAGCTCACAAAACCAAAAATATACATATTTATCTTATTTCGTTCCCTAGGCATAATTTTTAGACTTTTAACTGTTTTTGTCTCTTAGTATATACATGGTTGGATTTTATTATGTTATCGTTTTAGGTTTTACTTTAAGTGCAACAGAAATTTTTTTAATATCCATCATCTTATTCTTCCTAAGAAAATCCAACAATTACTATAGAAATTTTACCTTTATTATATATATATAATATTTATTATATATTTATATATCTAAATGTAATCAATCATAATTTATAAGCTGATCTTCACTTTTATTATTTCTCTTCCATTATTGTTCGACTATTTTTCTTCAATTCTTGTTCAATGATTCTTCTTCAATTGCTTTTAATCTTTATTATCAATTAGTTCTTTCAATTTTGGAATCAGCTTTATTATATTAAAATCATTAAACTGTTTGAGGTCCACAACCTTAAGAAAAAAATAGTTGACCTGGTTTAGTTGCAAAAAAATCAAAAAGTAATACTTTTGTAACCATTATTTCCTGCGGAGATTTTTCTGTATAATCGACACCCTTTCTGTAAAGAGGAGCACTCAATTAGTTCTTTCAATTTTGGAATCAGCTTTATTATATTAAGGCACACACAATGCGCGCGTATCAAGTCGTATCGAGAGATATGTTATTGTAGGTGACGCTACCAATATATCAGTGTCGCCACAGTGAATCCGTCACGATCCTTGGCTCGCAAATGTTACCTTACGCCGTTTTTCGTAAGTCCTTTGAGGAGTGGGGTTGGATTCCTCCGAGTCGAACTGCTTGTCTACCTTGACTAGGAAAACAGGCTTGAGGTGGTCGACTGCTCAGTATATACTGATACTGCTGAGTCCAACTGCAGATTCAAACTGCGCGCCTTGATCAGTAGTGATTGTTTTGGGTAATCCAAAACGGGATATCCACTGTGTCCAGAACGCCATGGCTATCGTATCGGCCGTGATATTATTGAGTGGTACTGCTTCTGGCCATCGTGAGAAACGGTCAATCATGGTAAGACAATAGTGGTAGTTTTGTTGTAAAGGCATAACAACTAAATCCAGGTGGACGTGGTCGAATCTTCCATTTGGCACAGCGATCTTCTCCGGCTGAAGGTGATTGTGCTTGTGAATTTTGGAGCGCTGGCATGGGAGACAAAATCTACACCATTTGAGGACATCTTTGTTCATCGAAGGCCAGACAATCTTCTGTCTGATTTGACGGGCAGTTGCTCGTCCACTGGGATGCGATAGATTGTGGATATATAATATGAGAAAGCCTGTTTGCGAAGTGATTGCGGTACAAAAGGACGGAGATTTGGTGTGGATACGTCACAGTATATCGAACTTTCTCCACCAAAACAAACTTTCTTGAGCTTTAAGGATGTAGTTCCTTGCAAGATGCGTGTCAATTCAAAATCCGAGGCTTGCTCCTCTTCGAGTTGCGCCCCGGTGATCGCTGTGGGCATCGTGATAGTAGTTTATAACGCCCAAGAAACGCCCTAGTTGGCTGATAGTTTCAGGACGAGCATAATTGAGGATGGCATCGATGCGACTGGACGGTGGTTTGATGCCGTGTTCGTTGATCGTGTAGCTGAGAAAATTAACTTGCGTTTGCGCTAATTCACATTTGCTCAGATTGATGCTTAGTCCGTGTATCTGCAGGACCGATAACACTGTTCGAAGATGTTCTTCGTGTTCGGTGATCGATTTCGAAGTTATCAGTATATCGTCTATGTAGCGATATACGAAGTCCATGCCGCGAAAAATATTGTCTATAAAACGCTGGAACGTCTGAGTCGCATTCTTTAACCCGAAAGGCATGTACTGGAATTCTATGAGTCCAAATAGGGTGCATACGGCCGACTTCTGGATGTCTTCTTCCGCCATGGGAATTTGGTAGTACGCCTTTACCAAATCAAGCGTTGAGAAGACTTTCCCATCATGTAGCTGTTCGGTGAAGTCGTGAATGTGTGCAATCGGATAGCGATCTGGTATCGTAATCGAGTTGAGCTTACGATAAGCGCCGCATGCCCTCCAGCCACCGTCTTTTTTGGTGGCCATGTGAAGTGGGCTGGACCAAGGACTTTTTGAGGGACGACATATGCTCGATTAGAAAGTTGATTTTCTTTTTCCAGTTGCAAGTTTATCTCCAGATAATCGGCTCGCGCCGAGTCCATGCGTGCCTCCAATTGCAGCAGGGACGTGCCGCCAATAGCAACGTCTTGAGTGCCCCCAATGACACCGAGTCTATGCCTGTTATTAATGGCAGCAGTGTTATTTGCGCCCGCAGTAGCGCTGCATTCTTGTACCGTAATCACCCTGTTATCTTGATTGTGCATGTTTGGTTGCATAGAATGTATATTCTTACGCCGTACTTCTTCTAATGTTTCACATGCAGATCTTTTTTGACTTTGGCACATGTTCACCAATCGCTCCTCCAATTTGGCCATTTGGTTTGCCTGTTCAGCTTACATACTTTTCATCAGTTCCATTAGGTCCCGGTAAATGTCGCTCTGCGGATCATTTTGATTTGCGCTCATTATTGTACTTTCTTTGTCGGACTCCATGTCCTCCGAAGTTGACCCACCATTGGCTCCACATTTAAATTCACCATTTGGTCTTGGTGTCGAATTGGCAGCCATGTCTCTAGAGCCAAACTTTAACCTTTTCTTGCTTCGCACTTCCATCTGTCTGCATGAGGCGCATGAAAATCAACGCTTTCCTCGAGCAGATCGGTATTCTTTTCACTGCCTGTGTATATGTGAATTTCATTACTTTTCGTAATTCTTTTATTAATTAAAAATAAATTAAATTTAATAAAGATGTGGCCACTCCGTGTGGCAAATGGAAAAGAACACCAAATAGTATCGTCTCAACTCGCTATGTTTCACTGTATTAGTAATAAATTTATTTATTGAATATAAACAAAATTCGCAAGAATTAGCAAGATTGTGATGCGCCGAACGCGCACAAATTAATATGGTAAATAATAAACATAACGTCACAGAAACATGGGGAAAAACATCTATAGAACAAGACGTAAGTAATAAACATGAAGTCACAGAAACACGGGGAAAAACATGTATAGAATAAGACCTAAATAAATGAAAGAATAACGGAATAATTCAAACCCAATACGCGCGCGCCAAGGATCGTGCGCTAAGGGTCACACTGTCCAGCAATAGTTCGGTCATTAATGCGGTCCGAATTCGGTTGGAATATGGGGGCACACTTTCCTCCGCCAAAGCGCTACATAAGGCGCACCCCAGCCCTCCGGAGGGCATTCAGTTCGGCCGGCGATCGGCGACAAGACCTCCAGAAGGAGCTAACAGAAACGGTCCAACAGCCCAGGATCAGCGGAGTTCAACAGAGCCATAGGAGGCGGGTTACGACGTGGTAACTAACTAATCGTAGTAGTCTTTGCGTATTGCATCTCAATCTCCGGCTCGGTTCACCGGCCCGCGCGTATCACTAGTAAATCTGACCAGCCTCTAAAACTGTTCTTAGTAGACCTTAGCGGCCTTTAAAACTCTTCTCACCATTAGTAGACCTGACCGGCCTTTGAACTCTTCTCACCATTAGCAGACCTAACCGGCCTCTAAAACTCTTCTCAGAATTAGTAGACCTGACCGGCCTCTAAACTCTTCTCATAATTAGTAGACCTCACTGGCTTCTAAAACCGTTTTCATAATTAGTAGACCTCACCGGCCTCTAAAACTGTTCTCATCATTAGTAGACCTAACCGGCTTCTAAAACTGTTCTTAATTGTAGTAGACCTGGCCGGTCTCTCAAACTTTTCCCCTTTATTGGTAGACCCGAACGGCCTCTTCCCCATTACTTCCCGTTCACAGGCAGTAGAGGTACTCGCGACCGCGTGACCAGAACACAAGTCTCTTCTTTTCCAGGTTCACCCTCACGTTTTTCATGGCCCTGGAAGTAGCGAATGCCCGAATCACCGACTTTTCGCATGCCAACTACATTCCCGTAGTTGATGGGGATATACTAGTATTTGAACAACGTGACCTCTTGAAACATTCAAGCAACCTTTCAGAGTTCGACAATATGTAGATGAAGCCTTTTCCCCAATCGCATATGCGCAGGTTACTAGAGGTCGATACAGATCACTTGAGAACTCTTGGGTACACCACAGGATTGTTAGAAGGCTAGATTTCCTAGGTTCGGCCTTAAAGGTGGCGGCGGGTACTCCTGATGCCTCCGATTTTCTGAAGATCAAGATAACAGAGGCTCAGTAGTGGAGTCCCATTAAACATTAATTCAGAAACTCAAAAGCAAATAAACAAAGTAACTGGCACTATTAACAAGGTAATTATTGTCAGAAAAAACAATTTGGTTGACACCCCACATTTATATAAAGCACTATTGGCAAGAAATAGAATGTTATTTACAAAAGTTCAAAATTGAATTCTCACCATCACATTGGCCAAATCGCACATAGTAATACCCACAATCCTTGATCATGCCGATTTGTAATCTCTCGTCGAACAAGACACTCCTATAGTAAGCTTAATAGAAGTCTCTAAAGTCAGGGTCCTACTGTACGAAATGATAATTCATGTACTAATAGCCTACCCAAGAGTCAGTTCAGGTGCAAGAAAGTCGCCGTATACCGTATCTCTCATATACACAGGTCACACTGGCAGAATACGGTCACTGGTTGCACTGGCACTACACACAACACCTTCTGTAAGCGGTACCAGAGCGAATCATATGCGCGTTCACTTCACGTGCACTCGAGGGAACGCATATGGTGACCTTCGAGAAAACGGCAAGGGCTCCAGGCTTGTGAATATTCGAATAGCGCTAAGCAAGCAGCCGGGTATTGTCACGTCACCACTACTTAACGTCATCGGCCACGATGAGTAGTTAAACACTAAGTAACTTTCTGTACCCTAGCAACTAAGTAGCTTCGTACGAACAATGCTGACACGCCTAATACAAGTTCAGCGCTCCGTGCTTAGAACGTCCAGCAGGTAATTGGGCACTGCCTATACGTGCCGCATTGCACTGCATGGGAATGCTGAGTCGGCTAGCCGACTTCGGCTTTGTGGTGTGATGCATTGGAGCTGGGGTAGACTTATGCTTTGATATATTTTTGTACTTTAGTTTGTTTTAAAGATCCGAAAAATAAAGATCACAAGCTCTGATCCAATTCAACTCCTGCTATAGCCGTTATCCTTTATTATTCATTCACAACTTGGCTGAGTCTCTAGGCCAGCAAGTTACGAAGGGCACTTACCCTTCCAACGTAGTCATACTAATTCACCAACAGAAGACGACGGTCAGGTGGCTACCGTAATACATCAACTCAGATCAGAGAGCTGCAACGAGTCAAACATATTTGTTCATGCTCGAGTACCGATTTGGACTCTCACTGATTCTTTCGGTTTGATTCATGTATGTATATGAATGGAACCATTTGCCTTCGACCAGCGATAACCTACACACTTTAAGTATTTACCAATCACCTCATATTTGATTTGCTTTTGCACGTTCACTATTGTAGGATACAACCAAAAATGATTCGCACTAAGGCTTGTATGATTGAAGTGTTTGAAAGAGTTCGGGTAGAATATCATACTCTCTGCAAGTACTCGAGTTAAACTTTTCGGTTAAACTTTTGTACAAAACTTAAAATGGAGAACAATACATACATTTGTAAATTGTGCTAATAAACTCATCGTACAAAAACGTGCAGCGGTGGTACCAACTGTACCCAGCTCCCCCCCCCCCTCTACCCATCACTCGTCACCATGGACTGGCAGGCCCCCCCGCGTGCCATCAAGCTAGGCAAATTAACGCCCTGCAAGAAGGCCCTTAGATCAAGGGAGCCCAGCACCAGTAGTGACTCCAGCACCTCGCATTCGGAGCCCGGTGAAGTCAAGCGCAAGCCTGCGCGCAAGCGCCAATTGGAGGAACTTGACGTTACCCCCAGCACCAGTGCAGCTTCGCGTCGTAGGCTTGCAAACAATCAGTTTGCCATCCTCTCGAGCGAAGAGAAAGATAATGACGACGACGACCAAGCCACCTCAGACGAAGTACCCGTACCCGCTGCCAACAAAACCCCGGACAAACCCAACCCGACCCCGAAGACCATCAAGCCACCCCCGATCTACATCCCTGACGTGACCAACATCACAGCGCTGGTTAAAATGATTACGACTCTCGTCGGTGCCCAAAAAGAATTCTCGTACAAGACTGAGAAGAACAACAATGTACGAGTAATGATGCCTGACAAGGAATCCTACACAGCCCTTCGTAAGCAGCTCGTGGCACAGAACAAAAGGCATCGCACATTCCAACCCAAGGATGAGAGAGCGTATAGAGTTGTCATCAAGGGACTGCATCACTCAACCGACCAAACCGAGATTAGAGAGGAACTCTCGAAACACGGCCATACTGTCAGGGACCTGCACAACCCAATCGGCAGGAAATCTAAGGAACCCCTGGGGATCTTCTTTGTAAACCTGGAACCGGCGAGCAACAACACCGAAATATACAAGCTGAAGAGGATCTGCAGGTCGGTCGTCACCATTGAGCCGCCTCTGAAATTCAACGACGTACCGCAGTGCTTCAGATGTCAAGGGTTCGGACACACCCAGCGCTACTGCTTTCTTGAGTTTCGCTGCGTCAAGTGTGGTGGCCTCCACGACTCCAGGGCGTGTGTAAAAAAGGACGACGAGAAAGCATGCTGCCTACATTGCCAAGCCGACCACCCAGCGTCGTTCAAAGGTTGCCCCGCATACAAGAAGGCTAAGGCTCAACAAGCGCCTAAGCCCAAACCAAGGAACACGGAAAGCAACAACAAGCCCTCTTTCGAGCTCCCAAATATCACAAAAGGAATGAGCTATAGAGACGCGCTTTGTGGCACAAACAAGCCCCAAGGAAGCATTCCCCCACCGACACCCCCAACCCCACCTGAAGCCCCTCAACCTAATCACATGGAGGCCATGTTCAATCGATTTGAGAGCCTGGTCGAAAAAATGATGGAGAAGATGTTTGCTCAGATGACGCAGCTTGTTGCTTCCATCCTCAACAGCAAGTCATGCAAATAAGTCTCAACATTGTCTTCTGGAATGCGAACGGCTTGCAGAGAAGCAAAGCCGAAGTCGAGCACACCATCAAAACCGATAACATCGACGTCCTATTGGTCTCCGAATCCCACTTTTGCCCCAGATCCCACTTCACCATCCCCGGATACGAACTCATCACAGCCAACCACCCATCAGGCAGAGCACGAGGAGGAGCGGCCATGCTCATCAAAAGCGGCATCCAGTTCACTGAACTGCCTGCGATACAGGAGGATTGGGCACAGTGTGCAGTGGCCAGAGTCAACAGCCTACAGGGAGATATTACGGTTGGAGCGGTTTACTTCCCCCCCAGGCACGCGATTACAGAAACTCACCTGCATGAGTTCTTCGAGTCCCTTGGACCTCGCTTCATTGCAGCCGGAGACTTCAATGCAAAGCACTCCTGGTGGGGGTCCCGCACAAATAACCCCAAAGGTAAAACGCTCCACAAGTACCTGATACGCAAAAACCTGGACTGCCACTCTACTGGAGAGCCCACACACTGGCCCTCGGACCCTTCTAAGCCGCCGGATCTGCTGGACATCGCGATCTGCAAAGGCATAGGTCGTGCCAAACTCGTCTGCACCACATACGACAGGCTCGTATCGGACCACAGCGCCGTCAACCTGCTCCTCAACATCCCCGTCCTCAGGAAGACGCCGCTCCGTAGACTCACGGGGAATCGTACCAATGCCCCAAAGTTCACGTTCTGGATGCTCTCCTCACTAAACCCAGACCCAGACCTCTCCACACCAAGCAACATAGACGCGGCCATTGATGACTTAAACAAGGAGATACATAATGCCGCCGAGTTTGCGAACCCTCCTCCCCCTACGACCCCGAGAATTCCAGCAAGGGACCTGCATCTGTGGTCCCCAGAAATAGCCGCCCTCGTGACCGAGAAAAGACGCCTCAGAAGGGTATGGTTCCTCTCGCGTAACCCCAGGGATAAGACAGCGCTCAATCGTGCCTCCAAGGAACTGAAGGAAAAACTGACGACCCTACGCCAAGACTCGTTTCAACGTTTCCTTGAAGACCTGGAACCTGGAGACCCGCAGCACAACCTGTGGAACGTCACGCGGCATATCAAAAGACCTGCCAAGAAAACGGTACCAGTGCGTAAAGCGGACGGCACCTGGTGTCGGTCTGAGGCAGAAAGAGCCGAAGCTTTTGCTGACCACCTCCACACTGCCTTCACACCGTTTGACCGATGCACAGCTGCAGAGCAAGCTGACACCATCAGAGCTGTTGAAAGCCCATGTGCTCCAGGACCAGCAATCCAGCCCGTTGCACCAGAGGAGATCGCGCAGGAAATTGCCTCACTGAAAAACGGCAAGTCCCCAGGCCCCGATCGCATCGACGCTACTGCACTAAAAATGTTACCCACATTTTGCTCACAGCTGATCGCAAACATATTTAACAGCTGCTTCCGGCTAGGGTACTTCCCGAAACTATGGAAACGCGCCGATGTGATCACCATCCTCAAGCCCGGTAAACCTGAAGCCAATCTCGCCTCCTATCGTCCGATCAGTTTGCTGGCAATCCTCTCCAAAATACTCGAAAGAGTATTTCTGCGCAGAGTGTTGCCAGCACTGGACGAGGCTGGTCTGATCCCCGATCACCAGTTTGGCTTCAGGCGCTCCCACGGAACACCAGAGCAATGCCACCGGCTTGTAGAGCAAATATTGGAGGCCTTCGAAAGGAAGCAATACTGCTGCGCCGTCATGCTGGATGTCAAACAGGCCTTCGACAAAGTCTGGCACCCTGGTCTCCACTACAAGATCAAGTCGCACCTTCCCGGATCCCACTTCGCCTTCCTCAAATCCTTCACCGAGGGTAGAGAGTTCCAAGTTCGCTGTGGAACAGCGACCAGCACGCCTAGGCCGATAAGAGCCGGAGTACCCCAAGGCAGCGTTCTTGGACCAATACTGTACACACTCTACACAGCAGACCTTCCTATCACACCCTCCCGAAGCCTAACAGTGGCCACATACGCCGATGACACCGCCTTCCTAGCCTCCGCCTCAGACCCCCAAGAAGCATCAGCCATCATTCAAAGCCAGCTGGATGCCCTCGACCCATGGTTGAAGCGATGGAACATTGCCGTGAACGCAGACAAATCCACCCAAACTACTTTCACCCTGCGCAGAGGAGACTGCCCCCCAGTCACGCTCAACGGGGAAACTATTCCATCTTCAAGCACCCCGAAATACCTCGGATTGACGCTAGACCGGAGGCTCACTTGGCGCCCCCACCTAATCGCCAAACGACACCAGGCCGACCTGCGCCTCAAGCAACTCCATTGGCTCATCGGGAAAAGGTCCAAACTTAGGGAGAACCTAAAACTCCTCCTGTACAAGGTCATCCTGAAGCCAATTTGGACTTATGGGATTCAGTTGTGGGGCACTGCAAGCGTCTCTAACCGAATCCGCATACAGCGCTTTCAAAACAAGTGCCTAAGGCTAATCTCTGACGCTCACCCATACCACGAGAACTCGACAATCCATAAGGAGCTAGGAATACCGTGGGTAGCAGAGGAAATCTCCCGATTCAGTGCGAGATACGCCAAGCGTCTAGACAACCACCCAAACCATCTGGCTATCAACCTCCTGGACAATAGTGAAACCACCAGGCGCCTCCAGAGGAAACACCCGCTTGATCTCCCCCACTTATAACCCACTACAATGAGCCCCCGACCTATCTACAACTTTGTAATCCCTTAAGTTAATGCCCCCCCCACCCAAACATTTAATTATTGTCCACATGGACAGATTTTAAATTAATAAAAAAAAAAAAAAAAAAAAAAAAAAAAAAAAAAAATACTTTATGTTTATATTTTTTTTATTTCCTGGTTTAAAATAAATATATGAAAATAAAATTTACTCGAGCTTGGGAGGTTTGTTGGCGTTAGAGTGGGCGTGGCAAAAAGTTTTTTTGCAAATCAATAGAAATTTATAAGACTAATGCACAAATGAAAAATATCAAAACATACCGTATAGCCAAGTCTGATTTCGTACTTCGTGCACAGTTCGCTCTAATTCAAATCAGCTTGACGCTGGGCAATACTTATTTTGAATGGACAAGTTGGTCTTGTTGGTTGGTACCGATTCTCTTTTTGGACAGAGTATTTGTTCATACTTAATCATACTCGATGCAGTTCTCTGACTCAGATCACCGACGCCCACAACCGAACGAAAGAAGTGAACAAGTGCGACGCGGGAAAAGGGCAGTGAGGTAACAGCGCAACCTGTTACGCCACCCTGCAGCTATTATTAGTTTAACTGATGACCAACTTCACCACGAACTAACAGTCCAATTAAGTTACAGAATATGAAGTTTGACAAGTGATCTTGTCGTTCTCTTTCAAAACCTAAAACAATTGGAAACAAAGAATTCTAGTCATGTAATGGTTGTGCTTTGTGAAATTCAGTTTGACTAAAATTTTATGACTTATTTTGACCCTGTGATGTTAAGATACAATATTATGATTTACGGATTTTTATCTTATTCAGGCATGCTCCGGTAATAGAATTCGTACGATTTTTACGATTTCGATTTTACATCGAAAAATTAATACTCTGGTTTTCGAAATCTTACGAATTTTTCGATTTGTAAAACTGGCACTTTTGTCTGGCCGAAATGAAAAGTAAATGTCTTTTTTATATCGAATCAGATCTTATTTACTAATGGAAAGAAATAGTTTACGCATTGGTCTATTGATGTTTATTCCCCATCACCACAAAATCATTCTGCCACTTGGTTATTTTATAAAAATATAATTTCTGACCCCACCTAATATTTGACAAACAAAATGTTGCCGTCTGCAACAAAAATTTACGATTGTGGGTCAATAAGTAGGTCGCCAAAAGCTATCGCGAAGGTTGCCATACTGTTCGTGGAACGAAACAGGCAGGTAAAAATATAAAAAAATGCATTATTTTATTAAAAGGAGGGCCAAAAGTGTTGATTGTAAATTATGCTATTTAATTTAATTACTTAAATGGTCAAAGCGCTGTAAAAAAAGTAATTGCGAACATCGGAAATAAAACTGTGAAAAAGGTGGCAGCTCTAGATGTTCTCAAGCCCTCCTATTTCTGCCTTCTCCTGGCTCCAAAAACAAGCAATTGCAAATATAAAACACATTTTTCACTTTGTTTGATTTTGACAAATAAAAAGAGCAGAAAGAAGCGATGAGAAACAAAACATTTCGATATAAAAACGATAGCAGAAATTTTGCGAAAACCAGATCACCTAAAAATACAAATTCGAAAAAAATACGCTTACCGCAGCATGCCTGAATAAATAATAAATAAAAAAAATTGTATTACATACCTTATAAAATTAACATTGCATACCTTCGGCATGCCCCTTTTAAACAAATATTGCATACTTGTCGTTGCATACCTAATATTTGTCACATTTAATTAGCCGTTTGTTGGTGCTCGGTGACAGTGTATTTGTGTAGTGCCAACCAACAGCTAATGAGTTGGTCAGGTACTTATAGGAACATAAAGGTTGAGTATGAAAGTGAGGATAGCTGGGACGAGGAAAAAACAAGCCATATAGTAGGTCAGCCGTTAGCTAGTGCGCTGGTAGACAACATCATGGACCCCTATCAAATCCAAGCACTTGTCGATTATGCCGTCAGGCTGGTATTGGCGCAACAACAATCCCAGTTTTAAACACAAATAAAGTGGCAATCGACCATATACGCTTACTACCTTTTTAAGCCTTATAATGTCAGCAGTGCTCATTACCAAGCTGTTGCCATCTTCAGAAACAAAATTCGAGGCGCAGCTGGAGCCTTACTTGTATACCACAACACTGTGATGAATTTTAATAACATTTTGGCCAGACTAGACTGCACTTACTCTTCCTGTCTGAGTCCCTACATCTGGTGAGGCAGAGACTAGAGATGGTCAGGCAGGGTGACCTACCAGCTTACCCAAATCTTCTGGGTGTTTCCGACTTCGTTAACAACGAAGTCAAGCAAATGCTAAAATATAGCATTATCACGAACTCAAAATCACCTAATAACATCCCAACTTGAGCTGTCGACAAAAAGAGCACTCCAAATATCCGAAATCATAGACTTCAGGAAGCTCAATGGGCTTACGATCCCAGACCGTTACCCTATGTCTAGTATTAACATAATTCTAGCGAATCTTGGCAAGGCGAAATTTTTTACTACTCTTGACCTAAAGTCACGGTATATACCAATTATACCTTGCGGAGCATGACCGCGAGAAGACGTAGTTTTCGGTAAATAGCGGAAAATACGAATTTTGTCGTCTGCCGTTCGGCTTGAGAAATGCATGCATCATTTTTCAAAGAGCTTTGGATGACGCATTGAGAGAACAAATTGGGAAAATATGTATTTGATATCATAATCTTTTCAAAAAACGAGCCGACCATGTTCGCCACATCGATACTGTGCTCAAATGCCTAATCGATGCGAATATGAGAGTTAGCCAGGAAAAGACTAGGTTCTTGAAAGAAAATGTAAAGTAGCTTGGCTTCACAGTAAGCAAGGACAGTACTCAACCCGATCTTTCCTTGGTTTAGCCAGCTATTAAAGAGTCTTCATTAAAGACTGCCGCCATAGCTCGCCCGATAACAGACAACTAAAAGGGGAAAACGGTTCGGTGGGTAGGGCCATGTCTAAGAAGATTTGTGTTGAGTTTGAATTTGTGTTAATGAAACTCAACGCAACGCTTTTCAAAGGGTTCGTAACATTCTGGCATCAGAAGATGTCATGCTAAAGTACCCCGACTTAAAAAAGCTTTTGACCTCACCACGATAGGAACACAAACGCTAAGATAAAGTGGTGTAAATTTTATATAGACCAGAATTTTTCACACAGTTTTCTATAAACCTGACAAAGAAAATTTCGGCCCAGACGCCCAGGCAACATTTTAATGTAATCATAAGCTGCGATTATTCACAGCGAGCTCTCCCTGACCTACACGGTCGAAACCATAGTCAAGCCTTAAAACTGCTTCAGAAACCAGATTATTCTGGAGGCAGCACGTTTTCCGCTCAAGCGAAACCTGGTGCTTGTCAGTTTTACTGACAAGAGCTACTTATTAAAAGCCCTGCAATAAGTCGATAGCCCTGACGTTATTAACGCCATTCAGTGCGACTTGCCCACACTAGCATGTTTCCAACACGACCTTTTACGCGCTTGCCAACCACCCAATACCGTCACTGCAAGAATGTCGTGTTGGATATAATCAATATCCAAAAAAAAAATCGTCGCTGCTGAACACAACCAACAAGACTTTCATAACTACTATTTCCCTAAAATAGGAAGGTTAGCAAAATAAGTGTTAGCTAATTGTAGGATCTGCCCCAAAGCAAAGTATAACAGGCACCGGCAGAAGCAAGAGCTCAGGTAAATAACCATACCCAGTTATAATGATGAAATGGTGCACATTGACATATTTTTGACCGACATTATGCTATTCCTGACATGCATCGACAAATTTTTTAAATTTGCAATAGTGCATCCGGTGACTTCCAGAACAACAATAATATTATCGGCCCCGTGCTGCAGATTATCAATACTCCCCAATATCATAACGGTCTATTGCGACAAAAAGTCCGCATTCAACTCAGAGACAGTCGCCTCAATGCTTAAACACAACTAAGGCATTGACATTGTGGATGCGCCTCCGCTTCACAGCTCATCCAATGGCCAAGTTGAACGGTTCCACTTAAGGTCCATAAGGACAACCTCAAGTAGGCATTCCCTTTACAGTTAGTTAGTAGGTTACATTAAGGAAACCATTGCACCATAATCTCACCTTATTTTTTTCCAGGTGCACCCTCACGTTGTTCATCGCATATGCGCTGGTTACAGATCACCTGAGAACCATGTTGTCCGTCCTTAGGGTACACCACAGGATTGCAAGGAGCCTAAATTAGCTTAGATCTTAGGTACGGTTTTTCTTTTCTTAACATCTCCTTCAGGTTGTGTATGTAATCTTGCAGCGTTATTCTAATTACGAAATTGTCATCCTGGACCGGATATCGCCGTATTTGTCTGGCATCATTTCGGGTCCTATCACTTGTTCCAGGGCCCGCTAATACGTCACCGACGCCGAGTGCAATCCGAACTGAATGTGTTGTCACGCGACCAGCTTCGTATTTTTTGTCACATTACCATCCCTGCGCACTCCATCCTCGCTTCTAATTTTTGGTCAAAAGTTCAAGCCCAGTACTATGGCATCGATGATGTTGGAAAGGACTAGCAGTTCCATTCTCATCGTCGTTTCTCTGTGCTTGACCTTTTCGAACATATAGCTAGCATTGGCTCTGGTGTCCTCCGTGGTCATCATTTTGTTTAAGTCTATGAGCACATTCCTTCGACATTACACGAAAGCCCTGCTGTGCCTTCTCAGCTCCTCAGTGTTCCTCTCTTAGGCAACTCGTTGGTAGCGGGCCCTATAGGTTTTCTCTTTCTTGAAACGCTCCCTTTGTGGGTCCAACTCCTTAAAAATGTTTGCCAACTCCATCAGTGAATCCAGCTGGCACTTACAGCGGCCAGCTCAGAGTGGTTGTGTCTCGTCTTCGTTTCCGCGTCGTTTTCGGCAATCATGACCGTGTCGGTTTGATCGAGTTCATCAGTTTGATCGATTTAGGTAGGTAGTTCCTCCTTCTGGAAATTCGAAGCTTGCGCATTAAGCGTACGACATTTCCACCCGTGGCTGTCGAGAGTCTAAGGTCCAGCGCAGTACCGATAATTAACGGTCTCTCCGCTTTGCTGGTGTCCAAGGTTCATTATTTCTCGATTAACCTTGCTGCCCTTGACTCCTCCCACTCTCCTTCATATAGACTTGATCGACTCCTTACACCTGAATAATTTCTTGCCGTACAAGCGCCAATATAATTGGAAACCTAATGTAAAGACAATTATAAATGTCTTTTTAAGAAATAATTTAAACAATTTTTTTTTTAATATTCGGTTTTGACTTTTATTGTTTGGTTGCTAGTCTTCAGTTGAAGGTTGTCATCAAAAAGGCGTTCGTTAAAAGAATTCAGTAGAGCTGGCTTCAGTTAAGGTTGAGAACGTTTAATTTGTAAGAAGTTCCTGTTAAGATAGAATGTATGTTTTATTCGTTAAAAGAATTCAGTAGAGCTGACTTCAGTTAAGGTTGGGAACGTTAATTTGTAAGAAGTTCCTGTTAAGATAGAATGTATGTTTTATTCGAAAATGCGTTTGACAATTTTTTTTAATGTAAAAGGGTGGAGGGTACTTTCCGTTAGACAGACATCAAAATATGTTTAGCTATTTGTCCTTTCATATGTAAAATTTCTGCATCAAGAGACAAAAGTTAGTTCTTTATTTCTTTGTGTGGAAACACTGATTTTATTGGTCTGCTTGCTACGGAATAGGTGCTAGCTCAGAAGATTTCGTGTGTTCGTCCCACCAAATTTATATTAAAACGTTATCACCCTGTTACCAGTAACAACACTTTGCAGTTCTCGTTTCTTGGATATTTATTTTTGCCTAGATTTATAATGTGATTTGATTATCCGGACGTCTCCGCTCTCCTGTCGTAGAACTGACCCTCGCCTGGTACTGCCGCGGCCACACGTGGTTGGTGACGAGAAGAAAGGCTGTGGGCTTAGGGAAGCGTCACCGTTCACAGACCAGGGTGAACAAGTGCTGGGCTCTGAAGGCGTTCGCCTCGCTAGCCACAACCTTCTCCTTGCTCTGTTCCGGCCGGTCACGCCAGACGCCTGTTTAGTTCCTACCGACGTTCCGCGCATCTAGCTGATGCCGACGGACCTGGGTGGTCCCGAGTGGTGCGGACCGTGCCGCTGGGTGCCCGTCACTTGGGCCGAGGGTTGTCGTCGTATGCGGATTCAAGGCAGCTAACGACGGCCGGGATCAGCAAGGCAAACGCCTGGTTGGCAACACGCCAACCCCACGTCTGCACTGACTGGTGGATCCGGCAACCGCCAGGTTCACGTACGTAGTCTTCGACGCAGTCACCACAGTTCCTGCCGCCTCTTCGGGTTTGGCCCCGCCTGTTAAATGCTTCCGGACAAACCGTGCTTCGTCGTATTGGACCTCAGCTACCTGAGCCTCAAACGTCTCGATGTAGCAATCTTTTTCCTGGCTATCACGACTGTAGCTCTATTGCTAACTTCGTTTCTTCACGTTGTTGACTTGTATACTCGTTCTCCTTGACTGTCCAGCTTCCAGCGTTCGGGCTGCTTTATACCCGTTGCTCGTAGAGTAAAAGGTATAATGGATTCGCTTGAAAAGCTTGTAACAGGCAGAAGGAAGCGCATTTTATGAGTCGAACTAATGTCCCGTCAGTTGACTAACATTGTCCGTTAAGAATAAAAAAACATGGAGATATAGATTTCACGTCTTTATTTCTTTGATCTCAGCTTAAGAAAAAATTGTAGTGATAAAAATCTTTCTTGTGCTCCCCATTTGTTTACATTATTTCGCCCGCTTGACATATTGATTTTATACAATAATTGAAGATATAGAGTGCCGCTTAGGGAGAACGGCATCGCTTGCTCCGGATGTTGATTGTTTACATTGCGTGCACCCTCAGCATATTCATATATGTATATTCGAACAGTACTAGATATGTAAATATGTTACTTCCCTTCCTTTAAAAGGATTGCCTATGCTTGTGCTGGCATTACGAGGTACAATGCAGGCATCTGGTTTTGCGCCGGTTCTATTTGGTTTTGTTGTTCTTGATTATTTTTTTCTTGTGTTTCTTGATAATTTTTTTTTGTTTTCTAAGTTTTAAATATAAGAACGGTTCTGGACTTAGTGTAGAAATTTTTGATAGGATAAAAAAAATGATAATAACAATAACTACAATTATTAATGTTATACAAAATGTGGAATTATTTTCTGAAATTAATTTTAAAACGTCATTATGTTCTACCCTTTTTATCTTAGTTATATTAATCGGTAAATACAAATACAAATAAATCAAATTCTGGACTTTAAGAATTTTCCCTTAAAATAACATTTCCAATCTTAGCATTTTTTTTTTTTAATTCCTTTTTATTCCTCTCGGGAACTTAGGGCTTCTACGAGAGCTTTCCATTTAAGGCCGTTTTTTTGTTTAAACTTCTCGTATTAGTTTCAGTAATCGTTGTGTTTTTCGACCGAACTGGCGTCTACGGTATTGTGTTGTTATTCGTAGAAAAGCGAACAGTCTGGTAACGCGCTCGCCCTGCTGGGTGTTGTTGCTGTTCGCAGAAAAACACAGGGTGCGCTTGGTACTATGTGGGTACCCCCGTTTTTTCTCCCATGTAGTGAGGAGGGGGGTGGGGCGTTGGAGCAATTGGAAGTTGCCGAAAATTGTTGTAATAGTCATTTATTATGTGGAAGAATACTTTCTAAAAGTTAGAAAAGCATTTCAGAGAGGAAGTTTTTGTGTGGCCATGCTCTCGTCATGGGTGGGGTTTGAGCAGGTAGTTGCACTATCCACTACACCACGAGGCCCCACATCTTAACATTACATTGTTTTAATCATATGATTTTGTTTCTATTTATATTAAAATCCCCATTTTAACAATTTTGTGAGATTGTAGTTTCAGTTAAATTCTATGTAAGTATTATATTTGGTTCAACGTATTGGATAATTTCCCTTTAGGGAGTTAGTATAAAATTACAAATTTGATTCTTAAGCTTAATTATATTTATAATGCATTCATTCTTAACTTCTTTTTTGTCTTGATTATAAATTTCATTCTCATCTTTAAAATATGTTTGTTAATCTGAATAGCCATAATCTGATACCCATTATGGTCAGGATAGGGAATAAATTTGATTATATGGTGTCGAATATGAATTAATCCGATATCTTTTTGGGCACCAAAGGGTATGTAAAGTAGCGGTTGTATAAGGGTGGAGTCCGAATGGATTTCACAGGTAGGGTGGGCCAATAACACTTTATTATCTGATACGTTACCGTTTGGTTATCGTATTTGCACCTATCGTCTACTGTAATAAAGCTATGACACTCTTGTTCATCTTAACACAAAAACCACTCCCATTTTCGCTGAGTTTGCTGGTCAAAAAGGTAGACAGAGTGTGTTGAGGTGGACAACGCTCATTGAGTGTTTTCGTTACATTTATGATAGAGGCCCAACCTAAGGGCTAGCCCGATGCCTGCCTGATTAGGCATCTGTCGTTTGACAGCCAAGCTTTCCGTTAATGAACAATTCATCCACATTTAGTCAGATATTTCTTATTCCGTCCTGGAATTTATGGTCTAGATTCGGTTATGGATAGATTCTTACTTTTCTTATTGGTAAGACTTCATAAATAAATGAATGACATTTATCTTACAACTCTTTATTCATACAACATTCATATTCATATACAACATACTGCTTTACTACTCAGGGTTCGTTACAGAATATAATTTAACGACTTGCTCTCACCCGGAGCCAATGACCCGTTCTGGTTAAGGTAAACAACCTGCCTTAGCCGAGCCCCGCAGACGAACCCCGCCCCACCATGATTGCAACCACAGCACAAACAACGGAAGCGGCAAGTGGAGCACAGTGCCAGCGACCATATGCTGCGTAAACGTTCTCACGCCGGCACATCGACGGCGAGTTTGTGCGACGTAAACGTTCTCACGCAGAAATGCAACGCGAGCGCTCTTTAGAAAGCGCTCCGACGACCGGCACGAGCGCGTGTCAGCGTAAGCACATTTACGCTAGCACCGGCGGTTACCCAGGCGGGTTGGCCACTCGATGGAGGCAGAACCGATTTGGCGACGACGACAAGCAGAAGTCCAACCCTAATAAGAATTCAATAAATAAAATTATAACAATCGATCAACCAACTTGTGTTCTCCTTGTAAAGGGATCAAGATCTTAGGTTCTCCTGCATTGTGGATAGCAACATACGTTCTCTTATTGTCAACGAACGAGAGCAACATGAAAAACTGCTACAGGTAAAAGTATACGTTCAACAATGACCGCCAGTAGAGTTACTGGCGGTAACTGGCGCCCGAACAGTCGGTGCATGTGTGTGAAAATAAAAAACGAAACAATAAATAAAAAAGATTAAAGATTCGAATGTGCAATATAAAATAATAAAACAACTACCCGCTGCGGTGGAGATGCGCGACAATATGCGAACAACATCTTCCACGGGCGCATACAAGTTGTAGTAATGAAAAACGACTACGCACTGCGGCGGTATAGCTTTTCGCTGATTCGCGAGTGTTAAAATGTCGTGGCTAAACACCAATATAAAACAGTAAAAACGAAAACCGCGGCGGCAATTTATTTACGAGCGGCCCCATTTCATAACAAACACTTGATATTCAAGTATAAAGTGGTGAGTGGCAGTCTACTGGAAAGGCTAAGAGGCGCGCAGTGCGTCCGAGAAAGCTGCCCAGTTGTCTGTAAGGCAACCGTACCTTAGTAGGCTGTGTGCCAAAAAGGATATCTACGGACCTTCGCGGCCGGTGCCCCAATAAGTATACGAGAATCCAATCAATAATCCTAAACAAACAGTACCTCTATCACGGCATACTGCACTGTAAAAAATTATATTAAAGGATTTAACGATAACATCATCAAACAAGTGAAAACTTATTAAGAAAAAATTATAAAAAATATGCAATTTATGCGACCTTACTAATAAATGTTCCTTTCATTAACAGATCAATTCAAACGTAAGAGTACAAGTTTGAAGAGCAAACAAGAAAGGAAATCATATACAACGGTGAGTGAAAAACTTTGCCAATAGGTCGAAATTAATAAAAACAAAATATAAACTCGAGTATTGAAGAAGATCATTAAGACTCTTAAGCTAAAAACTCTTCGCTACTTCGCTGTTTTCAAACATTGGTGACAACTTAACCACCGTTTAAAGAAATCCCGCGTTAGCTCTTACTTATCCGGGTTTCACGTCCTTGCTTACCTTTTGTATCACCTCCCTACGAATTTATAGAATGGAAGAGATTAAAGAAACCCTCCCCAAATTCAACGATACGTTGAACAATTTGATCACCGCGGTTAACTCAGTTAACTCACAGAAGACAATAAGAAGTTGAGCGCTAGGTTAGTTACCCTAGAGGGGGATTTCGAGAACAGGAATCCTGTTGATACTCAGGCGGTACCATTAACTAGGGCCCGCAACGAGTACGAATTGAGGGAAACTCCAACCTTTCCCGATTGCGTTAAAGAGTTACAAATATTCGAGGGCCAACCGGAGACTTATATTTCGTGGATTAAAAGAGTGCAGTCCATTCTAGGTGACTATCAAGTCATTAGAAATAAGCCTCTGTATAGGTCCATCGTTTTACACATCAGACATAAGATTAGAGGTAACGCCGACACGGCGTTATTAGCTTATGGCATAGAGGACGATGATTGGGAAGAAATCAAACGCGTCCTTTCCCTCAACTACGCTGATAAGAGGGACCTTCCTACCCTAGAACACCAATTATGCCAACTAAATCAGGGTACCCAGACCCTAGAAAAGTTCTATATGGCAGTAAATAGCCATTTCTCTTTGATTTTGAATAACTTGAGAAGTGGCAATAGAGAGGCTGTCGTCGTGAGTGCTCTTATCGAAACTTATGGGGACAAGGCGCTGGACGTCAGAGGCGATTGTTCAAGGTGGTTGTTGGTCCGTAATCCAAGGACTTTACCTATTCTTTCTGCCTTGAATTACAAAATGTTGGTTCCAGGGCTGGCACCGGTCCCTCACAGCGGAATAATAGATTTGCACAACATTTGCAACACTATCAGCCTAGATTCACCGGTGTATATCAGGGCTATAATAGACCTCCGATAGACAGTCCCTACGTTCACTTGAACCAGCATGGACCTAGAGGTACTCAGCATTCACTAAGGTGGACACGGCAACCCGCGCCATAAAAATGAAGTCTAACCGATCGGGCCAATCGCATCAGTCTGGATACGGTACCCCTCACAATGATTCCACCGGCCATAAAAGATCATCAACTAGCTACGCTAACCCCTTCCAAAAAGCACAGCGACTTTATCATATAGAGGCAACACCAACTCCATACGCCGAAACTGAAGAAAGGAACGGCCAATACGTTCCTCCATCTTCCTATTTTGAGCAAGGTCTTAACCATGAGAGACCATCAACCAAACGAATTAGACAACGGGAACTCAAAAACGGGAAAACGTTATCCAAGGGGGTTCGAATTTTATTACGAACGCCTCTCCAGCGTCCCATACCTAGAGTATGGAACCAAGGATGGGGCTAAGTTACACTTCCTTATAGACACCGGCGCGAATAAGAATTTCATCAGTCCCAAAAATTCCGCAGGAAATACCCCCATTCCTACCTCTTTCCAAGTCTAATCCGCTGCAGGTAATGTGAAAATCACACATCACCTAGTAGGCAAATTCCTTGAACCAATCGGCAATAGCAGCCCAACTACCTTTTTTGTTCTTCCCGGCTTGCATTCCTTTGACGGAATTATCGGGGACGACACTTTAAAGGAAATTAAAGCTTTGGTTGATAGGAAGAACGACTGTCTTATTGTATCCCCGGGATTCCCTGTTAGGCTGCGAACATCCAGAAGATATAAAAAGTACCCTTACCTTTCTGTTAAGCTCATACTCGGCTCTCCTTGACCCACTTTCACCGGGCGAAGCAGTCCACACGAGTGTAAAAGCCGAAATTCGTACTACCACTGACGACCCTGTGTATACTAAAAGTTACTCCCATCCTGCAAACATGCCAAACGAGGTTGACAGGCAAATCACGGAACTTTTAGCTGATGGCATAATTCGACCTTCAAAAAGTCCGTATAATTCTCCAATTTGGATGGTTCCCAAAAAACCAAAACCAACCGGAGAAAAGCAATATCGCCACGTGATGGATTTTAAACGTCTCAGCTCGGTGACAATGTCAGACACTTATCCAATTCCAGATATTAATTCCACTTATGTCAGCTTGGGTGAGGCTAAATACCCTTGACTTAACGTCAGGATTTCACCAGATTCACATGAAAGAATCTGATACGCCGAAAACTGCGTTTTCCACTTTGAATGCAAAATACGAATTTCTGCGCCTTCCTTTTAGGCTAAAGAATGCCCCTTCTATTTTTCAACGCATGATTGACTATGTGTTAAGAGAACACATTGGTAAGATTTGCTATGTCTATATAGACGACATCATCGTCTTTAGCAAAGATTACGACAGTCACTGGGCGAACTTGCGTCTGGTCTTTAACAGTCTTAAGGAGGCAAGACTCCAGGTTAACCTTGAAAAAACCGAATTCCTATCAAATCAAGTTAAATTTTCTCAGACGAGAATTAATCTCAATACCCTCTTGAAGGAATACCTGAAGCCACTAATTATCAATGGAGTTAAAATTCCCGACGACTCCTTGCAAGACCTGTTGCTCCGCTAACTGTAATGGTTATAAAATTCGTATAACACAAAGGTTAGTGTCGGGTTTGAATAACAGCGAAGAAATTTGCGAGGTCATCGAGAAAGAGCACCGCCGGGCCCACAGGGGCCCAGCGGAGGTAAGAATTCAACTCCTGGAAAAATTGAACTTTCCACGAATGGCCAGTACTATACGTGCTCAAGTGTCTGCCTGCGAATGTTGTAAAACATTCAAATACGACCGCCACCCTAAAAAACCAGATTTGCAACCAACCCCCATCCCGAACTATCCATGTGAAATACTGCACATTGACGTATTCGCCCTAGAGAAAAATTTTTTTTGAGCTGTATCGATAAATTTACTAAATTCGCTAAACTTTTCCCGCTGGAATCCAAATCGGCTATCCATCTGCGAGAAAAGTTATTGGAGGCCATTGATTATTTCACTGTACCTAGGGTACCTTTTTCTGATAATGAAAAAGGTCTTCTCTGTCCTACTGTTTTGAATTACCTTAGAGCCCTGCAGATCGAACTCTACTATACGCCAACCCAGAAGAGCGAGGTGAACGGCCAGGTGAAGAGGTTCCACTCCACATTTCTAGAAATCTATCGCTGCTTGAAAACCGAATATCCCACATTTAAAAGCACAGAATTGGTAACTACCACAGTAGATTGGTAAAACAATTCTGTGCACTCGGTAACAAATAGGAAACCGGTAGATACTTTTTTCGATTGTACTTCCCGAATTAATTTTCAGTGTTTGTCAGATTTCAAACGACAAACCAAGGGAAGATATAAGGGGTCTTATTGAGCATAAACAGGCCTTGGTTATTAGTGGCCGTAATAAAAAAAGACATTGACTTCTCAATATGACGAAGGTGAGAAAGTCTTTATCAAAAACAAGCAGATTAAGACAAAGGAAAAGCCCAAGTGTAAGGCCGAGGTGGTTCAGGAGGATAGGACGGTGACACTTAGGACGAAATCGGGAAAGATTTTCCACAAGTCAGATGTTAAGAAGTAGCGAGGGGAAGCCCTCAATCTTCTTTCTTCTATTTCAGTATTTCTAATAAAAAGAATAAAAACTGGCAAAGATTTTTCACCCGCTTAGGATATGAAAAAAATAAAAATAAAAAAAAACACTTAAGTAATAAAAACCAAAAAATATTACAGAAAAAACATAAAGACACGAAATTCTGCAAAAAAGAGACACATAGAACACACAAAATGCTTAAATAAAAAAACACACACACTAAACACCGAACACCATGATTACGAAATACAAAAACTCTTAGAACATCATTATAGGCAATAGGATATAGGCACACTCAACACACTTCTTGTGACAGCATAATACCACTTAAGTAACGATTGCGTAATGTTTAGAGTATAATATTTTAAGAGCACATGTAAAACTCTACTTCCTTCTCCCCTTATTTTCCTTCCCAATGTTATAAGCCTTGTGCTAGCTCATGTCGTCTGTACCTTCCACATAATTAAAACAACTCCCCAGTAGTCCCTTTACAACAGGGGACAATTGGGCGGATAAACGGTGTCTTTAAACTGGCACGCGATATCGACCTGGGCAGAATCCAACAGCTTCTCGGTGAACTGGAGTCTGCCGGAATGACGGATGGACGAATGGCCGCCCTAGTAACACAGTTTTTAAAAGATGCGTCAGAGGGAATGCGTCGACTATCGAGAGTACGCAAAACACGGGCTATAGAATGGCTAGGATCCGCCTGGAAATGGGTCGCCGGGTCTCCAGACGCAACAGACTGGAGCACTATATTGAAAGCCCAAAACGAAGTTGTGCCGAATACGGATCAGCAGATTCGAATCAACTCGAAGCTCTTCGACTCAGCGCATGAATCAGCGCTGCTATTCAACAAGGTAGTCCAAAGAGTCAACGCGATCGACGAAGACTTGCAGGCCACAGCATTAACTCTGCACAGAGCCATTATACTGGCTAATCAAGTCGGCGAAATTATCAAGGCATGTCAGTTTGCCAAAACGGGAACGGTCGACTCGAACCTTTTGGACCATGAGGAGGTGAAGACGATCTTGAACGTAGTCTGTAACCTCCCTTACCAGAACGCGATCGAGGCCATCGAGTTTTCCCGTCCGTCGGTAATGACAAATGGTACAATGATATTGTACATTCTGGCGTTCCCGAAGGTTAATGACCGCCAGTAGAGTTACTGGCGGTAACTTATATAATTAACGTATTAAATTCAGCGGGTCAGCCAACGACATTGCCATTGAGGATTTTATTTACCTTGTAAATTGTCTTACTTCGCAATGCTTAAGCGGAAATTCGAACTACTTTCCCAATACGCTAATTTACTGTTTGCAGCGGCGGCCTTAGCATTTTATTGGCGTGTTCATAGATCGGCAGATAACATAAACTGGAATGTATTATTTAGGGGCTTGAATGAAAGATATGCAATGCTTTTCATTGCAGATTCACCTCGTGAACCAATGCAGGAAAGTAAAATTACTATGAAAGTTTGTCATAATCATAAACCAGAGATCAAGCATGTACTACTGCACATTGACTCTCCAAACATTGCGTAATTAATGTCATCGACACGAAGAATTTTTTCGTAGCACTCGGATGACAACCAATATATCGTCCGAACACAGGCAAGCGTTTTGTGAAGCCAATCCTCCATGAAAAGAATTCCGAAGATCTATCTGGGGAAAAACATGATGTCGAGAACGAAAATGTTACGTTAGGGGTTTTGAGAAAATTAAGTGCTGGAACTGTTACCAGAATAGCCTTAAAACACGCCGTATTTTCTGTTATGGCTATGGTAATTCGGCTTCGGAAAACTCCCAACAGGGCAGTCGTTCTACAAAGAAAACGGATGTCTGCCGTTAGCCTTGAAAACACAAACAGAACGAGATTCTGTGGCAATTGATGTTCATTCCCTTTTTGCCTTATACTCAACCTCACGTTTCAATATCCCAAACTTTCAATGCATATTATTTGCGATTGCTGTAGTACGCAGGTCGTAAATTTCAAATATTTAATACCAATTCTATTAATCATTGTAAGCGACGTAAGCGATCATTACGCCGAATTCGCAAATTTTGGATTCTTAAAAGACCATTCAATAGTTTAACCATTTCATTAATCGTCCACAACAAAACTATAAACATTGACATATTTGGTCAATCGCATTGGACAGTGGACATGGACAGTGGCGCCAACAAAACCGTTATAGGTGGTAAGCTAGCTCACCAAATACTATCAGCTAAGCCATTTCATAAATTTAGATCGGTTGTATGAACTGCTGATGGCCAAACTCAAAGTGTTACAGGCACTATAAAAATTCCCTTGACCTACAACTCAATTCACAATAACTTTGAATTCTGAATAGTACCCTCCATAAAGCAAATCGTAATATGCGGAATTGATTTCCGGTATACGTTTGTTATTTCTATTAAGCAAACAGTTTCGATCAACGAGATCAACTGTGAACCTGAAGAAGACTAAGCGCTTACGATTGTCTAATTCACAAAAACAAAATTACAGAAAGTAATAGACTTTTTCCCATTGTTCTAAAATGAGGGCTTGGGATTAAGTAGTCTGATAGAGAACAATATCGACACATCCAATGCGAAACCGATCAAACAACGGTTTTATCCACTTTCGCCAGCTAAAGAAAAACATTTGTGTTTAGAAATAGAGCGCCAGAAATAGTCGAAGAGTGTGCCAAGACGTACTGATGTCGCACCCCGTGTTTGCTGCACGATCACAGGCGGAAAACCGTGAATTCCACACTTGTTTTCGGCCAATTATAAAATACAATCAATTTTTGCGTTACGCCCGGCTGACTAAAGAGCTGATAGCGCTACCAACCAATCACTGAAAACGCGGGGGTGGCCCAGCTGACAGTGATGCCAGTCCGATCGAACAAACACAGTTGCCAGACCAACTGTGCTGCTAGACAATGTCCGTTTAGTGCCAATCGTCAAAACTCAAATTTGAACTTAAATTTAAAATCTCGTGGGAAAAGACGCTAACTAATAAAAAAAACATTCCTCAAAGAATTTTACATTAATTACTAGTGTTATGACTAAGACAAGTGCATATTTGTCTAAAATCTACAAGCTACAGCTCCTGCTGCACCGTGCTCCTACGATCACCGTGAAAGACCCACACAAACGCAACGGCCCTATACAATGTACAAGCTGACAGGAGTATGCACACAAAGATACAACTCCGTAAGCTGCCGCGCAAACGAAAAAGACCCCTTAAAGAAAATATGTGCCAACTGTCGAGGAAACCATACGGCAAACTACAGAGGCTGTGCGGTCAACAAGGAGTTAAATAGTAGCATGAAACGAAACACGTATCATAGCCCATAAAGTACCCCAGACATATTTTTCGGCAAAGCAGCCAGATTTTCATTCGGTCCGCTAAATATGACTAGGGGAATCTCCTACGCAGAAGCACTACGAACAGGCATGGAAAATCCACTCCAGCCACACTCAGAAAACGCTAAGCATGTCCCAAGGCAGGCACAAAGCAGTTTGGAAGCTATGCTGGTCACCATGTAACAATGTGTGATGGAACTCATATCGTTTATGAAAAGAACTATGTAAACCCTTGTCCAGAACCCGAACATGGTGATTCAGTTGCTTGTAGCACAACAGTCCAAATGATAAGTTAATAAACTACGTATTTCCATGTGGAATGCCAACGTCATTTCACGGCATAAACTTGAAATAGCGCCATTACTGAATTCAAATCACATCGACGCCATGCCCTTATAACTTCCATATAGGAGGCTACAGCTTCTACCGCACAGATCATCCGGATGGAAAAGCTCAAGGCGGAACCGGCACCTTCATCAGAGAACGCACCAAGCACCACTTTCACGAAAGGTTTGCAACAAAATACTTGCAAGTGCAGTCAGGAAACGGCAACCTTTGCATTGCCGCCATGGACTTACCGGATCTCTCATCTGACCACTCGCCTTTGTTGATAAGCCTTCTTCAACGCCCAGATATTAGGGGCCACCCCTATAGGCTGATGTCACACAACACAAACTGGATAAAATACAGAAAGTATGCGAGTTCCCACATTTATCTAACTCCTCAGCAAAATATAGAAGCCGACATTGACTGCTCTACCGCCGCTCTAGAAAAGGCACTCGTCACAGGAGCCAGGATCTCAACACCAAAACCAACTAACCAGCCTGCGAATTGAACAGCTGGTTCAGATCGCAATTCTTAAAGCAACGTCTTAATGAAGCCATCCGCAATCTAAACCGGGCTCTGAAGCAAGACGGTGAAAATTCCCAACTAAACTATATTGGAAAACTCTCGCCAACCAGGGCTCACCAAACCGTCTCCCCGATAAGAAATTCTTCAGGTCGCTGCGCACGCAGCGACATAGACAGAGCCGAAACATTTGCCTTACAGCCGATCCCCTCACAATGCACATGTTCTTCCCCAAATCCACTCCGGTTTGGAACCTACGCCAACTTCATTTCAGCCGAATGAGATCACAAAAGTCATTGGGGAACTAAAACCAAAAAAGCTCTAGGCGGCGACCTAATAACTACAAAAATGATAATGTAACTTCCGTACTGTGCAGTTGAGGTCATCTGTAAACTCTTCAGCGTAAAAAATCAATCATAATAATGATACCTAGGCCCGGAAGGGATCATACGATTCCGTCATCCAATAAGTTTATTATCATGCCTGTCGAAATTATTGGTTGCCTTCTAACGCGCATAATACCACATATGGAAGCTCAAAACATTATCCCAGCCCATTAATTCGGCTTCAGAGGAAAACACGGAACTATCGAGCAAGTCAACAGAATAACATCAGAGATTCGCACAGTCTTCGAGCGTAAAGAATATTGTAGCGCGATTTTCCTTGATGTATCTCAAGCATTCGACCGCGTCTGGCTCGAAGGACTTATGAATAAAATGTAAACACACTTACCTGGGTACACTCATAAACTCCTTGAATCTTACCTTTACAACAGAGCCTTCGCAGTGCAATACAACCATATCCGACAACTACCCAATCGATGCTGAAGTCCCACAAGGCAGCGCACGAAACCAAAACAAACACAGGGACCTCGGCACTCTCACAGTAAAAGATTAAATAAACAAGCAAAAAACGTCGCACAATGAAAAACTCTCTGCCCACCCAAATCCCCTTGCAAGGGCCCTGATTCGGGTTTCCGACCGAGCACGCCTTCAACGTACCGACCTTCCAACCCAGCCATAATTTGTCAGGGCCATTTTCACTGTTAAGTCTTTATGACTACTAGTTAGGTTATAGTATAAGATTTTTTACACTTATTGTTAGTGTCGAAAACAAAAACGAAAAAAATTTGAGTATCTTATATTGGATGCCCAGCTTATAAGAAAATTTGAGCAGGTGTCTGTCCAGTCGTGTCATGTTAAATTTTATGGCTGTACGTTTAAAGGATTGTTTCTATCTTGCTTAATTTTACTTCTTCGTCATCAGATGAATTGATTATTTGAATTTTTTCATTTATTGTTTTATGTAGTCTTTCGACATCTGCTACACCGTTTTTTGCCGTGTTCAGTTGCAATTCGATTAAGTTAAGCTGGAGAAAGCTTCGTTTGTCTGCCTTTAGTAATTTAGGTTTACCTAACTGATAAAAATGCGCATTAATGCGTTCCTGCATTTTATTCAGTCATTTGTTTTAATTTGCTTAAGTGTAGCGAACTTAGAATAAATATCAATGCAACTGATGTAATGTTTTCCCTCAGACGACTAAATATCTACCACAAATTTGTCTTAGCAATGTTCAGGATTACGTGTAATTTTAAAATGCATTTTGGTGTTTCTATGTTCTGTTTTGGGAAAATTACATATGGTGCATTTATTTAATATATTCTGAATTAGTAGTTGGCTATTGGGAAAGAAGTGATTTTCTTAAAATAATTTTGTAATTTTTGTATACCTGGATGTAAAAGTCTTTCATGTGATTTTTTTTTTTAAATGCTTTGCTTTTATTTATTACGAGACTAACAATAAGTGTATCAAGTCTTATACTATAACCTAACTAGGAGTCATGTAGACTGAGACAGTGGCCCTGACAAGTTATGGCTGGGTTGGAAGGTCTGTACGTTGCAGGCGGGTTCGACTGGAGAACGCTTTTTGCTTGTCTATTTCATCTTTTACTGCGAGAATGCCGAGGTCCCTGTGGATGTTTTGGTTACGAATATACCATGGTGTCCCTGTGATAGTTCGCAGGATCTTTGATTGGGCTCGCTGTATGATGTCTATGTTGGTTCTGCTCGTGTTCCCCCACAGCTGGGAGCCATACGTCCAGATTGGCTTAAGAGTGGAGTTGAAGAGCAGGACCTTGTAGTCCAGACAAAAGGGCGATCGTGAGTTTATAATCCAGTGGAGGCTGCTGGCTTTCAGTTTTAGGTGCAGTTTCTTGCATTTAATATGTCTACGCCATGTTAGACGTCTGTCGAGGTGGATGCCGAGATACGTTACTTCATTAACTTGGGGGATCTGCGTGCTATTCATGCATACGGAGGGCAAGTTTGTCTGTTAAGGGTAAACGTTATGTGTTTACACTTTTGTTCGTTTATTTTAATACGCCAGTCAGATAGCCCGTTCTCGACTACCACGAGGTGGTTGGCGAGTTGGGTTGTTGCACGGACTGGGCATCTGGAACGGCTAAGGATCGCAGTGTCGTCGGCGAAGGTGGATGTTGTTAGTCGGTCACTCGTGGGAATATCTGCTGTGTAAAGGACAAATACAGTTGGCCCAAGTGCGCTAATTGATAATTGATTTTTTCCATTTCCTTGGATAGTAGCCGAGACTTATGATTCCATTGAAGAGTTTACAGATGACCTTAATAGCACAGTACGGAAGTTCCATTATCATTTTTGTAGTTATTAGGTCACCGCCTGGAGCCTTTTTTGGTTTTAGCTCCCTGATGACTTTTGTGATCTCCTTCGGCTGAAATGTAGTTGGCGTGGATTCAGTTTCGAGGTGGATTTGCGGAGGAACATAATCATTAGCTGCGAGGCAAATGATTCGGCTCTATCTTTGTCGCTGCAGGCCCAGCACCCTGAAGAATTCCTTATAGGGGTTACGGTTTGAATTGGAGAGCTTAGATTTGGGTGAGCCCTTCACAAGGGATGCTTTGTGCTAGTCGGCGAGAGTTTTCCAATATATTTAAGTTGTTCATTTTCAGCTTCTTGCTTCAGGGCCCGGTTTAGATTGCGGGTGGCTTCAGTAAGACGTTGCTTTGAGCATGGCGATCTGCTGGTTTGCCACGCTCGTCGCAGACGCCTCTTTTCTAGAACCAGCTGTTCAATTTGCCGGTTGGTTTTGAACTTCTTAAATTCCCCATCCTTCCGTTTAGGGGTTGAGATCCTGGCTGCTGTGACGAGTACCTCTTCTAATGCGGCGGTGGAGCAGTCGATGTCCGCTTCGATATTGAGTTGGGGAGTTAGCTCAATCTGGGAACTCACATACTTTCTGTATTTCATCCAGTTAGTGTTGTGCGACGTCAGCCTGTAGGGGTGGTCCGCAATTTCTGGGCTTTGAAGAAGGCTTATCAACAAAGGCGAGTGGTCAGATGAGAGATCCGGTAGTGCTATGGCGCTTATTAGATTGCGTGGGATGTTTTTTGTCACCGCGAAATCAATTAGATCTGGGAACTTTTTTGGGTCTGCAGGCCAATATGTGGGGCTACCAGGAGAAACGTAGTCCAGTTTATTGCTCACCTTTATAAGTGCATTATACAGTTGCCTTCCCTTGGGAGTCACGAGGCGTGATCCCCAGTGCGTGTGTTTGGCGTTGTAGTCTCCTGCGGCTATGAAGCGATCCCCCAGAGTGTTGTAGAAGTCCATGAATTGACCTTCAGAGATATTAAATCGAGGTGGGCAGTAGACAGCGGCAATGCAAAGGTTGCCGTTTCCTGAGATCACTTTTATGGACGTGGCTTGCAGCTAATTTGTAGCAAACCTTTGATGAAAGTGGTGTTTGATGTGTTCTCTGATTAAGATGCCCGTTCCGCCGTGGGCCTTGCCATCCGTATGATCTGAGCGGTAAAATGTATAACCTCTTATATGGAAGTTATATCTCCCTGTGAGGTGCGTTTCAACCAGCAGCATGGCGTCGATGTGATTTACGTTTAGGAATTGAGTTATTTCAAGTTTATGCCGTGAAATTCCGTTGGCATTCCACATGGATATACGTAGGTTAGTCATTTATTATTTGGACTGTTGTGCTAAAAGCAACTGAATTACCATATTCTGGTTCTGAACAGGGGATTGCATGGTTGTTTTCATGAATGACATAAGTTCCATCATACTTTGTTGCATGGTGAACATCATAGTTTCCAATTTGCTTTGCGGCTGCACTGGAACCTGCTGAGCATTTTCTGAGTGAGGCTGGGGTGGATTTTCCATGCCTGTTCTTAGTGCTTCGGTGTAGGAGATTCCCTTGGTTGTATTTAGCTGCCTAAATGATAATCTGGCTGCCTTGGCGAAATGTTGTTGGTGCGTAGCTGTCGCTCGTCGCATGCGACTCTTCAGCTCCTTGTAGACCGCACAGCCTCTGTAGTTTGCCGTATGGTTTCCCTCACAGTTGCCACATTTTTTCATTTGGGGGTCTTCTTTGTTTGCGGGGCAGTTTACGGAGTTGTGGAAATCTCCGCAGACTACGCAGACCGTCCGAAGTGTGCAGTATGTCTTGTGTCCATACTCTTGGCAGTTTGTGCATTGAACAGGGCCGTTGCGTTTGTGGGGTTCTTCCACGGTGATTCTTCGATGCAGTAAGAGCTGCAGCTTGTAGATCGGGTGCACTTCGTTTTTCTTTAACGCTTGGCTATCTGGTTCGAGTTCGACCTTGAAAAGTGGTTGCGGTTTTTTGTTTCTGTTATTGCTAAGCCCCTGGCCTTAAAGGCTTCTTGAATTTCAGAGGGGGTGACGTCAGGTTCTATACCTTTTAGCACAACTTGCAGTCCCTTGCTGCTTTTTAGTTGATAGGTGTAAAAGTTATTTTTTGTGTCTTCCAGGTACTTAGACACAGCTCGGAAGTGTTCTTCGGACTTCGTTTGAACCTTTGTTTCGTGTATGTTCCCTTTAATAAGCGGAACAACATGGAAATTCTCGTCCCCGACCAGCGCAACAATTTTGTAGACCAGGGCGCTTGATCTTTTTTTCCTTACGTAAATAGGTGGGGGCTTAGGTTTCCTTTGGGTCTCCTGCCCCAACTCTGGTTGGTTGTTGTCCGCCTCTGCTAAGATGGAGAAACGGTTTTCATTGGAGCTCCTCGTTTAGTCGGTGCTTTTGTTGGTTCGGTTGATCTTTGGTTTATTACCAACCGTGTTGAGTGGACTAAGCTTGCGCTTAATCTGGATGTAGCGGTCCATACCGGTCTGTATAGCCGGGACCTCTTGTTGCTTATCGAAGCTAACTGTTTTTGTTGCCATTTTTTTTTGTTGTGCGGCCGTTGGGATCGAGCTCGCAATATTGGTAGTTGGTTTAATTATTGGTGGTGATTTTGCTGCGACTGCAGAAATTTTATCACTGCTTGTTGTTGGAGCTTCATTCAGCGAAGCCGGCGGTGGTGGGGTTTGGTATTGGTAACTCCATGAGAGCTGGCTCTCTTGCTGTCGACGGTCGAGTTGCTCTTTGTCGACTTCAGATTTTGATCTATATCGAATCTATATAAGAGAATTATTTCAGTGTAGGTGGTATTAATAATTTCTCCGTGTGCTTTTTGAATACTTTCCAAATCTACATCGCTCTCAATATAAATGGTAATTGAATAAACTGATCAAGTAAAATTCGTCTGGCCTTTTCAAGTATCATTACATCATATTGAATTGTGGTAATGGAGTTGCCAAATATTGTTTTATGCTCTACTTTATTTATATCGGACTTAACGAAAATTATTTGTTTTTTTGAAATAGTTCATTGGTTTTTCGGATGTCTTCGTCTGCACTATGTTGAGTAACTTCACTAAGATGGTTTTTTTCAATTCTAATTCTCTTCTAATTCCCTTTAATATAATCGATTTGAAGTTGGTATTCGTTTAATTTGGCTCGCCGTAACTTAGCGTTCGGTTCCACTAGCAATGGTAAACTGTCGTCCTAGTAAATAATGTCGAAAAGTTTTCCAATGTAATGAATTTTAATGTTCACTAAGGGATGTGGAAAAAATTATAAAATCATCCATGTACACCAAACACTGTTTGTTTAGCAAAGGTCGAAGAATAATATTCATGCACCTTTGAAAAGTATTACCGTTTGCTCGTTGATGTACGGAAAAAGAATGGAATAAAGCGAAGACGCATTGGAATTAAAAATGCCGATCGATGAGGAAAACTGATTTTCTCACCTGCAGTTGTTTCGGAAAATTCACGGATGTGGAATTGACACGGAAAATCGTCTTACAGCAGTGCGACCGAAATTGAATGTTCGGAGCTCTGCTGAAAACCGGCAGTGAGAAAATTTAAGAAGGTTCGAACTTATCTTGGCGGAACAAATAGCCGGAAACTGCTGGCGGTTCAGAGAAAGTTCGATCGCCGACGAGTGAAGACGTGTTTTTATCGAGTTCCGCACAAAATCTGTTGTTTTGATTGAAGTGAACGACTAAAAAAATAAAGTAAAAAAATAATCCGAAAGCTTAGATAAATATATTGATTCGTTATCTTAAATAATAAAACTATGAGTCAGAACGACACTCGCGTTCAGCGTCAGCGTGAGCAAGACGAACGCCGGCTCTCAATTCAACGCAACAACGCGTACTTTTCCTACGTCTCACCGACAACCCCCAAGGCAGACATCGAGCGGTCAATAACCCATAGCCCAAGAAACCTTCTTCTACCAACAAATAAAGAAAGAGCGCGATCTTGAACTCCCGCTCTTTTAGCTCCGACACAAGCCCCGCTACCTCCAACAACAACAGCTGGAGCTATACCGACAGCCCGCTCTATTTCGTCGTCCGCTGCACCCGCTCACGCTCTGACTGCGTCAGCGAAAGTAAAACCGCAAGAAACAAACGGTACTGCTGCACTACCAGCAAAACATAACGAAAACGTAAACAATTAAGCTGGGTCGACCAGGCAGACTGGAATGGACCGCTACATTACAATAAAGCGAAAGCTCAGACCGGAAAATTCAGATTTGAAAAACAAGCTGAAAAATACACGCGACAACTCTACCCTGATCAACAATGTAGCACCCGCAAATACCAACAGATTTGCCTTGCTGGCAGATACCGCTGAGGACGTGCCGCTGGGATCCGTTGATAGCCTCCACCAATATATATCCGCGAGAAGAGCACAAGCGGTTTGTTAAATACTTTGATTGGCCTTATTGGGAAAGATAGCTTTCATATAATTCCCCTCGTAAGAGGTACTATTAATGAAATCAAGTTTTGCTCCCTGGTCTACACCCAGCACTTGCCCAGCACAGCTCGCTTTCAGGCAGCGATCATTACCCAATTCACATAGACCTATTCGAAAAACATAACATGAACAACCCAATCGAAAGACCAAGATTTAACCTTAAGAAAGCAAACTGGCCCCTATTCTAGGAAATTGCGGATAAGCTGTCTACTAAAAAGCCCCCAAGCTCCAATGTTAATAAAGAACTCGCTATTATTACAAGAATAATAATTCAATCCGGCAATGAATCCATCCCCCAATCACACCAGTCTAGAAATTACACACCGAAATTAGCCCATGTTTACCCATCGAAAAAATATGGACTAAAATAAACCATTTCTGCGGCCTGAAAACTAGGCACCACATCCACTGCCTTACCGATCCCAATGACACAACACAAAGCATTGTAGAAATTGAAATAGCCAACAACCTCTGCACCCTCTGGTCTAAAGCATCGCTTGACAGCAACTTCCACACAACATTCATACAAAGGAAATCAAATCCAATCCCTCGCACTTAACCAACTCAAAGGAAAAACTCCAGACCAAAACCGTATAAGCTATCCTATGCTTAAAAACCTATCCACAAACCTACATAAAAGACTGCTAAAACTTTTGAACAACATCCTAAGATCATTCATACCTCAGCCACTTAAAGTAAGCAGCGTCATACCTATACCCAAACCAAACACGGACAAAACCAACATTAATTCCTACCGACCCATTTCACTCAATCCATGCATATCCAAAGTCCTTGATAAAATAATAGCAAAACGGCTGTGGTGGCTAGCTTCAAATAGCAAGCTTCTAGATAACCGGCAAATGGGATTCAGAAAGGGAAAAACGGTTTCTGATTCTCTAGCTATGCTAGATTATCAGATAACTGCATCCCTATCAAAGAAAAGCCCCGCGTCTATCAACTCACTAGATTTTGACGAACTCGTAGCCTGGAAAATAGGACCAAGGATCTCCAACTACATAACAAACTTCCTCACCAATAGAAAAATAACAGTCCTTTCCAACAAATCCTACTCAAACCCCCAACCACTACACAATGGAATACCGCAATCTTACTTTAGAACTAGCTAAAAGACTAGACGTCATAAAATGTCTAGCCAACAAAAAATTCTGCTGCAACACTATATGTGGTCAAATCAATTATTATGTATTATGTATAATTATTATGAAATGCCCCAAAACCCTGAGCAAACTAAGAACGATATACCACTCAGCAATAAGAATCGCCTTCAATGCCTTTCGCACCACCCCAATAAACAACCTATTGCATGAAGCTAACATACTGCCAATAGAACATAGAACAACATATGCAACACAAAGAAACATCAAAATCATAATCAACTCCAAGTTCTCACCAATTGAAAAAATTTACAACAAAATTAAAAATTCCAAAAGAATACCAAAAGTGCCGTCTTCACTACACAACACAATAGAACAATTAAAACAAGAGAGAACGCTATAGTCGAGTTCCCCGACTATCTGATACCCGTTACTCAGCTAGTGGAAAGGAGAAGGAAAGTCTTAAACACAGTTTTTGGCGGTTTGTAGGCGTTATAGTGGGCGTGGCCAAAAGTTTTTTGGCAAATCGATAGAAATTTACAAGACTAATAAAAAAATGAAAACATATCAAAACATTTTTCAAAAGTGTGGGAGTAGCAGCTTTGGGCGGTTTGTGGGCGTTAGAGTGGGCGTGGAAACATGAATCGACAAACTTGCGCTGCGTCTATGTCTCTGGAGTCTGTATGCCAAATCTCAACTTTCTAGCTTTTATAGTTCCTGAGATCACAGCGTTCATACGGACGGACAGACAGACGGACAGACGGACATGGTCATATCGACTAGGCTATTGGTCCTGATCAAGAATATAAGTTAACAACAAAAATGTTTAAATCAAGAACAATGAACCCCAATAAGCAAGCTTCAATCTGCAAGCTCAGCGTCTGCATAATTTCCTGCACACGCCGAGCTGCCAAGCAGAATTCGATAATTTCCTGCACACGCCGAGCTGCCAAGTAGAGTTCGAAGAATCTGATTGGTAACAACTTCCGCTCCCACCAATGCAAGTGATTCCAAGAAGACTGCACTGATTTGACCAGCAAACATCAGCCGATGTCGTGGCCTATTGGAAAGCTACGGAGCCGACGCCGATCCTCTGCCACCAAGGGCAGCGCAGCTCACAGCTAGGGACAGCTTAGGGTAATTTAGTTGCAAATTAGATTTATACAAATAAAGTCGTTCTTAACTGAACTCCAATTTATTTTATTATTTTTTTACCTTGCTAACCGCAAAGTAATTAACTGGCGCCCGAACAGGGACCGGTGCGCGTACGATACAACAAAACGTTTTGTAAGTTCGCGGCTCGCAATAACATTTGCGGCAACCGGCCTAATCGCGAGTGACAAGAACGCGCAACTCACGGAAAATTAACATCTTTCGTTCGTTCAAATTCACCCTGGCATATCGAACTTAACATGTTCATTTGCCCATCGGTGGACTCCAAGGACTGAAGGCAGGGCCACAGACCACCCCTCAACCCTGTACGCATCGCTGGATCCCAAGTAGTCTTCGTTAGATAAAAAGGATGAAATCCGGATCGTCGGAGGGAGGAGCCACATCAATAAGAATACCCATAGTACTGTAAGCTTAAACAACCAAATTTAAAAAAAAAACAAGAGAGAACGCTATAGTCGAGTTCCCCGACTATCTGATACCCGTTACTCAGCTAGTGTAAGTGCAAAGGACAGTTTTTGGCGGTTTGTGGGCGTTAGAGTGGGCGTGGCCAAAAGTTTTTTGGCAAATAGATAGAAATTTACAAGACTAATACAAAAATGAAAAAATATCAAAACATTTTTCAAAAGTGTGGGCGTGGCAGCTTTTGGCGGTTTGTGGGCGTTAGAGTGGGCGTGGCAAAAAGTTTTTTTGCAAATCGATACATACTTTTCAACGAATCTAGTATACCCTTTTACTCTACGAGTAACGGGTATAAAAACTCAAAACTAACAAACAAATTGAACAAAGAAACATATAAATTTAAGTGATCAATAAAAAACCGTAAAACGATAAAACAAACAAAAAGATCACAAAAGTGATATAACTAATTCCAACTTTACGATTCCCCAGGGACCCTCTAAAGTACAAGGAAAAACCAGCCACTGGTTATAAAATTTAAAAAAAAAATACAAAAACATATTATTTTCAAGACACAAAAACATATTATTTTCAAGTAAAAACACAAGGTCTTACTAACCCAATTCAAACATAATTAGAGATAAGCTCCATCATTTGCTCCCTCGAACCATTCTTAGTTCGGTTTTACTTATTGTTTTATGGCTAACGCGAACAACCTGATAAGACCCTCGATACTTAGTGCCGAAGCGACTAGACAACGCGTCAGACAACAGGAAGAATTAGAACACAATAGAATCATGGTTGAAAATGTAGACAGAGCTGCATTAGCAGCCACAATTAGCGAAATCTTAGCACAACAATTACCAAGTTTCTTGAGACGCCTCAATTCTTCGGAAGAATACGCAAACGTAACAGACCAGGTAATTGCCCCAGAGCATGCAGGGAACTTAGGCGATTTAGACCGAGTACCGGATATAGTTAAATCTATCCGGGACTTTTCAGGTGATCCGTCCGAATTTAGTTCTTGGAAGAAAGGAGTAGACCGTATCTTAGAAGCATACAGTGCTTTCCAGGGTACCCCGAAATACTATGGTATTTTACATACCATACGTAATAAAATTGTAGGACCCGCCGATATGGCATTAGAATCTTACAATACTCCTCTGAACTGTTTAGCGATTTCGAAATGTCTAACTCTGCATTATGCTGACAAGCGCGACATTAACACATTAGAATACCAAATGACGATGCTTATACAGGGTGCCAACCAATCTGTGGAAGAGTTCCATCAAATGGTTTATAAACACCTATCCCTAATCCTAAACAAGATCGGTTGTATGGGATTAGGGAGAGAAGCAGAACTGTTAATGACGAAAATGTACAGAGATAAGGCTCTAGACACCTTCGTACGAGGATTACAAGGCTATTTGCCTCGTCTATTGGGAATTAAATAACCAGTAGACTTACCCTCGGCATTACACCTTTGCCTCAAGTTAGAAAATCAGAACTTCAGGGCAAAACATGCAGCAAACATAGGACAGACAAGACAGTTTAGGAATCAGTCTTCAAAGCCTTCACCTGCTCCTCGCAGTAATTTATTTATCAATAGACAACCACCAATTCCACCCCCCCCGAACTCGATATTATCAATTCGGACAGCAACTACCGACCGCTTTACCACGACAAAACTTCGCTTACCAGCTTGCACAGCCAGTAGCTGCACCTCGACCTTTTCAGAATAGGCAATTCCCGCCACAGCAGTCAGCGCCACCTAGGCCACAGGCCCCAAAACCACTGCCTCGTCCAGAACCTATGAACTAGGTAAAAGACCACCTGGCCCAATACCAGATGGGATGAAGCGTCAAAGGAACTTTAACATACAGACTACAACAGAAGAAAACGAAACGCGTTCCACGGAGACTCCATTAACCACGACGGACTACGAACAAGCTATGGCAGAGTACGAGGACCACAACTACCTTGACGACAACTTGGACGACTACATAGATCAGATAGATGAAGCGGATGCTGACAATAACACTTACGGCAACGCTGGGTTAAATTTTTTAGAATAAAAAATTCCTCTCTTCCATACTTTTTATGCAAGATGAGGAATGGCAAATTTATTAGAATACTTATAGACACCGGTTCAAACCGAAATTATATCCAACCTAAATTCGTCATTAACCCTATACAGAATAAATCACCTTTCAATGCTGTCTCAGTAGGCGGCAGCACAGTAATTACGCATCATACGATAGCAAACCTTTTTAATATTCAGGATGTTGAAGTAAAATTTTTTCTGTTGCCCACATTAAAATCTTTCGATGCCATTTTGGGCAATGATAGTTTAAAAGAATTAGGGGCAGTAATAAAAATCAGCAAAAATATTATGATATTAAAGAACGGTCTCTCGATCCCCATAAAAGAAAAAACATTCGAAGCAGTCAACACAATTATTCCGAGAACATCCCACTTGTCCGACAAACAAAAAACCAAGCTAAGCGAACTACTCAAGTCGTTTCCAGACTTGTTCGCAGACCCAAACCAAAAACTGACCTACACAACTAACGTAAAGGCAACGATACGAACCTCGTCCGATAATCCTATTTACTCAAAATTCCATCAGTATCTAATGACACTGAAAGATGAAGTAAACAAACACATAAAAGAACTTTTAGAAGATGGTATAATTCGACCTTCTAGGTCTCCGTACAATTCACCAGTGTGGATTGTACCCAAAAAGGCAGACGCTTCAGGCGAAAACAAATATCGCATGGTTATTGATTATCGCAAACTCAATAAAATAACCATTGCAGATAAATACCCTATTCCTGAGATAAATGAAGTTCTTACCCAATTAGGGGACAATAAAGTATTCTCCGTTTTAGATCTGAAAAGTGGTTTCCATCAAATCTCGTTAAAAAATAGTGACATAGAAAAGACCGCCTTCTCCGTAAACAACGGAAAATATGAGTTTACACGACTCCCATTTGGTCTTAAGAATGCGCCCTCAATTTTCCAACGTGCATTAGATGACATACTTCGTGAACATATTGGAAAAATATGTTTTATTTACATAGACGATATCATCATATTTAGCAAAGATGATGATACGCATATTGATAACTTGGCTAAAATTTTTCAAACTTTACAGAACGCCAACATGAAATGTCAGCTAGACAAATGTGAGTTCATGAAAAACAAAGTCGAATTCCTTGGATTTGTTGTCTCCGATAGGGGAATAGAAACAAACCCGAGTAAAGTGGCAGCGATAGCAAATTATCCCTGCCCTAAAACTTTGAGGGATCTAAGATCCTTCCTAGGCCTTTCCGGCTATTATAGAAGACTTATACAAAATTATGCCAAATTAGCAAAACCCCTAACTTCACTTTTAAGAGGGGAAGATGGACACGTGTCCAAAAGAATGTCATCCAAAAAAATAATTTCATTAGACAAAGAAGCTCTAGAATCTTTCAAGAAGCTTAAAAGTAACTTAGTGTCAAAAGAAATAATTCTCCGTTACCCAGATTTCAATAAGGAGTTCCATTTAACTACTGATGCTTCAAATTTCGCGATCGGCGCAGAAGTCTATACTGCCCCACCATACAAAAGTACCGTTAACGGTCAGGTAGAACGATTCCATTCAACACTCTCAGAGATAATGAGATGCCTCAAGAAAAAGGGCACTGAGAGAAATTTTAAAAAACTTTTAGAAAGGGCAGTACAATTACAGTTTTCATTCGGTTACAAAGAAACGACCATTAGAAGTATTCTTCGGTAGGAGAGTAACAACAGACCCGGACCAATACGAGACAGCCAGACAAGACAATGTTGAAAGACTTAAAAATAAACAGGAAATTGACCGAACAAACCACAATAAGAAAAATAACGAAATACTAAACTATCAGCCAGGAGAAGAAATATTCGTAAAAATAAACACTAGATTAGGTTCAAAGCTTTCCCCAAGATATAGGAAAGAAATAGTTAAGGAAAACAAGCACACTACAGTAACAACAGAATCGGGAAAAACGGTACATAAAAGCCATATCAAAATCTAAAATTTTTCAGAATATTACTATGGATTACGAACGATGTCAGTGGAACGATGAACCTTACAAACTATACGAACGCACAGATACTGACAATGAACAAGGGGATCGGAAAACTACAAACCTCAACAACTAAACTAATACACCTCATTAACCTCGACCAAATCCAAACCGCTTTAGATATTTTACATGAACATACGGAAAATAGCCTTAAACGCAGTCCATTATACGCTACCCTTCACCATGGGATAGGGGTAGGGTCAGGATGGAAGTACATAGCGGGTAGCCCAGATCATGATGACCTGGTTATGATAGAGCAGAACTTAGATAAACTTATTGACAATAATAACCAACAGGTCATTATTAACAAACAGTTAGAAGGAAGAATAAATAAACTAACTTCAGTATTTAATGCTCTCAGCAATTCTATTCAAAATAGCAGTTCAGTAAGTATCGAGACGGCTATTAGTTTGGACAACCAGATTCGCCTTTTAAAAGAAGAAATTATTAACATTAAATATGCCATTTAATGGGCACGATTAAACGTAGTTAACACACTTGTATTAAATGAAGATGAGCTAATTGAAATCGAGAAAATTTTTGAATGAAATAATATGCCAACCCTATCAATGGAAGAAATAATGGAGTTTTCCGATGTGTCAATTCTACATAATAAAACAACACTTCTGTATATTGTAAAAGTTCCAAACAGAAGAAATACAATACCAAGACCTTATTATAAAACCCATAGTAAAAAACAATTCAATCATACACTTAAACTTTCAAGAAATCTTTGTTTACAAAAACATTACCTATGGCATTCCCCAAACTTGTAAAACCGTAGAATATATAAAACAAGAGAGAACGCTATAGTCGAGTTCCCCGACTATCTGATACCCGTTACTCAGCTAGTGTAAGTGCGAAGGACAGTTTTTGGCGGTTTGTGGGCGTTAGAGTGGGCGTGGCCAAAAGTTTTTTCGCGAATAGATAGAAATTTACAAGACTAATACAAAAATGAAAAAATATCAAAACATTTTTCAAAAGTGTGGGCGTGGCAGCTTTGGGCGGTTTGTGGGCGTTAGAGTGGGCGTGGCAAAAAGTTTTTTTGCAAATCGATAGAAATTTTCAAGACCAATACAAAAATGAAAAAATATTAAAACATTTTTCAAAAGTGTGGGCGTGGCAGTTTTGAGCGGTTTGTGGGCGTTAGAGTAGGCGTGGCAAAAAGTTTTTTTGCAAATCGATAGAAATTTACAAGACCAATACAAAAATGAAAAAATATTAAAACATTTTTCAAAAGTGTGGGCGTGGCAGTTTTGGGCGGTTTGTGGGCGTGGCAACATGATTCGACAAACTTGCGCTGCGTCTATGTCCCTGGAGTCTGTATGCCTAATCTCAACTTTCTAGCTTTTGTAGTTCCTGAGATCTCGACGTTCATACGGACAGACAGACGGACAGACGGACAGACGGACGGGCGGACAGACGGACAGACGGACGGACAGACGGACATGGCCAAATCGACTCGGCTATTGATCCTGATCAAGAATATATATACTTTATATGGTCGGAAACGCTTCCTTCTGCCTGTTACATACTTTTCAACGAATCTAGTATACCCTTTTACTCTACGAGTAACGGGTATAAATATGCGATAAGAAAAAAATTGTTAATATAAGTAATTCAAAATGTATACCAAAGCTAGTTCAGGGACAGAAAGCGCTGTGTAGTTTTAGCAATGCCGACCATGTACCCAAAATAGAAGAAGTAGACGATGGAATCATCCTACTAAACGACTACGATGGAAACGCAACATGGAACAACACAGAACTTCACCTAGAGGGCACCTATCTGGTTCAACTATCAAATGACTCGATAATTATCAACAACCAGCAGTTCAGCAACTTGGAACCTACAGTCTCGACCCCCGGAGCACCTCTTGTGCAGTTTACGGCCGAAGAAAAGAAAGACTTAAGGTTCTATCTATTGAAGCATTGGAAGCATTGCACATAAACAACACTGGACAGCTGATGAACATAAGAACACATTCAACAGTTAACAGCATTACTTTGTTAATGCTCTTTGGGATTGTGCTGGTTCTCATCCTGGGTTTGCACATCTATAGCCAACGGAAGAAGAGCATAACCCTGCAACTAGGTCCCACGCCTGGAATGGAAGCGAAAGTCACCGCGATTCTCGCACCTACAACCCGCGAGCAATCTTCGACTGAGGCACAGTACCAGCTACCTCAGTTCAACGACATTCCATACTTTTAGAGACAGCTTGAGGACAAGCATAAATTGGAGGGGGAAGAGTTAACAACAAAAATGTTTAAATCCAGAACAATGAACCCCAATAAGCAAGCTTCAATCTGCAAGCTCAGCGTCTGCATAATTTCCTGCACACGCCGAGCTGCCAAGCAGAATTCGATAATTTCCTGCACACGCCGAGCTGCCAAGTAGAGTTCGAAGAATCTGATTGGTAACAACTTCCGCTCCCACCAATGCAAGTGATTCCAAGAAGACTGCACTGATTTGACCAGCAAAACATCAGCCGATGTCGTGGCCTATTGGAAAGCTACGGAGCCGACGCCGATCCTCTGCCACCAAGGGCAGCGCAGCTCACAGCCAAAGACTCACAGCTTGCTAGGGACAGCTTAGGGTAATTTAGTTGCAAATTAGATTTATACAAATAAAGTCGTTCTTAACTGAACTCCAATTTATTTTATTATTTTTTTACCTTGCTAACCGCAAAGTAATTAACTTATATATACTTTATATGGTCGGAAACCCTTCCTTCTGCCTGTTACATACTTTTCAACGAATCTAGTATACCCTTTTACTCTACGAGTAACGGGTATAAATATTAGCCACGACAGTACTCCGACGAAAAACATCTCACGATCAGGCTCAATAAAATTCACAAGAATAAGACTAGGACACACCAATCTGCCACATACTCAATAAAACTCCACCACCAATCTGCACAACCTGCAACACCAACATTACAACATATATTACTCGACTGCCCTGACCTTCAGAAAAACAGATCGAACCTCTTGAAACAAACAATTAGAGAAATCACCTCATTTGAAAACATTCACCAAACAATACAATTCTTAAAAAATACAAAACTTTATCATACAATATACATAAGCAAAAATAAAAATATAAAAAAAATCATATCCATAAATATCAACATACATATAGTGACATATCCATAAGTCCCTAAGACTTAAGCACATGCCTACACACTAATACACATACAACATGTACACCCAAACACACCCACACACCCAACACAACTCTGGATGTACCCAACAGATACCAGATACCTGATAAGTCACCCACTGGTAGACTTAACATCCGTTGTCTAATTTAAACAATCTATGCTTAAGCCCTCGCATCATCGTTGCGTTCCCACGTTCAAAGCTCGGACTCGCAATCCCGAAAACAGAAGTATTAGATTTCAATAAACAAAATTATAAGAATCTAAGAGCACTTGTATCCAAGAGCGAATGCACTTGAATCCAAGAGAAATGCGAAGACTATTAAAGTCAGCAACTCCAAAGCTTTCTCTCTTCATTTGATCAGAACCCTAAAGTCTAAAGTCCATATTAGAAAAGCTCGAAACCGAGGCTTGAACGTCAATCAAATCAGAGTAATTATCAGAGTTCAGTTTGAGACCTAATTATAATCGGTCGGTGTTCTTCTCAACTAAAAATATTGTAATCATTCAGTAAAATAAAATTATATTTTTTTTACATATGAGTATTGCGATTATTTAATTGGCGCAGTCGGTAGGATCTGTTAAATAAAGAGTCCTTTTAGTACGGTACTGATCCATTGAAGGATACGCTATACAACTAGCTATCCAGGATCGGCGAATTAAAACAGTGATTCTAAAATTATTTTGAGATCCGCAAAAGAATCTACGTGAAAGTAGTATTCAAGAAAAAATCCCGTGTGGTCAGTATCATCTGCAAAACAATTTAAAATCCCGTGTGGTCAGTAACATCTGCAAAACAATTTAAAATCCCGTGCGGTCGGAAACAAAATTAATTAAAATTTTTAATTCCGTAACTTAAAACAAAGAATTTAAATAAACAACGTGTATCCAAATACTTATACAAATACACCATGGCAGTTCCGCAACTTTCGGAAACCCACCTAAATCAATTATTAAATCAAATTAAAGAACTGAACTACTACGATGGCACACCTGGCAAGCTGTCTGTGTTTGTTAACCAGGTCGAGCAGCTACTCAACTTATACCCTACCCAAGATGCCAGACAAGCACACGTTATCTACGGAGCAGTGAAGCGGTTACTAGTGGATGCAGCATTGGAGGTCGTGACCCAAGAAAGAGTAAACACATGGCTGGATACAAAGACAGTCCTGGCGATGGCATTCAAGGATCACAGGCCCTACATACAACTTATAAGACAACTGGAGGATACATCATACCCCGGAAGCATCTGTAAGTTCATTGAGAAGCTCGAATCGCAATATTGGATTATGTTTGACAAGTTAGAATTAGAAAGCGACCCTGTAGATAAATCAAATTACACTGAAATGTTAAAAAGAACTGTTAAATCTGTAATAGATCGAAAACTGCCGGATAGAATTTATATGTCATTGGCACGCAAAGATATTGATACTATTTATAAATTAAAACAAGCTTCAATGGAGCTAGGCCTCTATGACGCCAGTCCAGAAAATCAGCGTTTTAATAGGTCAGAAGGGAACAGACGCAGGAACAGGGGAAATCATAGTCAAAGCAATAATCAAAGATATTACAATAATAGAAATTACAATCACAGCAATTATTATCCTGGAACGAATCAGAATAACAATACGCAACATCAAAATTCTAATCAACCTACAATAAATCAAAATCAGTACTCCACTCGTCCCATACCGGTTAATCAAAGGGGAAATTATTACACGTTTAGAAGGGAGTTAACACAAGGCCAACAAAACAATCCTCTTAACAATTCCCTTAATTTCCAACCTTCAACTTCAAATAATACTAACGGTCAGATGCCGGTAAAAAGACAACGCGAGAGTCAAAGTGGCCAAAGCAGAATGGATGTAAATTTTCATCAAACTGCCTCGGACACTCATGTGACACAGGAGGACGTACCAGTCCCCATGTAAAAATAGGTTATCATAACAAAATTTACAAGGGAATGATCGACACAGGTTCATCCATCAATATCATAAGGGAAAATTTTGAAAATGTAGAAGAAAAAGAAGAAGATCTAACAGTGTATACCATTAAAGGGGCAATAAAATTAAAGAAAAGCATAATCATGAAACCCACTTCAGTATGTCCGTCTGTTCAGAAATTCTATATCCACAAATTTTCCGACAATTATGATTTCCTGTTAGGTCGAAAATATCTAGAAGATACGAAAGCTAAGATAGATTATGATAACGAGACGGTAACTTTAGGTTCAAGAACCTTTAAGTTTGTGTATGGAGAAAAGAAGGGCGAAACCGCATCTAAATGCCTCGACCCACAACAAAAGGATGATTCCACTCCAGTGGAGGAAATCAATCCAAAGATGCAAAAGGTTAAGACCGCACCTAAGTGCCTTAAACCAAAGCATCAACAACAGAAGAAGGAGACCGCATTACCAAAATGCCTCACTTCAAAAGTTGTTAGTGACACAGTGGACAGTGATGTAACACATCTCGATCCCATGTCCGTTGACAACGATATAGTCAACTTCGCGATCAACAATGAGTTACGCGAATGTAACGAGTACAGACTCGAACATCTAAATGTAGAGGAAATTGAATGTTTAAAGAAAGTTCTATACGAATATAGAGACATTCAGTACAAGGAAGGCGAAAATTTGACCTTCACCAGTACTATTAAACATGTCATCCAGACTCAGCATGAGGATCCAGTATACCGTAAACCCTATAAGTACCCCCAAAGTGTTGACCAAGAAGTCAACAAACAAATCAAAGAAATGATAGAGCAAGGGATCGTTCGCAAATCAAAATCCCCTTATTGTTCTCCTATTTGGGTGGTCCCCAAGAAGGCAGACGCCTCTGGGAAAAAAAAATTTAGGTTGGTAGTTGATTACAGGAATCTAAACGAGATAACTGTTAATGACAAATTCCCCATCCCTCGAATGGATGAGATATTGGATAAATTAGGTAGATGCCAATATTTTACCACCATTGATCTAGCTAAAGGTTTTCACCAAATCCAGATGGACGAAAATTCTATTGCAAAAACAGCTTTTTCAACTAAGCATGGGCATTACGAATATACACGTATGCCTTTTGGCCTAAAGAATGCTCCAGCTACATTTCAGAGATGTATGAATAATCTTTTGGAAGATTTGATTTACAAAGATTGTTTAGTTTATTTGGACGATATTATTGTTTACTCCACTTCATTGGAGAAACATATTTTATCTCTAAAGAAAGTCTTTGAGAAACTGAGAGACGCCAACTTGAAGTTGCAGCTAGACAAATGTGAATTCATGAAAAAAGAAACTGAATTCCTGGGACATATTGTCACAACAAATGGCATTAAACCAAACCCAAGCAAAACCAATGCAATCACTAATTTTCCGTTACCTAAGACACCTAAACAGATAAAATCATTTTTGGGATTATGTGGGTTCTATCGCAAGTTTATTCCTAACTTTGCCAAGATAGTTAAGCCCATGACCCTCAAACTAAAGAAAGGTGCTGTAATAGATATTAAGTGTAAAGACTACATCGAATCATTTGAAAAACAAAAGGTTTTGATAACTTCAGATCCGATATTAATCTACCCCGATTTTTCGAAGCCTTTTTCTCTAACAACTGACGCGAGTAATGTAGCTATTGGTGCAGTGCTCTCACAGAATCATAAGCCCGTTTGTTATGCCAGCAGAACGCTGAACGAACACGAAATCAACTATGCTACCATTGAAAAAGAATTGTTAGCTATAGTTTGGGCGACAAAATATTTCAGGTCATACTTATTCGGCAGGCCATTTGAAATAATGAGTGATCACAAGCCATTGGTATGGCTGAATAATATCAAAGAGCCAAACATGAAATTACAAAGGTGGAAAATCAAACTTAATGAATTCGATTATAAAATAAAATATCTTCCAGGCTAAGAAAACTATGTCGCGGATGCTCTTTCCCGCACAAAAATAGAAGAAGTCATGGTTGGCGAAGTCGCAAACAGCGCAGACGCAACTATACATAGTGCTAATGAAGATAATCTAAATTACATATCCATAACGGAGAGACCAATCAATTTCTTTTCTAGACAAATAGAGATAGAAAAAGGCGACAGTGACACAACAAGTGTAAGTCACTACTTTCAAAACCTAAAGATTAAAATAATCTATAAAGAAATGACACTTGAACTCTCCAAAACGCTCATTAAGGAATATGTGTGCACCAAGAAAAGCGCAATTTACTTCCCTAATGATGAGGATTTTCTGATCTTCCAGAGGGCATTTACTGAAATCATAAGCCTTAACAATTTCACAAAACTATTGAGATGTACCACGAAGCTAATTGATATATTAACTTATGCGGAATTTAAGGATTTAATCTTAAAGAGACATAAGGAAGTTTTACACCCAGGTATAGAAAAAACCATTAATTGGTTTAAAGAAAAATACTATTACCCAGATAGTCAAAAGCTAATTCAAAACATTATTAATGAATGTGAAATCTGTAATCTAGCAAAAACAGAACATCGAGACACTAAATTGACATTTGAAACAACGCCAGAAATATTTAACACAAGGGAAAAATACGTGATAGATTTTTATCTCACGGGTAACCAGATCTTCTTATCTTGTATTGATATTTATTCAAAATTTGCCTCCCTAGTGGAAGTAAAAAGTAGAGATTGATTGGCTAGAAGCGAAAAGAGCCATTACTAAAATATTCAATGATATGGGAAAGCCACAAGAAATTAAAGCAGACAAAGATTCAGCTTTTATGTGCATAGCTTTTGTAGGGGTCAGCATAGAAAACCAAAACAAAATAAATTGTACCGCAGCAGAAAATACAAATTGCCCTTAAATTCGTTCAGGCCCAGTGTAGAAGCTAGAGTAGTATTTCCAATCGGTAATGAAGAACTAGTCGCACCGCTTCAATACTCCCAGTTGTCTAACTATCTCGCTCTCGCACACATTCGCAAGGCACGCAGACAGAATAGTATAGAGGCAAAGCCGGGAAAAGTCCCGTTTCTAGCGGTTCGCGCAAATTCCAGTGCACGTCGACTGTACAATGCGTAGATCAGCTCGTTCATTTGGTTTTGCAATCTCGAAGTATTTAAACGTGCGAAAGATCATCATCATCTAGTGCAAAGAAGTAAAGCCACGTGGACTTTATTTAACCACGAGGGTGTTACGTATATCCCAGTTTGTGAACAAAACCAAATATTTAAGTCAGTGAAATCAGTCTATATTTACTCGCTTGCTCAGGTCAAGGCCAGAACACGCGCTTGTCGCGGGCGCTCTCGCGCTTACATTTGTTAAATCACCCTTCTGGACCTGGCCAGCCTACCGTTCAGCGTGCAGCCACAGTTTATGGGCGCGTTCAGCGCGCAGCCACAGTGACTGGGCGCGTTCAGCACATTTCACGGCCAGTAACTTGATGTCGGAACAGAACAGCACCTCGGTCTAGGCAATACCGTCTGAACCACCACAGAATGAAAATCGTCGCTAGGGACTAGTCCGGATGCAGGACATCCACCAAATCTGAACCGTCTCTCGCACCGCCGCTGAAAAGCCGCATTTACCGTTTTGCTATAAGCAAGCCCGCCGTAGCGCGCACCGGCCACGTGCGGCTCATGTTTAAGGAAAGTCGTCTCCCAGAAGTAGATCGTCTTGAAGAGAGATCCGCAGAAGCTCGTCAGCCGAACCGAAGCACGTGTGTCGCAGCCACATAATTTTGAAATTACGAATACGGATGCTGCAAGAGCAGGCAATCATTAAGGACCGCCATCGTTTAAAGATATAGAAAGAGAAGTCGTTTGCATTTATTAAATTTATAAACTTTAAGTCAGACCGTTTATCTTATACTAGTTATGTTCTTTTTTATATAGTTGTAAAGCGATCTGTATACCGCCGGAGTATATCCCATTTAAGAATGAATTAACTGCGCATTTACTTTGACAACGTTTTACACAGCACCTGCATCTCGATGGGCCCAGCGAATCAGCAGCGAGGATCTGTACGTAAGTGATTAAGCCGCAATATCGGCAAACGTAGCGCATATATTTTTATATTCAATTTTAAGTGGGAGTTGTAAAACCGGCGAATAAGAAAGCATGTAGGTTAATCTAACGAACTATCTTTATTTTGTTTTGGAAAACTTGTAATCGAAAAGAACACCCATGAAGGGAACATATTTAGATCGTTTTGTATTATGAATAATGGTTATTATGAATAGATAAATCCACCAATCCGGGTCTGTTGCTAGTACCGTGATGCGAATGTCAATATCCTATGAAATGAATTGAAATATAATAAAATAATTGTTAAGGGGTAACCAATGAACATACAAGAGTTATCAAGGTTGGGAGGGTATAGAATGGGGGCAACTTACACCTAAGCCACCCTATATTGCTGGTATCCGCCTCTCTAATACACTAATTTTTAGGGTCCGTCTGTTAAAGTCCGAGTATTACACCTTTTGAACCAATCATTTAGAGAACAGATAGTGCACTTAAAACTTTTCGTAGTAGAACGGGTGTAACATATAGATGAGGAGGAAGACCCACGCCATATCCGACGAGCTTTGTATCGAGCAATTGCAAGAAGTGCACGAACCCCGATCCATCTATACGCTAGAGAGCCTTCTGCGTTCTAGTGAACACCTACCTCAGGGCTACTATAGAGAATGGCGCCCAACGTGGGGCTAGATACTAAAGAAACAGTACTACAAGGACTACGAAAAATAGCGTCCACTACTTGGAGGTACTAGCCTAGCATCATTGCTCATTTTTTTATTGGTATTAATCAGATAAATTTAGTTTTCAGAAATAGTTAGAAACTACAAAAACGATTTCGCATTTGGTGTTAGCCATAAGTGTTTTAGGTTTTAGCTTTCTGGAAAAGCTTCTGCAATTCTGTCTCACGAATTGAGAAGACCGAAGCAAACTTATTCACTAGGATGACATACAATTTTGGAATTAAGTAAGAGTACTAGACTTTCGTTTTGGGAATAGAAGGAAGCGAACTTGGAATTTTGTATTTAGGAATCGCGATCCTATATCGAGTATTACGGTATGATCGACCAATGCAAACCGGTTGGTGAAAACTTTTCACGTTCGAGCGTTTTAGTGATTCTAGTATTAGGGCGTTGTACGCGTACCGAGGAATAGCAAGTCATTGGAGGAACTTCGATACTTGACCAGTACTGCGAATTCGCGTCCGAGGAAGAACATTTGTACTAGTATAAAGTAGTTAAGAGAGGATACCTAGCATGAAAAGGATTTGACAAACAACTCATTGGGAAGCACAGACCAAATTTTTGAGAATAAATAAACTTTTATTTCAATTTTTAATATAATACGAAAATGTCAGTACGACATAGCGCGGAGAATCTGGTAGCCGTTTCAACTGAAGAAGTACCCGTCTGCATTTTATGCGCTCGACCTTTAAACGATTCCACCAACAGTGTGTTGTTAATCATTTGCTAACAACAAATTCCTGTCCTACTTGCAATCAAGTATGCACGGTGCATCAGTTAGCGATTTCAAATAACAATCTGTTAGCAGAGCTGGCAGATGCTGAGCGAATAGCAAGTAACGCAAGTGGAACAGAGGAAAACCGTTCAGAAGGGTTAAACAGCAATCGAGGCCGAGGCAGAAGGGCTAGAGGAGCTAATCAACGAAGAGGCATGGTTACTAGATCGCAACAACAACGCAACGCGGCTCAGCAGCATGATCGAAGCGCGAATACCGATTCAGTTTTTGATTCATCTAGAAACGAGAACATGGAAGAAATAGGAAAAGTCGTTCAAGCAGCAATGCTGTCTCAGCAGCAACAACTTATGCAGAACCTCACTCAGTTTATACAAACACAGTTGTCAAATTTACATGTAGGCCACGCGGCGCAGTCCTCAGATAGGAGAAGGTCAAACGATGCCATTGATCAACCAGTTTTTTTAACTGGAGGGAATCGTCACCCTAGTCAGCATTCAGACAGATCTCACACGTCCGTACAACCAGAGAAAGTTCCTAATATTATCCAGAGTTGGCACCTAAAATTTGATGGGGCGAAGGATGGATTGCAAACCGAAGATTTTCTATACAGAGTACAAGCTCTAGCACATCAGAATTTGAATGGCGATCACCAACTACTATGTGATCATTTGCATCTCTTTTTCATAGGCAAAGCGAACGAGTGGTATTGGAAATTCCACCGATCATGCCGACAGTTCACTTGGAAAGAATTTTGTAAGGAATTTAGGGAGAAGTTTAAGGATATAGACACAGATATGGACATATGGGAAGCCATTAACAATAGGCGTCAAGCAGAAAGAGAACCATTCGAAGACTATCAGTTCCAGATTGAAAAACTAGTTTCTCGACTGAGTACCCGTATTTCTGAAGAATCTCTAGTCCAACTCCTTATCCGACATGCGAAACCATCTCTCAGATACGAGTTGATGCATTTGCGAATAAACAGTTTAGTAAGCTTGCGAGAAGAAATACGCACTCACGAGCAATTCTGCAAGCAGAACAGACAGTCGCTAGGGCACAAGAATTTCTCAGTCCGTCCCAGTGTGTCTCAAATCGAAGAGGACCTCGATGATACAGAGAAAGGAAATGTCGCCGCTTTACAGCGCAAGCCAGCGAAATGCTGGAACTGCGAGCAGCTTGGGCATCGATTTGACGAATGTCTTGAAGCTCGCAATATCTTTTGCTACGGATGTGGAGCCAAGAACACGTTCAAGCCAAACTGTCAGAATTGTAAGCAGCCGGAAAACCGACAACGGGACGCGTCGAGCCTAGTCCACGCGTCGCGTCCGAAATATTAACGACCAACAGTAGTAAGCAGACCGATACATTCGAGAGTTCGGATCTGAACATACACACTAACCATCTCGAAAAGTCAATTTTAAACAGAACTAGAGTCCCACAGCCGTACCACATTCGAGAAGCGAATTATGCAGCAGTCAGACAACGAATTTTCGGAGACGTCAGCAGCTGTATTGTTTCTCAGAAACACAGACGATCAACATTACGAATACAACGGTTTTGGTTGAACGTTCGACAATATAGGAAGAAGCTAGTCGCAGCCATCTTTCTTAATTCCGATAACCGTTTGTACACCGAAATTGATATTTATAACGCACGTTATACAGCTTTGCTAGATTCAGGCGCTACTATTAGTTGCATCGGTGGCAAGGCCGCTAAAGATCTTACCGGTCATCCGGAATTGCGAAAATGTTCAGGTCGCGTAAGAACAGCGAATAACACCGAGTGTCCAGTTACGGGTAGACTAGTGATCGATATCACTTACAGAAATCGCACCAAGAAAGTTGAATTTTTCGTTATACCTGACCTCAAACAAAATATCTATTTAGGTATTGATTTCTGGCGCGATTTCGGATTGCTGAGCAAGATAACAGAGGAAACAGAATCTGTTTCGGAACTCGATGTAGGAAGAGAGAATGAAGTCGTTGATAGCCCAAAAATGCATTCGTTATCGGCAGAGCAACAGATAAGACTGAAAGGCGTTATCTGCAAGCAGAAACCGAAGGATTAGGAAGAACGCAGCTAATAGAACACTCCATCGATGTAGGTGAAGCAAAGCCTGTGAAGCAGCGACATTGGCCAATTTCACCAGCTAAAGAAAAAATGATGTTCGCAGAAATTGAGAACATGCTATCCCTAGGCGTTATAGAAGAATCCCGAAGCCCATGGAGCAGCAACTGCGTACTAGTCAAGCGGGGAGAGAAAGTTAGACTATGCTTAGATTCGCGAGAGGTGAACAAGCTGACTATTAAAGATGCTTATCCGCTTCCTCACGTTGATGGAATTCTCAGCCGGTTACCACCAGCACGTTATATCACAGGTCTAGACATGAAGCACGCATTCTGGCAAATTCCGCTGGAGGAAAAGTCAAGACAGTGCACGGCGTTTACCATACCGAATCGACCTTTGTATCAGTACAAAGTAATGCCTTTTGGTCTGTGTAACGCAGCACAAACTTTATGCAGACTAATGGATTTAGTAATACCAGCTACGTTACGTACTAGGGTGTTTGTATACCTAGACGATTTGCTAGTCCTGTCAGACGATTTCGAATCTCACATGAGCTTACTGGAAGAGATCGCTATGTATCTTCGTCAGGCTAATCTCACGATAAATATAGCGAAATCAAAATTTTGTATGACGGAAATTAAGTACTTAGGCTTTATTATTGGTCACGGTAAACTGAAGGTAGATCCAGGCAAAGTCAGTGCCATAGATACATTCCCAATACCGAACACTGTTAAGCAGCTCCGAAGATTTCTCGGGCTCGCTGGTTGGTACAGGCGTTTCGTAGACAATTATGCTTCCATCACGTTTCCCTTGACCGAACTTCTGAAGAAGAACAAGACTTTCTGTTGGAATCCGGAGGCAGAGAATGCATTTAGCCTATTAAAAGCTAAACTGACATCCTCGCCGGTATTAAGAACTCCAGACTTCGATAGGAAGTTTATTTTGTTATGTGATGCCAGTCTTTACGGACTCGGCTGTGTTTTAGCACAAGAACATGACGGAGTCGAGCTGCCAATTGCATATATGTCAGAGAAACTAAGTAAAGCGCAGCGCAATTACTCAGTCACTGAGCTGGAATGCCTAGCGGTTATTAAAGGCATTAATAAGTTTAGACCCTATATCGAAGGTCAAGACTTCTGCGTAGTTACTGATCATGCGTCGTTGCAATGGCTAATGAAACAGAAAGATCTTTCTGGACGCTTAGCAAGGTGGGCAATTCAGTTGCAGGGGTTTTCATTTAACATAAAGCACAGGAAGGGATCGCTGAACGTTGTAGCTGACGCACTTTCGAGGCGCGAAGAAGACGTCATAAGCGAACTGACTGATTCTGGCCCCATTGTCAATTTGTCATCTAACGAATTCCTATCGGAAGAGTATCTTGATCTAGTCAACCGTGTCAAAGAAAATCAGGCTAGGTTGCCCGATCTGAAAGTAATAGATAAATTCGTGTATAAAAGAACAGAGCCCTCCAGAGGAGATAGACTACAGGAAACAGAGTCTTGGAAACTCTGGATTCCGAAACTACTAACTGACCAAGTCTTAAATCGCGCACACGACTCACCGGATTCTGCTCATGTCGGAATGACTAAAATGATCGAAAAGATAAAACGATATTTATTTTGGCCCGGAATGGTGATTCAGATTCGAGACTACGTAGCGAACTGTTCGATATGCAAAGCTACAAAGAGTCCCAATCATATTCTCAGACCGCCAATGGGTAATCCGACAACTTCAGAACGGCCATTCCAGAAACTTTACATGGACCTTTTAGGACCGTATCCCCGTTCGAAGAGCGGAAATATAGGGCTCCTTATAATAGTCGACCATAACACCAAATTCCATTTCTTGCATCCAATGCGAAAATTTACATCTGAGAAGATATGCGACTTCTTATTGAAGAATGTCTTTTCTACATTCGGCGTTCCGGAATCTATATTAACAGATAACGGGTCGCAGTTTAAGTCTGGTAATTTTAAGGCGTTCTTAACTCGATTTGGTGTGAAGCATGTGCGCACAGCTATTTACTCGCCCCAAGCCAACGCGAGCGAGCGAGTAAACCGATCCGTACTAGCGGCAATTAGAGCGTATGTCGGGTCTGATCATACTACTTGGGACAATCATATTGAGAAAATTAGCGCATCCTTGAGAGCTAGCGTACATCGGAGCACCGGATTTTCACCGTATTTAACAACGATACAGCATTAAAGACGCCTGATATAGTTCAGTTAGCGCGCAGGGAAGCGCGAGGCAAAATGAGAGAGACACATGCAAACAATGCGAAAGTATATGATTTGCGTAGCCGTTCAGTACGTTTGAGCGTAGGCGACACAGTATATGCCCGTAATTTTGCGCAAAGCAACGCAGCTAAAAAGTTTAGTGCCAAACTCGCTCCTGTTTTCATTAAAGCCAAAGTGTCAAAGAGAATCAGTAACATCTATTTTGAGTTAGTAGACGATTCTAGCAAGGTCTTGGGTGTTTATCACCTAAAGGATATTCGAACTTAACGCTTCGCCGAATTGCGACTGACCTTTTTCAGTTAATACTTCGTCGAGATATGACTCTTGCTGAATTAACTGTGGTGTAGGGGTCAGCATAGAAAACCAAAACAAAAAAAAATGTACCGCAGCAGAAAATACAAATTGCCCTTAAATTCGTTCAGGCCCAGTGTAGAAGCTAGAGTAGTATTTCCAATCGGTAATGAAGAACTAGTCGCACCGCTTCAATACTCCCAGTTGTCTAACTATCTCGCTCTCGCACACATTCGCAAGGCACGCAGACAGAATAGTATAGAGGCAAAGCCGGGAAAAGTCCCGTTTCTAGCGGTTCGCGCAAATTCCAGTGCACGTCGACTGTACAATGCGTAGATCAGCTCGTTCATTTGGTTTTGCAATCTCGAAGTATTTAAACGTGCGAAAGATCATCATCATCTAGTGCAAAGAAGTAAAGCCACGTGGACTTTATTTAACCACGAGGGTGTTACGTATATCCCAGTTTGTGAACAAAACCAAATATTTAAGTCAGTGAAATCAGTCTATATTTACTCGCTTGCTCAGGTCAAGGCCAGAACACGCGCTTGTCGCGGGCGCTCTCGCGCTTACATTTGTTAAATCACCCTTCTGGACCTGGCCAGCCTACCGTTCAGCGTGCAGCCACAGTTTATGGGCGCGTTCAGCGCGCAGCCACAGTGACTGGGCGCGTTCAGCACATTTCACGGCCAGTAACTTGATGTCGGAACAGAGCAGCACCTCGGTCTAGGCAATACCGTCTGAACCACCACAGAATGAAAATCGTCGCTAGGGACTAGTCCGGATGCAGGACATCCACCAAATCTGAACCGTCTCTCGCACCGCCGCTGAAAAGCCGCATTTACCGTTTTGCTATAAGCAAGCCCGCCGTAGCGCGCACCGGCCACGTGCGGCTCATGTTTAAGGAAAGTCGTCTCCCAGAAGTAGATCGTCTTGAAGAGAGATCCGCAGAAGCTCGTCAGCCGAACCGAAGCACGTGTGTCGCAGCCACATAATTTTGAAATTACGAATACGGATGCTGCAAGAGCAGGCAATCATTAAGGACCGCCATCGTTTAAAGATATAGAAAGAGAAGTCGTTTGCATTTATTAAATTTATAAACTTTAAGTCAGACCGTTTATCTTATACTAGTTATGTTCTTTTTTATATAGTTGTAAAGCGATCTGTATACCGCCGGAGTATATCCCATTTAAGAATGAATTAACTGCGCATTTACTTTGACAACGTTTTACACAGCACCTGCATCTCGATGGGCCCAGCGAATCAGCAGCGAGGATCTGTACGTAAGTGATTAAGCCGCAATATCGGCAAACGTAGCGCATATATTTTTATATTCAATTTTAAGTGGGAGTTGTAAAACCGGCGAATAAGAAAGCATGTAGGTTAATCTAACGAACTATCTTTATTTTGTTTTGGAAAACTTGTAATCGAAAAGAACACCCATGAAGGGAACATATTTAGATCGTTTTGTATTATGAATAATGGTTATTATGAATAGATAAATCCACCAATCCGGGTCTGTTGCTAGTACCGTGATGCGAATGTCAATATCCTATGAAATGAGGAGAGAGAGATCCTATGAAATAATTGTTAAGGGGTAACCAATGAACATACAAGAGTTATCAAGGTTGGGAGGGTATAGAATGGGGGCAACTTACACCTAAGCCACCCTATATTGCTGGTATCCGCCTCTCTAATACACTAATTTTTAGGGTCCGTCTGTTAAAGTCCGAGTATTACACCTTTTGAACCAATCATTTAGAGAACAGATAGTGCACTTAAAACTTTTCGTAGTAGAACGGGTGTAACATATAGATGAGGAGGAAGACCCACGCCATATCCGACGAGCTTTGTATCGAGCAATTGCAAGAAGTGCACGAACCCCGATCCATCTATACGCTAGAGAGCCTTCTGCGTTCTAGTGAACACCTACCTCAGGGCTACTATACTTTGCAAAATTGGTTAAGATCCGAAGGCGTACAAATTTCTGTAACAACCAGCAAAAATGGTGTATCCGATATAGAAAGATTTCACAAGACCGTAAACGAAAAGCTAAGAATCATCGGTAGTGAACAAAATATCGAAGATAGGTTTACAAGGTTCGAAACAATCTTATACGTCTATAATCATAAAACTAAACATAATAGTACAAAACGATCTCCGGCAGACATTTTTCTATATGCAGGCAGCCCAGACTTTAACGTACAACAAAACAAAATTGATAAGATCGAATATCTTAATAAGAATAGACATGATTTTGAAGTTGATATAAAATATAGACAGGCTCCACTCGTGAAGAGTAAAATCACCAATCCATTTAAAAAGACAGGAAGAATTGAACAAGTAGACAGTAAACATTTTGAGGAAACAAACCGCGGCAGGAAAATCGTTCATTATAAATCAAAATTCAAGAAACAAAAAAAGATTAATAAGAGTAAATACGATAATTCCAGACCAGCCAGAGAAGCGCAAAGTACGCAATATATTTCTAATAATGCTTAGTTGCATGTTATCACTTATCACTATGGTCAAATGCAGCAACATCGAAGTAAACCCAATAAGTGCGAAAAATTGATACCTTATATTCCAAACCGGAACGATGGAAATTCCAACCAGCTACGAATACCACTATTTGAGTATAAACATAACAAAGACAATGCTTATGTTCGAAAATCTAGTAACTGAAGCAAATGACTATCCCAATGTACCTTAGATACAATATTTAGTCGATAAACTAAAACGGGAAATAAATGGATTAAGAATTATTAACAGAAGCAAAAGAGGTCTCTTGAATGTAGTAGGGAAGGCATATAAATACTTATTTGGTATATTAGATGAAGACGACAGGGAGGAGTTAGAGGAAAAAATTAATAACATGTCAGAAGACTCCGTTAAAACCCATGATCTAAACATGGTTATCGACATAACTAACAGCGGTATAGACATAATTAATAGGCTCAAGGTGGAAAAAGAACAGAACCAACAAATTGCGATACTGATATTCAACCTACAGCAGTTTACAGAATACATAGAAGACATCGAGTTAGGTATGCAATTAACCAGATTAGGGATCTTTAACCCAAAATTACTAAAACATGATTATTTGAAACACATAAATTCGGAGAAAATGCTAAAGATAAAAACATAAACTTGGCTCAAGACAGACACGAACGAAATTTTGATTAAATCCCACGTTCCTAGCGAGGTCACTAAAGTTCCGATATTTCAAATAGTTCCGTACCCAGATGAACACAACTATATTCTAACCGAGCAAATGTTCCATAAGTTTTATGTATTCAATAACCAAGTATTTCATAAAGATACAGATAAATTAATATTCGACAAATGTATTGTTGGACTTATTAAACAACAGCAAACTCAATGCAAATACATTAAAACCCAAAGAAATTTCCAAATAAATTATATAGATCCAAATATACTTTTAACATGGAATATTCCTGAAACAGTTGTCAACCAAGATTGTATAAACAACAAAATATTAATATCAGGAAACAACATCATTAAAATTAAAAATTGTACCATGCAAATAGATGAATTCCTAATTTCTAATAATGTAGCAGATTTTACACAAACAATTTATATCACCAACAATGTTACACGCTTAGAACCAATAAATCACTTAGAAACAAAAGAAATGATAAAATTGCATGTAAAACACTACAACTTTTTCCAAATTATATGCATTACAACTTTTGTCATCATGATAATTAGTTTGACTCTGTATTTAGCATATAAGTTTAAAAATATACCTAAGAAAATTATTGTCAAATATTGTAAACAAAAAGAAGAACATCCGCACCTTGAAACTAATGTCAAGGAAAATATTCAACCAGAAAACAATGTTATGATATATCCAAATTTAACGACCTGAGGACAGGCCAAATTCAATGATTGGGGGAGTGACATATCAATAAGTCCATAAGACTTAAGCACATGCCTACACACTAATACACATACAACATGTACACCCAAACACACCCACACACCCAACACAACTCTGGATGTACCCAACAGATACCAGATACCTGATAAGTCACCCACTGGTAGACTAAACATCCGTTGTCTAATTTAAACAATCTATGCTTAAGCCCTCGCATCATCGTTGCGTTCCCACGTTCAAAGCTCAGACTCGCAATCCCGAAAACAGAAGTATTAGATTTCAATAAACAAAATTATAAGAATCTAAGAGCACTTGTATCCAAGAGCGAATGCACTTGAATCCAAGAGAAATGCGAAGACTATTAAAGTCAGCAACTCCAAAGCTTTCTCTCTTCATTTGATCAGAACCCTAAAGTCTAAAGTCCATATTAGAAAAGCTCGAAACCGAGGCTTGAACGTCAATCAAATCAGAGTAATTATCAGAGTTCAGTTTGAGACCTAATTATAATCGGTCGGTGTTCTTCTCAACTAAAAATATTGTAATCATTCAGTAAAATAAAATTATATTTTTTTTACATATGAGTATTGCGATTATTTAATTATATAATATAACCAAACCCAAAAAAATGTATATAACTTAGCTTAAGGCCCTCAGCTGCTATAGCTAATCCAAAATTCCGCATAATTTAAATTATGCGTTAATTTCTCAATAATAATAATAAATAAATAATAAAACTTGACCATGTTTCCCATGGGAGTCCTGCATACTGGCTATCAGACCTCAATAAGCTGCCTGACCTGATCGACTTCGCAGTTACGAAAAATTTGGTTAAAGCTGAATGACTGCCGGATTTGTCATCTGATCACTCGCCTGTACTAATTCACCTCCGCCGATACGCAGAAAACGGTAAACCACCATACAGATTCTCACAAAACAAACTGGCTCAGGTATAAAAAATATATAAGTTCACACATTGAGCTAAGCCCAAAACTCAATACTGAATCTGATATAGAGAGCTGCACGTGTGCATTGCAATCCATCCTTAGCAGCAGCTCTTACTGCAACACCCAAAATACTACAATTAATTCAAATAAGACAAATCGTCCACGTAAAACGACGCTTACGCAAAGAATGGCAATCTTCCAGATCCAAAACTGCGAAACAAAAGCTAAAAGTAGCCACACGAAAACTGGCCAACGCTCTGAAACAAGAAGAAAAAGACGATCAGCGCCGATACATAGAGCAACTCACACCAACAGGCACGAAAAATAAGTCACTGTGGAGAGCCCACTCAACTCTTCGCCCACCGACTGAAACCGTTTACCGATAAGAAATTCCTCAGGCGGCTGGGACCGTAGTGATGCAGACAGAGCCACCACACTTGCCGCTCACCTACAAAATGTGTTCACGCCAAACCAGGCTACTAGCGCGTTCGCGCTACCGTCCTCACCCGTAAACACACCCCAATTGTGTTTCGTCCTAAAGAAGTAATTAAAATAAGCAAAGACAATCTCAGCCCAAAAAAATCCTCGGGCTACGACCTTATAACACCGGAAATGATCATCCAGCTGCCACACTCTGCGGCTCGCTACATAACACAGCTCTTTAATGCCATCACCAAACTTGGTTACTTTCCACAACGATGGAAGATGTCGATTATCATAATGATTCCAAAGCCTGGTAGGACCACACAGTCTTCATCTTACAGACCAATATGTCTACTCTCATGTATTTCGAAACTATTCAAAAAATGCCTGCTGGTCCGACTTAATCTACATCTGAGAACCCACAACGTAATCCCAGCCCATCAATTTGGATTTCGCGAATGCCACGGAACCATTGAACAGGTGAATCGTATAATAACAGATATAAGAACTGCATTCGAAATTCGCGAATACTGTACAGCAGTATTTTTAGACGTATCCCAAGCATTCGACAAAGTCTGGCTCGACAGCCTAATGCTTAAAATTAAAACAGCCCTACCCGAAAGCACACACAAACTTCTAAAGTCTTACCTCTATGACAGAAATTTTGCAGTGCGGTGCAACACTGCCACTTCCACTGATCATGTAATTGAGGCTGGAGTCCCCCAAGGCAGGGTTCTTGGGTTAACCTTATATCTCATCTACACAGCCGACATCCCTAAAAATAGTCGCTTAACGGTATCCACATTTTCCGACGATACAGCTATCCTTAGCCGTTTAAGGTCCCCTACCCAAGCTACAGCACAGCTGGCATTGCACCTCACCGACATTGAGAAGTGGCTCTCTGGCTGGCGAATAAAGGTAAGCAAGCAAAAATGCAATCACGTGACGTTTACGCTAAACAGACAAGACTGCCTTTCGCTCTTATTGAACAACATACCAATCCCGAAAGCAGATGAGGTAGCGTACCTAGAAGTACACCTTGACAGAAGACTCACATGGCGCAGGCACATTGAAGCCAAAAAACTCAACTAAAACTCAAAGCCAACAACTTACATTGGCTCATCAACTCTGGTTTTCCGCTCAGCCTAGATCACAAAGTCTTACTCTACAATTCTGTATTGAAACCTATCTGTACCTATGGCTCACAGTTATGGGGCAATGCCAGCAGAAGCAATATTGACATCAAACAGCGAGCACAATCAAAGATTCTGAGAACCATCACTGGGGCACCGTGGTACGTTCGGAATGAAAACATCAAAAGAGACTTAAATATCCCATCAGTTATCAATGCAATTACGGAACTTAAGGAAAAATACCATAGCAAGCTTTACTCGCACCCCATCCACCTAGCGAGATGTTTAACCCAGCTCAGCAGCCAACAACTGTTCAAAAAAAAACTTTTAAACTTATTGTTAGTTTTTAAACAAGAAGATTCAATAAATAAAAGCAAAGTAATAATAAAAAAAAAACCTTTGGAAGGTAGCGGGTGCATTTCTAAGGACAAACGGCATTTGAATGTATTCAAATGCTGTTTAAGATATTGATTCGGGGTCCATTTCTAATTGTTGAAATCCCTTTGCCAAATCAATAGTTGTGAAATATTGACATTTTTCTTATTTACCAAGGATTTCGTTCATGTTTGGTATTGGATATCTGTCAGGGATAGTTATTTCATTATGTTTAATCAATGTTTAATTATGTTATAATCAATTACTACTCTATACCTTATTTATTAAAAAGCACCATTTTTTTTTGGTTCTACCCATGTAGGACTGTTGATTAAACATTTCCTGTACTTGGTTTTCGACTTTAATTTCGTGCGTTTGAGCAAGTGGATACTGTTTTAAATAAATTAGGGAGTTATGTGTTGTATTTAGTATGTGTTTAATGGTACTCGTATATGTTAGTTTATCTCCTTCTTTATATTGAAGATTTTTAAATTTTTTTAATAAACCTTTCAATTTTAAGGTTTCCTCCTGATTTAGGTCATTTTTTTTTTTTTATAACGCGCGAGTCCCACGGCCACACCTCCCGCCCAACCGACCGAGGGGCGCTGCTCGAATAGGATAAATAATAGGATAGAATCTATTATAGTCAGAACATAATACTCTGTAGGGATCATGCAACTCATAGTTACCATAGATCTACAATGATTTAAAATGATGATCATCTAATCGAAACAGTGAAAAATCTATTTTTTTATTGAATTCTGGCCTGATTTTTTAATTGGTTCTAGTTTCTTTTGAATATAAAAATTGTTTTGTCAAAAAGAGTAACTGTGCTATTTTTATACCCGTTACTCGTAGAGTAAATTATTCGTTGAAAAGTATGTAACAGGCAGAAGGAAGCGTTTCCGACCATATAAACGCTATATTCTTGATCAGGATCAGTAGCCGAGTCGGCCATGTCCGTCTGTCCGTCCGTATAAACGTCGAGATCTCAGGAACTACAAAAGCTACAAGGTTGAGATTAAGCATACAGACTTCAGAGACATAGAAGCAGCCCAATTGTGCCGATTCATGCCACGCCCACTCTAACGCCCACAAACCGCCCAAAACTGGTCTTGTAAATTTCTATCGATTTGCCAAAAACCTTATTCTATTGCTGGGTAAGATAATCAAACTCTTCAACGTAATAGGGCCATTTGATGTTGAAACTTCACACCTTGTATTTTGAATAGGAAGACAAAATATATTTATATTGATCCTGTGTCTATCAGGCATTTGTATGTGTAACCTTTTCACTATGGGAAATTTGACCCCTTTTTCTGGCCAAAACGCAATTTCTGAAAGTCGGAATATTAAAATAATATTTAATGTACGCATTCATAATTGACCAATCTTTAGTGCTGCATAATAAAAATTTTAATAGATGTCGCCACAACAAAGAAATCAGCTGTTAAAAACAACAATCTGCTACGTTAAGTTATTCTTTCGTTACAAAAGTTATAATATCTTCGGAACCAAAGCGTTAATTTTCAGGAGGAGGGACCATCACCATCGGTTCCCCACAAAGTGCCTAACTGAAAATACTAACGGCAAAACAATTAAATAAAAGAACAAGTGAACCGGTGCATGGCCTTTAATGTGAACATCAGCGAAAACAAGCAGACACAAGTAGACTTTCCTAACAAGTGCTCACTCCAAGTAACCTGAGAGCCGAGGCGTGCCACAAAAGAAAAGAAACCCAACTCATTCATACATTTATATATATGCGAATTAAGAATTCCTTTAAGAATTCATTTAAAAAAATTTATTTTTAATCTTTATAATTTTTATTGAATATTCGGGAATACAACTTGCACAACCGTTTATCTTTGCGATGCCGAACTGACTGAATCTTCTGGATTCAGATTTCTTCCAACGAACCTCGACCAGATAGTTTTTACTTTTTTCCCTCTTTTTGCAAATCGAATTGAGATAAGCTCATTTCGACTTTTGATGCAATTCGATTGTCTTTGCATAACTGCATTAATGCGCAGTAGAAGCGGAAGCTTCTGTTTATATTTATGTCAGCTGGTGGTCCAGCTGAAGGCATGGGCAAAGACAAAAGACAAAGATGTTTGAATTGGTTTGAGAGCCCAGACCAAGGCAAAGCCAATTGCCAGATACAAAGGCAACAAATAAACTTTAAATGCGGGGCACCGTATTAGGCGTTCTGTAACACTCCCCCTTTTATAATGGATCGTCCGGATTCATTCTGATTCTGTTTGATTCGAGCTGTTTTCGTATTCTGCTCGTGGTTTTTTGGCTACAGATATAAACTTTTTGTATTTAAAAATTAGATATAACGATTACAAAATGATATATAAAATTAATAATATAAGGGAAAGTGATGTCCTTGTGTTATTAATTTCGATAAAAGGGTTTAGTATGCTTATATTGTCAAGAGAGAGTTCCGAGTTATTTGACATTATATAATTGTATATTTCATAACTTGTAAAATGGTTTGTGATTATGAAGTCGAGAATTTTCCTTTCTGAATTGGTATATGAAATATTGTTTATTCTGGTTGTACCATTAAAAGTTATTAGGAATGAACCATTTAACTGGGAATTGTTAACAGTATTGTAACCATTTCTAAAAATGGCACCGTCCTGGATGATATCTATTTTCTTATTTTTATACCCGTTACTCGTAGAGTAAAAGGGTATACTATATTCGTTGAAAAGTATGTAACAGGCAGAAGGAAGCGTTTCCGACCATATAAACGCTATATTCTTGATCAGGATCAATAGTCGAGTCGATATGACCATGTCCGTCTGTCCGTCCGTCTGTCTGTCCGTCTGTCCGTCCGTATGAACACTGAGATCTCAGGAACTACAACAGCTAGAAAGTTGAGATTTGGCATACAGACTCCAGAGACATAGACGCAGCGCAAGTTTGTCGATTCATGTTTCCACGCCCACTCTAACGCCCACAAACCGCCCAAAACTGCCACGCCCACACTATTGAAAAATGTTTTGATATTTTTTCATTTTTGTATTGGTCTTGTAAATTTCTATCGATTTGCAAAAAAAACTTTTTGCCACGCCCACTCTAACGCCCACAAACCGCCCGAAGCTGCCACGCCCTTACTTTTGAGAAATGTTTAGATATTTTTTAATTTTTGTATTAGTCTCGTCAATTTCTATCGATATGCTAAAAAACTTTTTGCCACGCCCACTCTAACGCCCACAAACCGCCCGAAGCTGCCACGCCCTTACTTTTGAGAAATGTTTAGATATTTTTTAATTTTTGTATTAGTCTCGTCAATTTCTATCGATATGCTAAAAAACTTTTTGCCACGCCTACTCTAACGCCCACAAACCGCCTAAAACTTTCAGTGTTGAAGATTCTCCTTCGCACTTCTACTAGCTGAGTAACGGGTATCAGATAGTCGGGGAACTCAACTATAGCGTTCTCTCTTGTTTTCTCTTTAATTTTTTTACAAGTCGATTTTTCTCCATTTAATAATTTTGAAAAACAGGTTTTTTCCTGACTTAAAGTACAGTAATTGTTAAAGAGTTCGGTCTTAAATATATACATTGCATTGTCGCATTTTGCGACTTGATTGCTTATAACTAATTTTCCATCGCTTTTGGAAATGGCTCTAGCATAGTATAAGTCACACCTGTTATAAATTATAGGATATTTTATGTAAATTATCAGAAGTTTATTGTGTAATGCAATTTTGAAAACTGATATATCCATTAAATCTGAAATGATTACGGGTTTCTGCTCGTGACTTAGTATTTCTTTTATAACTCTATTATTTAGGATTTTAGTATTAAATAAATATTAACTTTTGCTAGAGTAATGGTATCAATTAGATTTTGTGAATCAAAAGTTAAAAGTCGTAAGCGATGTTTTCTTAATGGTAGTTCTTGGTCAAGAAAAATTTTATTCAAATTTGTGGACAACATTTTTATTTCATCAAATAATCTGGAGTTAATGATAAATTGATTACTGTTGTTTTTAAGTAGGTCATTTATTTTATCTTGTATTTTAATGAAATCATCATGGTCCAGAGTTCCGGCTAACCACACAGTGCCTAACTCATTAATTCCCCTTTTTGATCTAGTTGGCAACAGTTGTGACAAAATTGATTCAACTATTTGTAGTTCGTATGAAACTTCCCATTGTGATTTTTTATTTGTATCCCTTTTTATATATTCTGATTCTAAATTGATTATTTCTTTATAAAAACTTTAATTTGTTACATTGAATAAGTCAACATATGATTCATACGTAAGGACATCTTTTGCGTCCTTGAACAAAAATAACTCATGATGTGTGTAATCTATAATTTAGGAACTGGCCAGTATAAAGATTGTTACTAGTAATATTAGCTTTTGTAGTTCCTGAGATCACAGCGTTCATACGAACGGACGGACAGACAGACGGACAGACGGACATGGTCATATCGACTCGGCTATTGGTCCTGATCAAGAATATATATACTTTATATGGTCGCAAACGCTTCCTTCTGCCTGTTACATACTTTTCTACGAATCTAGTATACCCTTTTACTCTACGAGTAACGGGTATAACAAGAGAGAACGCTATAGTCGAGTTCCCCGACTATCTGATACCCGTTACTCAGCTAGTAGAAGTGCGAAGGAGATTCTTTAACACTGACAGTTTTTGGCGGTTTGTGGGTGTTAGAGTGGGCGCGGCAAAAAGTTTTTTGGCAAATTGATAGAAATTTACAAGACCAATACAAAAATGAAATAATTTCAAAATACTTTTCAAAAGTGTGGGCGTGGCAGTATTGGACGGTTTTTGGGCGTTAGAGTGGGCGTGGCAACATGAATCGACAAACTTGCGCTGCGTCTTGTACTCTGGATCTCAATTTTTTAGCTTTTGTAGTTCCTGAGATCTCAGCGTTCATACGGACGGACAGACAGACGGACAGACAGACGGACGGACAGTCGGACATGGCCAGATCGACTCGACTATTGATTCTGATCAAGAATATATATACTTTATATGGTCGGAAGCGCTTCCTTCTGCCTAAAGCTAAACATGTTTTGATGTTTGTCTAACGGAAATACCCTCCACCCTCATAACTTGAAAAAAATTGTCAAACGCATTTTCGAAAAAAGAATACTGTTGAGCTTTTTCAATAGCTGTTGCGAATAACAAATAGCCGAATGTTTTCCGATACTGTTTATTTTGTTTATTATACTGGCAGCTAGGGCTGACCAAGAGCTATATCGAAATCAAAAGTTGAGTCTTTGACGAAAAACGAAGAAGTGGCAATTGGCGGGACAGACAGCCGAAATGCAGCACCCAAGCTTAAAGTAGGTAGATAACAAAGAGAGAGTAGATAACAAAGAGAGAGAGAGTGCGATGTACTATGGGCATCGCAACTGCTATTAATGACTATTTCCGCTTAAAATATTAAGAGTATAAAATTAGTCTACTGCACAGAGAAAATGCGCCGGAGTGAGGACGTCCAGATCGGCAGGGTTCTCTGAAATGGGAACTAAAGGTCTGGAGTTAATGACTGCCGAGTTGTGGCACACCAGCGTCCTCAGCTCGTCGAAGGTCAGAACCGCCGTACCCACAGCGCGGTAGAAATGATGCTTGGCCGTTTTCATCGCCGCTTCCCAAATTCCACCGAAACGGGGCGACCGTGGAGGGATAAACCGCCAGTCTATCGTCTCCGAAAGGCAAAAGTTCTGAACGGAGCCTTAATGCTCGCTGCTGAGAAATAACCTTCGAAGTTCCAGAAGTTCATTCTTGGCGCCGACAAAATTGGTGGCGTTGTCTAACCGAATTTGCTTCGTCTTCCGTCGGGTGCATATGAACCTCTTAAGTCCGCACAGAAACGCAACTGTCGAGAGATCCTTGATCAGCTCCAGGTGCACTGCCTTGGTTGCAAAGCATATAAATACGCAGACGTAGCATTTAACCGGAGGCTTGTTGCGTGTATCCGACTTGTTAAAGAAGGGTCCACAGAAGTCTATCCCAGCAACCTCAAAAGCGTGAGATCCCTGCAAGCGCTCTTTGGGAAGGTCCGCCATTATGTGCTCTATCAGCCGCGGCTTAATCCGAAAACATCTGATGATTCTGTTCACTTCCTTGGTAACCGTCTTCCTCCCCCAATAGGCCAATATTGAGATCGAATTGCACCCAGAAGAGCTCGAGGTCCGGCATGAAGATTGGCAACAGTGGTGAGTAAAATTAAAAAATAAAATATTATATATATAACCAAAACAAAACTAAAACTTCAAGTTACTAAATTGCAATTATGTAGTTCCGTGTAGAGCTTGGCTACTTGAGTTAAGGCTTATCAACCGCTCGAGTTACCACAGTCACCACACCCCCTAAACCCCCACGCCTACACCACTGAACACATCGACGCCCATGGGCACTCCGGTACAACGAACCGGGAAACGAATAAACAAATGGGTCAACAATGTATCTACAATGTATCGACATCCGGCCAAAATGCCGACACTAACATCAGCAGACCAGACGGCAAGAATGCCGATGCAGCATAAGAACACAGCATAACCCTTATATATAAGAACTATGTACTTAGATTTGTAGTTTTCTTGAGAAGAACGAAAGAAATATAGAACCACTCTTAAGTTTGAACCCAAAGCGTGAAGTTGTGTTACTGAATCCCATACAAGTGCCTGAACAAAATCTCATGCAAAGTGCCGACAGCCGACTATAAGCGATCCACCCAACATCCTTACTGCTGTTATATTCACCTCCCATCATTCGGCCCGAATGCTAACTGGCGCAGCCGGTAGGATGCTTTCCTACATCTATACATTAACTTACCTGTAAGTAAAGAAAAATGTAAAAAACAAAGCATAAGTGATAGCTCAATAAGTAAAGAATCTTAAATAAAAAGGGAAAAATATATTCTGCTACAGTGACAACAAAATGTAAACAGTGAGTTGTGAGCTGCACACGGTGACGTATAAGTGCTTGGGTAAAATTAAAAAGAAAAATATTTAAACATAGCCAACAGACAACCCAAGTAATATGTGCGAAATTGTTTGCAGCGAACAACGCATTGGGTCAGCAAAATAAAAAAAGAAAGAATTTTTTTTATCGCATAACATGTTACAACACAAATTTTTTTTTTTACTTCTCTGCTATTGTGACGACAAAATATAAACAGTGAATTGTGAGCTGCACATGATGACGCATAAGTAAAGTTTAAAAGAAAAATTATTAAAGCATAGCCAACAAACAAACCGAGTAATGTGCGCTAAATTGTGTGTAGCAAACAACGCATTGGGTCAGCAAAATAAGTAAAAAATAGCCACGGTATAACAAATTAATAGTCTCTACCTAAAATTCCACGGCCTAAGGTATCCCCTACAATGGCAAATAGAATATCAAACATAACCATATATTACTTAATAAACTATCTTGCAATTATGTCACAACTCACATTAAATCACTGCAAATCAAATACTCTATGATATGGGTCTCATGCTATACGGCTCATGGTACAAGCTTGTCCCATGATGCTGTGGCAGACCACCCATGCATACATATATATATATCTAAATACACAATATGCACACAAGCTTGCAACCAACGTATATACACACATATACACCAAATTACGCACACAAGCCTGCGAACCGATACTCTATGATATGGGTCTATGCTATACGGCTCAGGGTACAAGCTTGTGCCTTGATGCTGTGGCATATCACGCATATACGCATAGATATCCAACGTATATACACATGTATACACCAAATTACGCACACAAGCCTGCGAACCGATACTCTGTGATATGGGTTCTATGCTATACGGCTCATGATACAAGCTTGTGTCATGACGCAGTGGCATACCACGCATATACACATAGATATTCAAACACAGTATATGTACACATGCTACAACCAATAAATACGCTTATACATATAACCATAAAATTACTGCAATACGAAAAAACAATGAGACACTTTACCCCAACCTACCCTAACAATTAAAGTTTATACGCTTCCACTCGAGTACCGAATGGCTAATGTAACACAATACCAATAGTCACGCCGTCAGCATAAACAAACAATTTATACTCTTGCACACCAAATACAATATGTGTTATGCGATTATACTTGTACATATATATACGAATACGTATATGCATAGTGAGTGGCCAAGCCTATCGAGTCAAAATTCTTTCTTTTTTATAATCGTCGACATTCACTTATGCTATGTTCCGAATACTATAAACTATGTATACAACAATTTTATAATACCAACTATATTACAGATATTGAATCACATAAAAACCATACAAAACCCATATACATTAAGAAATTTATACGCACAAATACAATATATACATATACAATACAATACATACTTATACACACTTATAAAAAATTCCACATTATATTAAAACTTGTTCATTATTTTCTTTAATATAAATTCCACATCAGAAACAAAATTTTTTTTAATTAGGTTAAATGTCCAAGAAATTAACTCAGAATATCAAGAAGACCGCACAGTCTGTATTAGGAGTCCCCACCCCAGTTAGCAGAACTAGACGCCCCAATACCCGTTCTTCTGGGTTGCCTATTGTCCCTGAAATAATTGATCACCCTCTTACCCCGAACATGATGGATTCAGGCAACGCTTCCAATAATTCAGCTCATTCCGTTCGCCCTGGACCACCCTCTTTAACGCCCACCGTTAGTGGAATAAGCTCCCTGTCAACCACATTTAAACCTAAAGATATCATGGCTTTTGTCGAACATTTACCAACGTTTGACGGAACCCCCAGATATTTAGACAGGTTCATTACAAGCGTAGAAGAAATTCTCATGTTAATCAGAGGGGCAGATCACACGCCATATGGTTTGCTCACTTTGAGAACAATCAGGAACAAAATAGTAGACAGAGCCGACGAAGCGTTAGAACTAGCGAATACACCGTTAGTTTGGGACGAAATCAAAGGCAATCTCATTAGGCTCTACTCTAGTAAGAAGAGCGAGGCTAGTTTGCTGAGTGAAATGAGTTCATTTTCAGACCGCCAAAGTTTGGGACAATTATTCTTTGGGCTTTCAAAAATCAAAAGCCAATTGTTCTCCATACTCAAAAACACTGAACTTAACCATAACATAGTTGAGGCAAAAAGAACAGTGTATAATGAGGTCTGCCTCAATGCATTCATCACCGGACTTAGGGAGCCGCTCAAGACATTCATTCGTTTGAAGGCCCCTCAGACAATAGAACAAGCTTACGAACAATGCCAAATTGAGCAGTCCTTATACAGAACTAACAATCGCGGACCCAACGAAACGTTCACTAAAAATAGACGTGATAATCAAAACACCCGAGACCGACGTCACGACGGACGAACTAATAACGATCGTAACGCACCATACCCAAATAATAACTACAATCAACAACCCAACTCTAGGGAAACCAATCAATCCAGTACAGCAAACCCTTTTAGGACTCAGTCTGGTCGCCTCAATAATATAGAGGATGACACACCCGACACAAATTTTCAACAGGCAGCCTCCGTAACCCATCAGGGTACATAAGTCCAGCAACCCACGAGTCCTCACTCCCCTTCATTGAGATAAATTTCCCCTTTAGTCCCCATTTAAAATTCCTAATAGATACCGGTTCTACGCATTCTTTCATTGATCCTAAACATATAGAATCAAAAGATTGCGTGGGCCTAGAAAAACCTTTAACGCTCAAAACAGCCCTAAATACCTTTGTACTTCAAAAAAAATTTGTCATTCCTTTTCCATCTGAGTTTAAGACCCAGGGGAAAATGAATCTATTGCCGTTTAGATTCCACTCCTTTTTTGATGGATTATTGGGCATGGACTCACTTTCATTTTTAAAGGCAAAAATAGATATATTAAATTCACAATTAAAGACATCTAACACAATTTTGCCTATAATTAACTATACCAACCAGACCTCCAACGTGTTTTGCATTACAGCCCATACTAAAACCACAATACCCTTGCCGGTACAAAATGATCAGGGGGATTTTCTCTATGACACGACTTATATTAATAAAGACCTTATCATATCAGGGGGCCTTTACAAATCAAATAACCACTTAACAACCTTCGAAGTGGCCAACTACAGAGATTCTGACCAACTCCTATATCTCGAAAGCCCTCTTAAAGGCATACCATATGTCAAAGCTGACTTTGTAGAGCTTAATAACATATCTTCTGACCCACCCAAGCTACCAGACTTAGTAAACCCCTTAGATAACTTAAAAATGGAGCACCTCAACCCGGAAGAGAAACAAAACCTAATCACATTATGTAAAAAATTCTCAGACATTTTTTTTTAACGAAACAGTAAAACTCTCATTTACAAATAAAATTACGCATTCTATCCCTACCACGGACAATACCCCGATTCACGTAAGGTCCTATAGATATCCGTACATTCACAAAGAGGAAGTAAAGAAACAAATTAATTCTATGCTAAACCAAGATATAATCAGATCTAGTTACTCGCCCTGGAGTGCTCCGGTTTGGGTAGTCCCCAAGAAAGCCGGGCCCAATGGGGAACAAAAATGGAGATTGGTTATAGATTATCGAAAACTCAATGATAAAACCATTTCCGATAGGTACCCAATACCAAACATAAATGATATACTAGATCGCATAGGGAAAGCCAAATACTTTACCACCCTCGATTTGGCAAGTGGGTTTCATCAAATTGAGATGAACCCAGACGACATTGCCAAAACGGCCTTTACAGTAGAAGGAGGGCATTATGAATTTATAAGAATGCCTTTCGGCTTAAAAAATGCTCCCGCTACCTTCCAAAGAGTAATGGACAGCATTTTAGGTGACGTAATAGGCCTCAATTGTCTGGTATACTTGGACGATATAATCGTTTTTTCTGCTTCCCTCCAAGAACATGTAATACATTTAACTTCAATATTTCAAAAACTTAGAGATGCAAACTTTAAAGTACAATTAAATAAGTCCGATTTTCTTAGGAAAGAAACCGAATTCCTCGGACACATCGTCACCCAAGAAGGAATCAGACCAAACCCAGACAAAATAGCGGCTATAAAGAATTTCCCTTGTCCTAAGAATAAGAAAGAAATTAAATCTTTCTTGGGGTTATTAGGGTACTATAGGAAATTTATAAAAGACTTCGCAAAAATTACTAAGCCTTTAACTAAACAACTAAAAGGTAACAACAAGACTATCACCATAGACGACGAATTCACAAAGACGGTCGATTTCTGTAAAATTTTACTTACCAATGACCCCATACTCCAATACCCTGACTTTACAAAACCTTTTATTTTAACGACAGACGCAAGTAATTTCGCATTGGGAGCTGTCCTTTCACAAGGCACTCTGCAAAATGATAAGCCAGTCTGTTTCGCTAGCCGAACTCTCTCAGACACAGAAGTAAACTACTCGACAATCGAAAAAGAAATGTTAGCTATTATTTGGGCTGTCCAATACTATAGACCCTACCTCTTCGGAACAAAATTCACCATAGTAACAGACCACAAACCTCTAACATGGCTTATGAACTTCAAACAGCCTAATTCCAAAGTAATTCGTTGGAGACTCCAACTCTTAGAATATGACTTTGAGGTTGTCTATAAAAATGGCTCACAAAACGTCATTGCCGACGCGCTTAGCCGCTCGAACGCTAATCTCAATCACAACGAGATAGTCCCAAATTCACCGTACGAATGCCCTGTATCAGACAAACCACTCAACGATTTCAATATTCAGTTGGTCATAAAGTTAAGCCAAGATACAGGTTACAATACCTCAACTCCTTCTAAACACAAACTGCGACGAGAATACTATAGACCTCTTTTTCAACTCGAAGACATTATAAGTGTCTTAAAACAATCCCTCAAACCTAACAAATTGTGTGCTATATTTGCCCCTGACGATATTTTTGAAATCATTAATAAAGCTTACCAAATGCACTTCCCTACCAACGGCCCCTTCAAAATAGTAAGGTGCCTATCTTTTCTTCCCGAACTCACAGACGATTCTGAAATTACCCGGACCATAGTCGACTACCATACGAAAAATAATCATAGAGGCATCGACGAGACCTTCCTACACCTAAAGAGGAAAATTTTTTTCCCATATATGAAGGATAAAATAACTAAGATAATTAGAACTTGTGAAACTTGTCTAAAACTAAAGTACGATAGACACCCACAGAAAATTCCATTTCAAATTACAGAAACCCCCCTTAAACCCCTCGACATCGTTCATATTGATATTTACACTATCAACAACAACTACAATTTGACAATAATAGACAAGTTCTCTAAATTTGCAGCCGCCTACCCAATTCCTAATAGAAACTGTATTAACGTGGTTAAATCTTTGAAACATTTTATAAGCCAATTTGGCATACCAAAAAAGCTAGTTTACGATCAAGGGGCCGAATTTTCTAGCGACATGTTTAGCAACTTCTGCTCACAATACAATATCGTCTTACATGTCACATCCTTTCAACAATCCTCTAGTAACTCCCCTGTAGAACGCCTTCACTCCACATTTACAGAAATCTACCGAATAATTATAGACACTAGGAAACAACTAAAACTTAATACGGAACATGACGAGACAATGTCAGAAACACTAATTACATACAATAGCGCAATTCACTCAGCCACAGAACATACCCCGTTCGAACTATTTACCGGACGTACCCACACATTTGAAAACAACACTAAATTCAGCAACGAACACGATTACCTAGTTAAACTGAACGAATTTAAACAAAAAATATATCCACTCATCGCAGACAAATTATCGGAAAAGGCATTACAAAGAACACTTAAAATTAATGAAACAAGGACACCCCCCGCTACCCTAGAACCCGAAACATTGGTACTCAGAAAGGAAAATAGGAGGAATAAAATAACACCTAGGTTCTCATTACACAAAGTTTTACACGACCAAGGCCCAACCCTGGTTACCACTAGGAATCAAAAACTACACAAATCTAAAATACGAAGAATTATACTAAAGGAAAAATAAATTTTATTATAAATAGATATAAGAGAGTTAGCCATGTTATTAACCTGGAAGAATTTAGTAAATGTATCGAACAATTTCATAAAACACTCCAGACATTTAAATATGATGACACCCTAATAGATTCCCTAGCCATACTAAAATCCAAACTAGGACAGGCCCAAACAAAACTTAATGCATTAACCCCACTCAAGAGAAACAAACGCGGATTAATTAATGGATTAGGCAGTCTCGTGAAAGCTGTCACGGGCAATATGGATGCCGAAGACGCCAGAGAAATAGGTAAAGACATCGAAAATATTAAAATAGCCCTTTCGACCGTTAACACAAATTACCAAACTCAAGATGTATTCAATAATGAAATCTTAATTAGATTCGAGAACATTACAAATCATATTAATAATGAACAAGTTCTAATAACAACATTCTTTGAAAATATGCAAAATAAAATTTATAAAGAAGAAAATACCTTGGAAAAATTACAGTATATAAATAAGATTAACTATAACTTAGAATTACTACTTAATCACTTGAACGATATAATTGAAAGCATGTTATTAGCTAAAATAAATGTAATACCTAGATTTATATTAACCGAACAAGAAATATATAAAATTAAAATGTTACTGGAAAATCAAAATATTACGATAAAAAGCGAACAACACATCTACGATTTGTTAAAAATGAACACGTTAAGCTACGAAAATAACATAATTTTTACTATCCAAATACCTATTTTTGAAAAAGATAATTACAAAATAGCCAGATTAATTCCCTTACCAATTAATAATAAATACTTTGTTATGATTCCTAACTATTTAATATATAAGAATAATGTTAATAAGTACTACTTGACTCAAAACTGCCCCAAAGTAGACGACACGTTTATATGCAACAAAGACGCATACATCAACACACCGCAAAATGACACCTGCACTCAACAATTATTGGATTCCAAGAACAGCTCCTGCGATGTGCAAGAGAGAGGCCCTGTTGCAGACGTATTCGAGGCGGAAAAAGGCTATATTTTCGCATTCAACGCCAATAACCTGAAGGCTCAGCTAGAAAACGGTAGCGAAATCACTATAAATGGCTCAGCTATCATCAAATACGTGAACGAAACTATACGCATCAATGGCATAGAGTACGACAACGGAGTTGAGACAACCTTTGAGCACTTAGACCTAATCCTACCCCCCTCAAAGAAATGACCAAGAATAAAACTGTGGAAATACTGAGTTTACAAAACATTCACCTAGAGGCCATAGAAACATCAAATAAGATTCTGACTATCCACCAAACCGCCACACAACACGCTTGGACCCTTTACATTCTACTGGGTTTCGTCGCCATCCTCACTGTTACTGCATGGCTGCTTCGACGCACAAAACACGTATTCCACGTACAGGATCACAATCACCACCTGCCTATTTACGCTCCAGCAATACCTTCGCTATGGCCGTCGCTTCAAACTGGGGAGGGAGGAGTTACCACAGTCACCACACCCCCTAAACCCCCACGCCTACACCACTGAACACATCGACGCCCATGGGCACTCCGGTACAACGAACCGGGAAACGAATAAACAAATGGGTCAACAATGTATCTACAATGTATCGACATCCGGCCAAAATGCCGACACTAACATCAGCAGACCAGACGGCAAGAATGCCGATGCAGCATAAGAACACAGCATAACCCTTATATATAAGAACTATGTACTTAGATTTGTAGTTTTCTTGAGAAGAACGAAAGAAATATAGAACCACTCTTAAGTTTGAACCCAAAGCGTGAAGTTGTGTTACTGAATCCCATACAAGTGCCTGAACAAAATCTCATGCAAAGTGCCGACAGCCGACTATAAGCGATCCACCCAACATCCTTACTGCTGTTATATTCACCTCCCATCATTCGGCCCGAATGCTAACTCTCGCGCCGATTGATTTGTCTATTTTGTCAATTACTCTTTTGATTCTTATCCCAATTCTAACATGGTAATTTAGAGCACTATAATGTAACATAAACATTGACGACTACCCTGAAAGAAATTAATATTGACATGATTGGCACCTACATATTTTCTCCCTTTTAGCAATAGAAACCTTTTTCTTTCAATGATGCGATTAAATAACACAACCCCATAGAAAAAAGAAAAACACTAAATAGTTGTTTAGGATTAATGATTACTTAACAATTACAACATAAAATAATAAAACCAACACCACTTCAATGTTCTTTTGTTGGTAACAAACCAGAAAAAGAAAAGCTTGGCACTATAAAAATAAAACAAAAAGTAAATCAATAAAAAAAATAAAAATGAATAGAGATTTTTGCGAAAAATAAATAAAGATAAATAATGTAAAATAAGGAGCAAAACTTAGAAAAATACGGAATTAGACTTAAGGAATTTAGAGTATGGACTTATGAGATTAAAGCTAGTAAGGCTAATTAGTTAGAAATATGTACACTGCAAGGAATGCACTCAAAAAGAAAGAAGAAATTATTTATTGAATATTAAAATTGTTGTAAAGATGCAACTCTAAGTTCTTATTCATGGCAGGGGAGCATAATTAAATGATGCATATTTTATTACATTTGGGGTCTTCTAAAAAGGGTTACACTGAAGACTATGGTTGGGAGGGTAATGATAGTGGGAGTGGAAATTAACATCTAAAACCACCCCGCCAGGCTTACATCAAAATTCGTGCTTCCTTTTCTCACATTATAGTTTATTTAAGTTTCGCTTGCTGTTAATTTTCTAAAAGAAGAAACTGAGACAGTGGAGTTGTTTGTTGTTTTTTTTTTCCGCTGTTCGTTCATATGAGGATCGTCTCATTGTGTAAATTCAGGAGGGACTCTATAATAAAACCTTTTGGTGTAGCAATCATTATTGTGGGAACCTGTACCAAACAGCGACGCTACTGGAACAAGCAGCGACGTCACAGACGCGGGAGCGGGATGAGAGGGCAGCGAGAGAGGGAGAGTCAGTCAATTGTGAACCACCGGATTGATAAGTCGTATTACCGAAGAACGAATAAAACAGATCAATAACAGAAGCTCAGCGTGTATCAATTGTGTATTTTCGGGGTCTTTAGAATTATCTACAGCAAAAAACCCCCCCACATCTCCCTCAAGAGCTGGGAATCAATGGGTCCCGCTCAGCTGATGGTTAATGGTCGACAAGCCTGAAAAGGGTGAACATTTTGGAATCGAATCGCTAACAAGGATATCCAGTAAATGTTTCTCTTCTTCAACGACGCTCTTACACCACACAGATTTATGGCGCCCAAACGTGGGGCAAGTGCTTATTCCTTACATATGTTTTGGTCCAGCAGGCAGTCACACAGATTTTTGGTGCAGCCGCCGATGCTGAAAGGCAGGTGCTTAAGTATTTGTCTGGTATATAGTATTAACCTAGAAAAGAATCTAATTTGACTATTGGAAAGCGAGCCATTATTAGTGAGTGCTGATAGGTTTCGAACGTAGAAAAATTAATTCCATAAAAATATAATTCTTTGGAATTGGAAAAGCTTACGACCAAATGACATCGACGTATTATTCTTCGAGTTATGGAGTGAAATGAAGATTTGCTTCGCTTTAGTGTTTATAATTGGTGGGAAAAGTACCGGGTTGTTACAACAGACATTAATCTGAAAGCTCTTTGTCTTCGATTGAGATTTTTGTTATCATTATGAAAGTAGTCAAGAAAGCTGTTTGATATTGATATACATCTTTGGAATTCGAGTTTTTGAGAATTCGAAAACTTTCGACCAAGATTACAGGTAGCTTGTTATTCAGAATTATTAACGACTGGAGTAAAGTAAGAGAAATTCTTAGTCCGATGTGTTCTTTGGTGTGATCCGTGTTTGAAAACTGACTAGAGGTAAGCTACTGGAATACAATATAAATGCATTTGTGCTTATTTGTCCGTAGAAGTCTGCACAGTACAGTAGATAATGGATGTTCATACAAAAAAGTAACACTTATTAATTGCCATAGCCCAATTTAAGTAAATTCGCTAAGCACAGAATTAGTAGAAAGCCTAGAAATATGTATCCGTATTATGTCTCCCTGAAAATGCCATCGAAGTAAAATATAAAAAAAATTGTTATTTAGTATGCCACTAGAACATAGCTTTGAGTCAACCCAACCTCAGCACCAAGCAGATGCTGCAACAAATTGTTGTATTATTTGCGAAGAAATTATGTTAAACACACAACCTTGTGTTATAACGCAATGCAATTACGTTTTCCACGTTTGCTTAGAATCACATATACAAGTACATAAGGAGTGTCCTTGCTGCTTAAAGACAGTGCAGCCCAAGGATTAGAAAGTAGTTGTAGGTAACCATTCGCCGAAGGTAAGGAGTACGGTCACCTATCCTCCAAAGACACCCGTTGCCACAGGTTTCCGTCCGTGTACTCGTTCTTTAGCACATCAACTAGAATCACTTATCCAACCGGCACCCACAGAAGCCGAGGTCCTGATCAGAGTCCATGATCAGTCTAATTCACCAATTACAGAAAATCAACATCCACCCGGTAGTACTCCTACGAATCAAGGAGTCAGGCCACGAGCGAATCAAGCCGCCAATGCACCAGGTAGACGAGGTCGGCCACCAAAGCAAAGAAGACAGAATAATCCGTCAGTAGCCAATAGCGTACCGAGGGCGGAGATCGAATCCATCGTTCGAGAGACAGTAACTCGTGTTCTGTCATCAATTTCCGGAAGTGGTAGCCTTGCACCACCATCCGACCCAATAGCTGGACATGGGAGTCCAGGTACTCAACGTAGTTATAGGTCAGCCCACGGTATACATCCTCTTGGTCCACATAAAATAGCCGACGTCTTACGGAAAAGGGGAGCAAGGGTTGCTGGCACAGTTGAAGGTTTATCGGTAGAAGAATTTCTATATTGCGTGAAGATATTGACATTTGAACATTTTGACGGTGATCTTGAAATTATCAGCAGAAATATTCATAATCTTTTAATTAGCAAAGCCAGCAGTTGGTTCTGGAGATACCATAAAAGAGTTCAAACTTTTAATTGGAGAGAGTTTTGCGTAGCTTTTCGAGAACAATATCGTGAGAGTAGAACGGCAACGGAGTTACGTGAACAAATTTGCTCGCGAAAGCAAAAGCCAGGAGAGTCGTTCGATACGTTTTATGAGAGTGTTTGTAAGCTCATAGATAAACTATCAGTGAGTTTTGCAGAAGATGAGTTAGTAGAGATGATCCAAGGAAATTTACTAATCGACATGAAAGAGAGGCTGTTATTTGAAAATATTTCATCTATCTCAGAGTTGCGTAGGTTGGTTCATAAGCGAGAAAATTTTCTTAAGGAAACAGGCCGAGTGCGGCCACCCCAAACTAGGCCCGGTCCATATCGCGTATATGGTACGCAATGGATGACGACCAACTACAAGAGACTCAAGAATGTGATGAGGAAAATGAAATTGCAGCAGTTCAACGTACAACTCCTTTGTTGTGCTGGAATTGTGAGGCTTCTGGCCACATATGGGAAAATTGCTTGGCCGAGAGACGTATTTTTTGTTATGGTTGCGGAGCCCCGCAAATATATGAACCCAATTGCCAAAACTGGAAGCGAAACACGGAAAACCGGCAAGGGGGGCCACACTCCGCATCTGTAATGTCCCCATATATAACGATTTTTTTTAAACCACCGAAAGTCGCGCCTTAGTTAGTAGCGATAATAATTATCGGAACCTTATCTGGCAACGTCATCTAAATGGCAATTGACCAGCTGGTGAATATTGATTCGGATAAGGGTTTTTCGGATCCCCAGCATCTAGCTTCGATCTTTCCGTACGACGATCGTCAAGCTGATTAGTTCAGTCCCAGCAGAGATAAGACCTAGCAAAAAGGCAAATTAAGAAAAAAGAACTGGAGAGTACAATCACATGTGCTCCCAACTTTAATCCAGCTTTTATTTCGGCATCAAATCTAAAAGGCCACAAAGAAAAGACAATTAATAAATGCCCGTGGATTGCCGTGTTGGCAAGGTGAATATTTCAATGAAAATTAAAAAAAAAAAAAAAACAAATTATAATAACAGTTTAGGTCACGCGTGCTATTTTTATCGTCGACTACACAGCGAGAAATCGATTCCCCTTAAGAAGAAAATCACTGGTTACCCGAGGAAACGAAGATGAATTTTAAACTCTTCCGCGCCGACCCAAAAGTTCGGCTGCAGTCAGCTACCTCTGCTGGGAGACAATTTGTTCGGAGGTAGCAGAAAAAAAATTGACAGAAAACCTACATAGAAATAAAAACCCTTACAAAACTAGTGTAAAACAAAAACCGATTAAAATACCTTCAGTTCCTAAAAACCCAAAAATTGATTGAAATTAAACATATAACATATTACATAAATTAAAGAAAAGCATTTGATAGTGATGTGAGTGTGTGCAGGTGATAAGTAAAATAAGAGAAAAAAAGATATACAAGCTGGCCAACACAATGTAAAATCGTACACTGAAATAAAAAGAAAGAATCGTTGCCAATGCCAAAAATAATATACTTCAAATCAAAAATAAAAATAATTAATCATGACAATATAAAAAAATGAAATGAAAAAAATGCATAAAAAACAAGAGAGAACGCTATAGTCGAGTTCCCCGACTATCTGATACCCGTTACTCAGCTAGTGTAAGTGCGAAGGACAGTTTTTGGCGGTTTGTGGGCGTTAGAGTGGGCGTGGCCAAAAGTTTTTTGGCAAATAGATAGAAATTTACAAGACTAATACAAAAATGAAAAAATATCAAAACATTTTTCAAAAGTATGGGCGTGGCAGCTTTGGGCGGTTTGTGGGCGTTAGAGTGGGCGTGGCCAAAAGTTTTTTAGCAAATAGATAGAAATTTACAAGACTAATACAAATATGAAAAAATATCGAAACATTTTTCAAAAGTGTGGGCGTGGCAGCTTTGGGCGGTTTGTGGGCGTTAGAGTGGGCGTGGCAAAAAGTTTTTTTGCAAATCGATAGAAATTTACAAGACCAATACAAAAATGAAAAAATATTAAAACATTTTTCAAAAATGTGGGCGTGGCAGTTTTGGGCGGTTTGTGGGCGTTAGAGTGGGCGTGGCCAAAAGTTTTTTAGCAAATAGATAGAAATTTACAAGACTAATACAAATATGAAAAAATATCGAAACATTTTTCAAAAGTGTGGGCGTGGCAGCTTTGGGCGGTTTGTGGGCGTTAGAGTGGGCGTGGCAAAAAGTTTTTTTGCAAATCGATAGAAATTCACAAGACCAATACAAAAATGAAAAAATATTAAAACATTTTTCAAAAATGTGGGCGTGGCAGTTTTGGGCGGTTTGTGGGCGTTAGAGTGGGCGTGGCAACCTGAATCGACAAACTTGCGCTGCGTCTATGTCCCTGGAGTCTGTATACTTAATCTCAACTTTCTAGCTTTTGTAGTTCCTGAGATCTCGACGTTCATACGGACAGACGGACAGACGGACAGACGGACGGACAGACGGACATGGCCAGATCGACTCGGCTACTGATCCTGATCAAGAATATATATACTTTATATGGTCGGAAACGCTTCCTTCTGCCTGTTACATACTTTTCAACGAATCTAGTATACCCTTTTACTCTACGAGTAACGGGTATAAAAATTAAATACCTAATCCTATATTTTAATTATCACTTATGAAAAAAACTAAATAGTACATTTATAGTTTGAAGTTTTCTTACTAATAACCCCCAACACCTCATCGACAAGAAGGCCTTCTTCGAGAACCAACAGTGGGTGAGTAAAATTAAAAAATAAAATATTATATATAAATAAAATAAAATATTATTATAAACTAAAACTTCAAGTTACTAAATTGCAATTATGTAGTTCCGTGTAGTATTGATATACATCTTTGGAATTCGAGTTTTTGAGAATTCGAAAACTTTCGACCAAAATTACAGGTAGCTTGTTATTCAGAATTATTAACGACTGGAGTAAAGTAAGAGAAATTCTTAGTCCGATGTGTTCTTTGGTGTGATCCGCGTTTGAAAACTGACTAGAGGTAAGCTACTGGAATACAATATAAATGCATTTGTGTTTATTTGTCCGTAGAAGTCTGCACAGTACAGTAGATAATGGATGTTCATACAAAAAAGTAACACTTATTAATTGCCATAGCCCAATTTAAGTAAATTCGCTAAGCACAGAATTAGTAGAAAGCCTAGAAATATGTATCCGTATTATGTCTCCCTGAAAATGCCATCGAAGTAAAATATAAAAAAAATTGTTATTTAGTATGCCACTAGAACATAGCTTTGAGTCAACCCAACCTCAGCACCAAGCAGATGCTGCAACAAATTGTTGTATTATTTGCGAAGAAATTATGTTAAACACACAACCTTGTGTTATAACGCAATGCAATTACGTTTTCCACGTTTGCTTAGAATCACATATACAAGTACATAAGAAGAGTCCTTGCTGCTTAAAGACAGTACAGCCCAAGGATTGGAAAGTAGTTGTAGGTAACCATTCGCCGAAGGTAAGGAGTACGGTCACCTATCCTTCAAAGAGACCCGTTGCCACAGGTTTCCGTCCGTGTACTCGTTCTTTAGCACATCAACTAGAATCACTTATCCAACCGGCACCCACAGAAGCCGAGGTCCTGATCAGAGTCCATGATCAGTCTAATTCACCAATTACAGAAAATCAACATCCACCCGGTAGTACTCCTACGAATCAAGGAGTCAGGCCACGAGCGAATCAAGCCGCCAATGCACCAGGTAGACGAGGTCGGCCACCAAAGCAAAGAAGACAGAATAATCCGTCAGTAGCCAATAGCGTACCGAGGGCAGAGATCGAATCCATCGTTCGAGAGACAGTAACTCGTGTTCTGTCATCAATTTCCGGAAGTGGTAGCCTTGCACCACCATCCGACCCAATAGCTGGACATGGGAGTCCAGGTACTCAACGTAGTTATAGGTCAGCCCACGGTATACATCCTCTTGGTCCACATAAAATAGCCGACGTCTTACGGAAAAGGGGAGCAAGGGTTGCTGGCACAGTTGAAGGTTTATCGGTAGAAGAATTTCTATATCGCGTGAAGATATTGACATTTGAACATTTTGACGGTGATCTTGAAATTATCAGCAGAAATATTCATAATCTTTTAATTGGCAAAGCCAGCAGTTGGTTCTGGAGATACCACAAAAGAGTTCAAACTTTTAATTGGAGAGAGTTTTGCGTAGCTTTTCAAGAACAATATCGTGAGAGTAGAACGGCAACGGAGTTACGTGAACAAATTTGCTCGCGAAAGCAAAAGCCAGGAGAGTCGTTTGATACGTTTTATGAGAGTGTTTGTAAGCTCGTGGATAAACTATCAGTGAGTTTTGCAGAAGATGAGTTAGTAGAGATGATCCAAGGAAATTTACTAATCGACATGAAAGAGAGGCTGTTATTTGAAAATATTTCATCTATCTCAGAGTTGCGTAGGTTGGTTCATAAGCGAGAAAATTTTCTTAAGGAAACAGGCCGAGTGCGGCCACCCCAAACTAGGCCCGGTCCATATCGCGTATACGCAATGGATGACGACCAACTACAAGAGACTCAAGAATGTGATGAGGAAAATGAAATTGCAGCAGTTCAACGTACAACTCCTTTGTTGTGCTGGAATTGTGAGGCTTCTTGCCACATATGGGAAAATTGCTTGGCCGAGAGACGTATTTTTTGTTATGGTTGCGGAGCCCCGCAAATATATGAACCCAATTGCCAAAACTGGAAGCGAAACACGGAAAACCGGCAAGGGGGGCCACACTCCGCATCTGTAATGTCCCCATATATAACGATTTTTTTTAAACCACCGAAAGTCGCGCCTTAGTTAGTAGCGATAATAATTATCGGAACCTTATCTGGCAACGTCATCTAAATGGCAATTGACCAGCTGGTGAATATTGATTCGGATAAGGGTTCTTCGGATCCCCAGCATCTAGCTTCGATCTTTTCGTACGACGATCGTCAGTCAAGCTGATAAGTTCAGTCCCAGCAGAGATGAGACCTAGCAAAAGGGCAAATTAAGAAAAAAGAACTGGAGAGTACAATCACATGTGCTCCCAACTTTAATCCAGCTTTTATTTCGGCATCAAATCTAAAAGGCCACAAAGAAAAGGCAATTAATAAATGCCCGTGGATTGCCGTGTTGGCAAGGTGAATATTTCAATGAAAATTTTTTTTTTTTTTTTTAAATTAATTAACATCTTTATTTAATATTATTCAGGAACAGGTCAATTAAAGCCTTTAACCTAAATGTTGTCTTAAGTAAATAATCTCTTAATTATAAAATATAATTTGTTTTCATCTTAATATATAGGAATAGGTCAAATTTCGAGTAGTGAGGTTTCAGGTAAATAATATATTCATACTATCATCTTAGAAGCAGCCCAAAATGTCTTCTTTTGAGCCTGCGAATTGGGATAGCCCCTGTAATCTCCGGGCGAGACGATTACGGTGGGCAGTTAGTCGATCGTTGTATCTGCTTGAGAAGAACGAGATTTGGTCTTCAACAAGGCTCAGGTTTAAATCATTGTGAAGCGTTTGGCCGCTAACGAACCAGTCACAGCCAGTGATTTGTCTTAATGTTTTGTTCTGGACGGTTTGGAATCGTTTTCGGTGGGACGCAGCCGCCACTGCCCAAATTTGGATGCCGTATCTCCAAGTAGGTGCGATAATTTGCTGATAAATCTGACGCTTGCATCTTAAAGGTAGTTTGCTTTTCTTATTTAGCATCCAGAATAGTTGGTTACGCTTTAGGTTGCACATTTTGACGACTCTGGCAATATGATCTCGGAAGGTTAGGCGTTTGTCCAGTGTGAGGCCTAGGTATTTCGCCTTAGTTGCTTGCTCTATGTCCACATTATTAATGTGTACCGCAGGAGTTGTTTTACGGCGAAACGTAAAGCAAACGTTTACGCATTTGCTTTCGTTAATTTTGATGTTGTTCGCCATTGACTCTTTGAACCTATTATCGAGAAAGTCAAGCGGCTATTTACCTGCATCCAAACCCATAGCTCGCCCTCCTTTTCTGACTTCCCCATTGCAGTCTGTGCAGTCTGCAGTCTGTGAAGGCTCCTTAAATCAAGAACCAATCAGGTGGATTCTAAGAGTAGACACCCCCTGTAGATGTCAAACTCTCTAATACTCGTGTATAAAAATGGATCCCCTTAAATTGCTCAGGATCAGTTCTTATAATACCTCAGCACTGCATTCTTATAATATAATTTCGGTCGAACTTGCTCGGGATATCACGTCTAACCGTTTTAATTGCTTGTGTGGACTCAAACCATTTACTGTGAATAATTTTTAAAACGAATTAAAATATATAAATAAAATATATTTATAAAAAATTCAAAATGGAATCATCAGTGGCTTGTGATTTGTGCAACCAATGCATCGAAATTAGTGAGTTTGTCTTTCATTACGCGAAGTGCTCAGAACCCAGTAAAGCCTGCGAGGCTTTAATGTTAAACTCTAACATTAGATGTGACTTATGCTCTAATCTAGTAAAAAATTTTGAATTTGATGATCACTACCAACGCTGTGAAGGACCCCGAAATGCATTTAGCATTTTAATGGGTAGAGGAAAACTGGATGAAGAAGACCGCCCTATGACATCAGCTAAGTCTATAAAACGAATGAGGATGGAAGAGGATAAGGAAATATCTAACCCCCCAAAAAGAAAACATATTGACTTAAGAAGGGAACTCCTACTTGCGGTGAAAAGTACTCGGCATCCAGAGAACGTCAACATATTTTGACCGATATACATAAAAATGCGTCGGCCAGAGAAGTTAAGAACAATGCGAATATCATATTGCTTACATCAGAGACGACTTTTCCAGTAAAATCATATCGAATTGGTAGTCCATTTAATAATATGATTGATTTAAAAGAGTTTTATCAGCAGTGTCAAAAAGATATAGTTGAAGTTATAAAGCATTGTATGATAGACTACAGAACCATTAAATTTAACCTAAGTGTATATGGTTCATATATAAAGCAAACAGATGAAGGAGTTACAGTGGAAACACTGAAACACTTTAAAACTGCCTACAAATCTGTATACATAAATGAAGATATTATTGATGAGCTAAATTCGGCCATAGATTGCTTACTTACATTAAGCAGCGAATTTCAAGAAAAAGACTCAGGCTGGGCTATTAAAAATTTTAACTATTTTGAAACTACTATAATAAAACTGGAAAACATTCCTGCCAGCGGATACATTAAAGATCCTCAAAAAATAAGAGCCCGAAATGCGCTAATAAACGTGCAGAATGCCGACGTATTTTGTTTCAAGTGGTGTATACTAGCATTTATAGCTAATTAAAACCATGAAAATATGACTTTTACAACCCCCAGCAAAGGAAATATTCTAGAGAAAGGATGACAAAGCCTCAAAGCTATAACATTAATATTAATGATGAAACTATTGTGTATGGCGGAATGACTTTAGATTTTTCGGGAATTAAATTTCCAATCGAAAAAATAGGAGTTCGACATTTTGAGAAAAACAATGTCAACTTTAGCATAAATATTTATGAAATTGATGAAGCAGGTGAAAAAATTGTTGGTCCCACGATTAAAACAAAAGAAAGAAAACGGAACCACATTAATATATTGGGAATTATTTACCATTCTGTCCTGAAAATAAAATTCCACCCGGGGGCAAGCAAAGAAAGCTTATAGCTGATTTAACTAATAAAAGTGAATACATAATTCACTTAAAACAGCTTCAACTTTGTTTAGAGCATGGTCTTATTGTAAGAAAGGTACACCGAGTTTTGTCCTTTACGCAATCATGCTGGCTGAAGCCTTATATCGACCTAAACACACAGCAGAGAAAATTGGCTGAAAATGATTTTGAAAAAAATTTTTTTAAGCTAATGAATAATGCTGTTTACGGAAAAACAATGGAGAATGTAGCAAAGCGTCGTCAAGTAGCTTTAGTTAAACATTATCAATCGAAACAAAATTCTCCAGGTTTTAGACAGCGCATAGCTAGAAATGATTTTCATAGCGTAGAAATATTTGGTTCAGACTTAGCAGCAATTGAGTCAACACCGTCCAAAATTATGTATGATAAACCCATATATATAGGAGTAACGGTTTTAGAACTCTCAAAATGGCTAATGTATGAATTTTATTATGACTTCCTTTTAATTAAAAGTCCATCTACGAAAATAATATATATGGATACAGATTCATTTATACTATCTTCAGAAGAAGATTTTTATCAAACTATAAAAGACAACCCACAACGCTTTGATACTTCTAACTATAAGCAAGAAAACCAATTTAATATAATACAGGCTAATAATAAAGAACCAGGAAAAATGAAAGATGAACATGCCGGTAAGGTTATGACCTGTTTTGCGGGACTTAAGGCTAAGGCATACTCTTGTTTAGTTGATGGAGTAGGAAATGACCCCGAATGTATAAAAAAAATTAAAGGCGTAAAAAAATCTGTTATTAAGAGGCTGAATCATGTAGATTATATTGAATGTATTAAGTATAAAAAGACTTTTTATGGCTAACAGAGAGTAATTCGTAGTAGGTCTCACATTCTTTATACCGAAATTGTAAATAAAATTAGTCTTAACTATAAGGATGATAAGAGATATATTTCACCAGATAATTGTAACACTTTAGCCCACGGTCATTATAATATAGATAATATAATTAGCAGTAACTTTACTAATACTCAATAACAAAAAATTATTGTATACCCTTGTAAATTACAAAACAATACAGAAATGTAAATAAACAAAAACCAAATTGAATTTGAAATTATTTTATTGTGTTTGATTACTTAAGCATATCATTTACAGATATCCATGAGTTGTGGCTGGAGTCGAAACCGCTCCACTTTACAAGCACCTGGTTCTTTTTTCTTTTAATTATTTTCTCTATTAGAAACGCATTTTTATCTTTTACTTTCTGAAGTTCCTCTTCATAAAACGAACCTTGAATAGGGTTACTCATATAATCTTCTATTTCATACGTTACAGGCCTTGTTGACTTAACTTTTAAAACTTTAAAAACTTCTGTAGTCCAATTAGGTTCATATCCCTTCATAAATACTCCCTTGTATTTACTTATTCTAACGAAATCCCCTACTGAAAATTTATGTTTTGGGAATATTTTTGGTATATTATATACTGATTTTAAAATGAACTCTTCATTTTTGACACCCACATCCACAGGCTTCATTTTAGTAGTTCGATGATAAGAATTATTGTATTGATCTACAAGAAATTTGATTTTATGAATCCATTTATAGTCACCTTTCATACTGAACATTTTCCACATACGATTTTTTAGAGTTCGATTGAAGCGTTCACATATAGAAGCCTTTAGGTGTGTATAAGTATGGTAATGATTTATATGAAATTTTGTCATTAATTCCCTAAAAGCGGAATTAAAAAACTCTTTTCCTTGATCTGACTGAATGTTCTTAGGTCTACATTTACTAGTTCTAAAAACAGTTTCCATTGCCTGTACCACATCTGGGGCAGACTTTGTCTTAACCGCTTCGGCGAACGCATACTTTGAAAACGTGTCAATAACGGTTAGTAAATATTTATATCCCTTATTTTCTTTACTAAATGGAATCATTTCAACCAAATCAATTTGCCATGTATCATTTATTCCTTTTTGAACGAATTTTCGACGTTTAAAATTTTTCCGAGCAGGCTTATGAATTTCATTAACAACTTGTTGTTTGCTCATGATCAGGATTTGATTTCTTTGAGTTACTTTTTATTATAAGACGTTGCTTGATTAGATAATAGTGATTGCTTATATACTAGTACATCCCGTTTTATTTCAACACGCATCTTTTTAGAAATTTCAAAACATAATCGAGTTAAATCTATTTGTACATCTTTATCATAGGAACCCTCCAAATCAGACAGTTGAATATCTAACTTTTGTAAGGATGCACACTTAGGAATTATATGTTTGTGATAAAGATAAATAACTTGTTGTCGTAATATGGAATTCCAGCACAAAAATGTGGTAAAAAAGATACCCAATCTTAATAAAGATCTCCAGGACTCACAATCGAACTCAATTTTGTTACCATATTGATTAATTACTAAAACGTACTGCTTATCTGATTTCCTAAATCTAAAATTACACTTTATTGAGGACATGCAAGGATGATCAATAATAGTATCTGGCATCAGGAAGTCATACTGGTCAAGTTTCAGCTGTATATATTCCTTATATGTGAGCAGTTGCATCCATTCGTCTTTATCAAATCCAACGTAATTGTTTTTACTTTTTTGCATCCAAATCATGGCCGAAAAATTACGAGAAGTTGACAGACCACATTTCAACTTTAAGTTATGACCAACATAATATTCGAAACCAAAAATGACTTCATGATCCTGGGTCTTTCGAGAAGATTTCATTCTTTTAGTTATGCACGTATCCATTGGCTTAGAGTGCTTTATTCAAACTAAAAGTATATTCTGATCTTGGCGGTATATAAAGGAGGAAGCCCTTCCAAACTCACCCTCAGTTGATTAAAAAGTCTCAACCAATCATCATGAACACTGTAGATCGAAATTCAAGCATTATAGTAGACTTTCAATATTTACTTGGAAACAACAAACAAGTTTTTGTAAAAGAGTTAGCGTTTATGCCGGCCGGAACTGTCATATGGAGATATTCCGTATACATGTCTTGAAGAAATACTTTCACCGCTAAACAAATACCGTACAGTTATCGTTCGTGGTGAAATTAAGAAAATCTTTTTAAGCAAGTACTTAACAGCCAACATAATTGATATAGATATTGGAAAAAGTTTAACTCAGCTACCCAATTTTTTTACCAATTGTAGAATACATAAGAAAAAACTTCCACTTCGCTGTTCATTAAATAATTTGTTTAAGTTATTTGTATTCTTAGAAAACTCGAATTATGAAATATACAGTAATGGTGACACATATGTCTAAACTTAAATAAAAAATAATTTGTAAACCATTTAGATCGTCTACTATGGATTCCGTTAAAAAGTTGTTTGGTAATAATCCTGAGAAAAAAGGATACTCTCGACTTATATATTGTAATTATTGCGGATCTGATACGCATTTCGAGAAGAACTGCGCCAAGAAACGCGACCAGGAAAATCATAAAAAAGCATAGTATATATACAATAAATAACGGAAAAATATACATTTTATAGTTTATCTTGTATAAAATAAATCAGTGAATATACATTTAAAATGTTTCGACAATTTATACATCCTTACACAATGTTAATTTGCGGACCTTCAGGATCGGGAAAAACAACATTTCTAGAAAATCTGATAAACAAGAAGAATGATCTTTTTAATGTTTCAATTGATCGAATTATTTGGTGTTATGGGGAGGAGACTGCTAAGCCAAATTTTAATAACATTGAATACTTTAAAGGAGTTCCTGAAACTATCGAAAAGGAAACTAATGAGCCTATTCTCTTGATATTGGACGATTTGATGATGGGAGCCTTTAACAAAAATGTATGTGAACTCTTTACTAAAGGTTCCCACCACCGAAATTTATCTGTTATTGTTGTTACTCAAAATATATTTCACAAATCATCGCATACCAGAGATATCTCACTTAACACAAAATATATAATTGCATTTAAAAATCCCCGTGACAAACTGCAATTTCAATGCCTGGCAAGACAAATTTATCCGGAAAACCCCATGGAGTTATTTAGAATATATAAAGAAGTAACAGAACAACCACACGGGTATTTACTTATTGATCTTACCCAGGGAATAAACGATCTCTTGAGATTTAGATCAGACATTTTTAATTCGGAATATACAGTGTGCTATTCTGACGAATATGGTTTACAAAAAGAGCCTAAATCGCTTGAAAGCGAACAAACATATATTGTATGTTCTCAAAAGGGCCAGCAACAAACTACGGAAGGCAATTATAAGCAATGGTGATAATGAGCTGGTAAAAGCAATAGTAGAAATAGTTTTAAATACATTACGAGGAAATCATAAAGTCAATAAAGCGCATCTAAGTGCTTTAAAAAAGTATAAAAATGCATTGCGATATATTTCATGTCCAAAGCGTACATTAAACTCTAAGAGAAAAGTCCTAATTCAAAAAGGTGGGTTTTTACCAATTCTAATTAGTTCGTTGCTTTCAGGAATTTTTGGAAAAATTTTAAAAAATGATCAAAAATAAGCATAATTTAAATAAAGTAATTTTAATGAACCCGAATACCTTACAAAACTTACTTAATAATGATCGAGGGAATGAATTAATAATTACAAAATTTTTACAAATTCTAAATAATAACAAAATAAGTGATTTTGATAAATTGATTAGGATTCGTCAAGAACTAAGTTTCTATCAAAATAAAAAACGTAGTAAATCATGGAATACTTCAAATGAACAAAAATCATACTTAAATTCTCGTACCTGGAAGGTAGGAGGTTCGCTGTGCGCTTCCATTCAGCAATTTCCACCGAGCACAATGTGGCAGCTGGTGTTCCACAAGGAAGTGTCCTCGGCCCCCTGCTCTACTGCCTATATAGCCACGACATGCCGCAGCCGGATGTAAGCCTCTACGGGAATTCAATGTTGGCCACATTTGCCGATGACGTGTGCGTCACCTACAGGTCCCGATGCGAGAACGACGCAGCGGATGGTATACAGGACTTTGCAGATCGATTCTCGGAATGGGCAAGACGTTGGAACATTGGCATAAATAGCAGTAAATCCAACAACGTCTGCTATACTTTAAAGCGGAGAACGCCACCGCCCGTCTACATCGAGGCAGCCCCTGTACCACAGCCGAATGCAGCCAAATACTTTGGAGTGCTTCTGGATCGCAGACTCACATTTGCCAAGCATGTGACCGACATTAGAACGCGCCTACGTGCTAAGGTGGCGAAGCACTACTGGCTACTTTGTCCGCGCAGTAAATTGTCGCTTTCCAACAAGCTGACAATCTACAAGCAGATTTTAGCTCCAAACTGGAAGTACGGGTGCCAAATCTGGGGCTTGGCATGCGACAGCCAAATCAAAAGGATCCAGGCTATACAAAATAAGGTCGCAAGACTCATCACCGGATGCGAGTGGTTTGTGCGAAACAACACCAACACAGAGACCTGAAACTCGCAACGGTATTTGACGAGATAAACCAGCACTCGAGCAGATACCATGACAGGTTGGAGCGCCACAGAAATCGGCTGGCCAGTGCTCTAAATAGATCTCGCCCACCAAGAAGGCTGAATAGAAGACAACCGAGGGATCTCATATCCCGATCTCCTGTGACAAGGGTCAGCAGAAGTTGACACTTATATTAATTCCTATATGTTATCTGTGATTGTTATGTGTAAAATAGAAAAAGCTAACTGTAGTTAGCAGGCGCGCCCAAATGGGCCGAATTAATAGGAAATAAGGACACAAAGGGGATCCAAGTTTCCCCGTATGCCTTAATAAATAAAATATATAAAATAAAAAAAAAAAAAAAAAAAAAAAAAAACTTAAATTCAACGAGAACAGCTGAATCTCAAACAATAGAATCGATTGATATAAGTCCTAACACTTCAAAATTAAATTCAAAGTTTTCACCGAACATGTCGGAGCTCTCGGATTTACCTCAAAAAACTGATGAAGAAGATTTTAAATCAAAAGAAACTGCTAAGTTATTACCTCCAGAAAGTGATGATGAAATTCCAAATAAAATTATCAATAAACGAAAGATAAGAAACACTTCGTTTTCAGGTGATAAAGATGATATAAAAAAACAAGCAGTAGTAAGAGTAAAGCTTACTGAAAAACAACGCAGGTTAAGAGAAAAGTTAAATAAAATTAAAGCAACGGAAACATTACCATATCAAAATTTAAATTATATAACAGGTCGTGAAAAATTGCGAAGATCAACTAGAAAAAATTTAGTGCAAATAGGGAAAAACAAACTTAATTGGATATCTTACCAATAGCAGAAATTTAAATATAAAAATGAATTATGTAAATGATTTCTTTATTACATTGCTCAGTAACGACTCATTGAATGTATTTCCTGATAATGTAAAGTGTGCATTTACAAACATTGTAAATATCTCCGAAGACATGAATGATGACTGGGAAGTAGGCATTACAGATATGTATCTGAATAATTATATTAGCAAAACAACTGCAAAAGAAACAAATTTATCTGAAGAAGCAGAGTTTGTGAGTTTAGTAAATGCTGAAACATTTAGATATAAAAACGTCGCTGTCGAATCGAAAATATCTGAATGTGGATTGATTTTTATTTACACTGACATAATTAAACCCAGGTCTGTTGGTAGTATGAGACCCCGATGTCTTCGTGTAATGCATTATAACGGATAAGAAAAAAATATTCATTTTAAAAATATTGAATATTATCCTTTGGTCTCCAAATGAAATCTCAATATTAATTACTGATTCAAGTGGATATAAAGTACCTTTCGAGACTTCAGCAGTGCCGATTTTTGTTACTCTTCACTTTAGAAAAAGGAGAAGGTCAAATCTATAAATAATACATACCCAAATAATGCTTACTTAGAACACTAATAGTCATCATGGTGAAATCTTATCAGGATTATTATGTAAATCAGTGTGGAGCAGGTTTGTCCAATATAGGAACCCTATATGTAACCCCGCGAATTATTCAACAAGGTCGAGGAATCGGAAACTTTTTTAGTGGACTTTTTAATTACATAAAACCACTTTTCATTTCTGGTTTAAATGCTATAAAAAATCAAGCTGCAGAGACTGGAAAAGCTGTAATTAATGAATTTGGTAGAAAGCCATAAAGAAATATTATTCAAGAACAGAGTAAAATTGCTTTACAAAACCTATCAAATAAAGCAATAAATAAAATGACACGGTTTCAAAATGGCAGTGGAAAAAGAAATAAAAAGCGAGGTGGTAGAAAAAACCGAAATCATTTAACATCTAAACGACAACGTAAACATACCCAACCGTCTCATAAAAGAAAAAAATCATCAAGGAAATTAAATATTACGGATATTTTTTCTAACACAAAATGAGTAACCATATAGAATGTATGAAAGGCGAATTGGATTTGTTTGCACCACACCCTACGCAAAGTTCAATTCTACGAACCGAAGAGGTTTCTTATAATCCAATTGCATCCTTGGATGGTGCCTCTTCAATCGAATTTGTTTGTTTAGGGAATGGTGAAACATATCGAGATCTATCAAGTGTTTATTTACGACTTGTGGTGCAATTGAAAAAAAATGATAACAGCGTCATTGAAGGAAATGCTGTCGGTGTAGTAAACAATATCTTACATTCAATATTTAGAAGTTCATCAGTATATTTAAATAACATATTAGTTTCGCAGAGTGATAATAATTATCATTATAGAGCATATCTGCAAACAGTTTTAAACTATGGGAGTGACGCCTCGGAAAGCCACTTGGCCTCGCAAGGTTATTTTCCAAATTTCGGACGATTAACATCAGGAAAATACGTTTATCCGAGCTCTAATGAAACTCTGAAAAATATATTTCAAAATAGTAATAAGGTAGAACTATTTGGAAAAATGCATGGTGATATATTTAATCAAACGAAACTTCTTGTCAATAATGTTGACTTAAGAATTAATTTTAATATTGAAAAAACTGCATTTTATTTAATGGAAAAGGATAGCGAATCAATTTTAAAGATATTAGAAGCACAACTTTTCATGAATCATGTAACTGTGAACCCAAGCATTTTATTGGCTCATCATCATGTTTTACAAACAAAAAATGCTCTTTACCCATTCAGTAAAGTAGAAGTAAAATCGTTTACAATTTACCCAGGAAACAATACGCTATCAATAGACAATGCTGTAATTGGACAATTACCAAATTTTCTAGCTTTTTGTATGATTAAAAACCGTTCATACTCAGGCAACAGAGGACTAGATCCATTTAATTTTGAACATTTTAAAATGCAACGCTTTAACCTAATGGTGAATGGAGTTCAAGTTCCTTCGCAAGCTCTGGAATTTGACTACTCGAACTCTGAAAACGTTCAAAGCTCAAGAGGCTATAATATGCTATTCAGATCAAGCGGAATAAAACATTATGATCGTGGTCTTCAAATTACCAAGGAAATGTTTGATACGAACAGTTTTATATTAGCCTTTGATCTAACTGCTGATCAGGCAAATACCACCATATGTTCAAATTTGATGTCGCAAGGCACAATAAGAATCGAAGGAAGATTTTCAGAACCTCTTAGTGAAGCCGTTACTTGTCTGGTATATTGTGAATACGATTCCATGATTGATATTGATAAGCATAGAAATATTCGAACCCTTTTTTAAAATGAATACTTTACAAATTCACAATTTGCTTACAAAACATATATACACAAAATCAATTCTTAAAGGAGTTTTCCCTTCAGACCAGCTTCCAAAAACTATTTCAAAGTATCCGGCTTTAATTATTGCAAACACCGACACATCAGATCAACCAGGAACTCATTGGATTGCATTCTATTTCGAAAGTCGCAAATCAGCAGAATTTTTTGATTACTATGGACAATTTCCCCAAAACAAGGAATTCGTGACATTTTTAAAATCTAACGCAAATAAATATTGCTATAACAAGCAACAACTACAAGGATATTTTTCTAATACGTGTGGTCATTATTGCATAATGTATGGTCTTTTTAAATGTAAAAAGAAAACGCTAAAATATTTATTAACAAATTTTAAGAGAAATGACTTTTCATATAACGATAAATTAATACTTAAAATGTTTAAGTCTAATTTTAAAAAATAAAATGCAAGATATTTAAGAAAATCAATGTAGTTTATTTGTTAAGTCGTTTATTTAGCTTATAATATTTTAACATAATATTGAAGGCCTCGTCTCTTAAAATTGGAAGCCTATGACACTGGCACGTATCGGGTCCTTTCGAAGCGTCATCATCACTCCAGGGACAAAGCTTGTAGTGGAATCCATATTTAGAATGGATCAGTTCTTTATCCTCTAAGTCCTCCAGAGTGCTCTTCAAATATAAAAGCTGCGTTACGTGCTCCTCAAATATCATGTCTTCGAACTGCATCAAGAAGAGCTCAATTTGTTTGGAGTCCATTATCGTTATGGTTCTTTTAAGGTTTTTAAAGACTGATGTTGGATTTAGAAAACTCAAACCTTTATATTGGAAAATTTCATTTACTTATTTATTTACTGATAAAAAATTCAATTCGTGCAGAACTATATCTATTTACATCCTTCCCCTTATATACCATATGGGTAATACCATTCTCATTTAATTTCCTAAAAGGTGTCTTAGTACAGAATTTGTTTACATAACTCTTAGGTAGAAAAATCCAAACATCTTTTTCGTCCTTGTCTGCTAAATAAAGAGCTACCTTAGTTCCATAAGGTGTCTTTTTCAGCTTACAACCAGTGATCTTATACTCAAATCCAATACATAGATCTTCAGTTTTTGTATAACCAATCACAGGCTTCGATTCATTCAGAGTCTCTAGGAAATCCTAGAAATTCAATAAAATTTAAACAGGATTTATTTATTAATGTCCTATATGCATACCATATCTGACCAACGTGAGATTTGATTCCTTATGCTCTTGTAACTATTCGTATTATACTAATGCATTTACTTACAATTACGAGACTTTTATACTGTTCAGCACTACATATATATATATATATATATTACAAGAACAAAATACTACGTGAAAGAGATACCAATATATCTGTTATGCTCTTTATATACATAAACTCAGTTAAGCCTATGTAGAATATTTTTATATACTTGAGTATATCTATCTCATTTTGTATAAATATAAAACTTCATATGAAATAAAAGGTTACTACAAACCTAATATAAGACAGCACTTTTCTCGAAAACTCAGATTCAATTTTTATTCTCAGAATGACAAAGTTGTATTGTGAGTTGTGTTCGGAAACAAAATCGTTTGCTTCACGCAGCGGTTTAAAAAAACATACCTTAAAAGTGCATAACTTCAGCTATCAAAAATCAAAATCTTCTTATTATTGTTGCTTTTTCTGTCCCAATGAACGAAAATTCTGGTTGCGATATAATTACAATGTTCATCTCTTGCTGATGCACGATGCAGAATTAAAGAGTATGCGTAAATCAATGGAAAGTTATCAAATAAAGATAAAACAAGTTTAAGAATTTAATTTTGTAAAATAGTTTTATTTAATAAATTTCTGTATAATATAGACAAATTAAAAACCTAGATCAAATAAAACGTCTAGTAATGAATGGTCATCTTCATCCTCATTATTCGTAAATAAATGTTGGGTTTACTTGGCTCGATGAACTGATCAAAAATATGATCATCATCAGGAAACTCATAGATTATAGGATCTGTGTGCAGTATATCCATATCGAAATGCTGTGCACATTGCATTTCTTGATCGTCTACATTGCCTCGTATAAGGTCATTTAAAACTTCCTGCGTTGCCGCTCCAAAAGGAAAATCGCTCCACTCAAGAGACGCAAATTCACTTCCAATTTGTGTAGTGGGGGTAGATGACATAGAAGGGGCAAATACTCCTCTTAAGAAGCGATCTATCGAATCCTCTGTGTCGATAGCCTCCACATAACCTTCCTTCGAGCCTTCAATTATTTCGACATCAGAGTCTTGAGTTAATGGAACATTTATTCCATTTACTGAGTCAACAAACTCTACAGTAAGATCCATTGGTATGCAGTGCTGAGGTATTATAAGAACTGATCCTGAGCAATTTAAGGGGATCCATTTTTATACACGAGTATTAGAGAGTTTGACATCTACAGGGGGTGTCTACTCTTAGAATCCACCTGATTGGTTCTCGATTTAAGGAGCCTTCACAGACTGCAGACTGCACAGACTGCAATGGGGAAGTCAGAAAAGGAGGGCGAGCTATGGGTTTGGATGCAGGGAAATAGCCGCTTGACTTTCTCGATAATAGGTTCAAAGAGTCATAAATATTTGATTTTATGGGGTCTCCTAGCATAATGAAAATGGAGACAGATCACAGATAATTTGAAATACATATCTCTGTAGGGAATTATTTCGGATAACCGCAGTCAGGGATCATGAAATTATTGGTGACTACTAGTCATTGTTACTTTATAAGTAACATTTTGCAAGGCATACATTTAAAACGTGGGTAGCCTTAAGCTGAAAGTCGCTATGACTTCAGATTGTTTAGATTTTCTTCTCAACGGCTCCATAGCTTTTAGCTGAAAGTAGCTGGAATATACGGGAACGACGGTTTTTTAACGGTTTTATGATTATATGATTTGTTATATATACGTATACACGACCCTATAACCAGTTTGTTTGATATTTCTAAATATTTCTCAACTAATAATCCAACCACCAGTTACCTTCCCAGAAAAGTGAGGACACAGTAAGGTGCATAGCCTTGAACAGAAATCTCACCCCCACCCTTGCGATCACCTTATGACTGCTTGTGCGCGCAGGTACACCCCCTTCCAAGATTGCTTGTGCGCACCCCCTTCCAAGATTGCTTGTGCGCGAAGAAGTGCAATTGTAATTTTGAGAGTTTTTATGAAAAGTCGTATTTTTAATTTCAGAATCGTGAAAAGCATACCATTGGAAAGGGCTTGAAAAATCCTTTCCAATGACACCCAATTTTTTTTTTTTTTTTTTTTTTAGAGAGGGATCTCCATAGCATATACCGAATCGGCGGTTTTGGCCTGTTTTCGGGTAGTAGTGGGAATATACGGGAGCGAGCGTCTTCACAGCAGTCTCCCCGATTGGCGCTGAGGAACACAAATGTAAAGTTATCTCTCAAACCTATTTAAAATTATAAGCAACTCTTCTATACATAAATATCTACTCGACGAAGTAAAATCAATACGTAAAATTACACTCAACCCCAAAAGGGATCTCTCTAGCTCATTTTTCCTATTACACCGTTTACACACAAACCAATAAGAATTGCATTTATCCAACTAAATGCGTCTTAACTACAGGTTCGTGTCTCCGCTAAGTACCGCCGCTCCCGAACCGCCACTCCCGTATATTCCCACTACTACCCGAAAACAGGCCAAAACCGCCGATTCGGTATATGCTATGGGGATCCCTCTCTAAAAAAAACTAACTATTCGTATTATACTAATGCATTTACTTACAATTACGAGACTTTTATACTGTTCAGCACTACATATATATATATATATATTACAAGAACAAAATACTACGTGAAAGAGATACCAATATATCTGTTATGCTCTTTATATACATAAACTCAGTTAAGCCTATGTAGAATATTTTTATATACTTGAGTATATCTATCTCATTTTGTATAAATATATAACTTCATATGAAATAAAAGGTTACTACAAACCTAATATAAGACAGCACTTTTCTCGAAAACTCAGATTCAATTTTTATTCTCAGAATGACAAAGTTGTATTGTGAGTTGTGTTCGGAAACAAAATCGTTTGCTTCACGCAGCGGTTTAAAAAAACATACCTTAAAAGTGCATAACTTCAGCTATCAAAAATCAAAATCTTCTTATTATTGTTGCTTTTTCTGTCCCAATGAACGAAAATTCTGGTTGCGATATAATTACAATGTTCATCTCTTGCTGATGCACGATGCAGAATTAAAGAGTATGCGTAAATCAATGGAAAGTTATCAAATAAAGATAAAACAAGTTTAAGAATTTAATTTTGTAAAATAGTTTTATTTAATAAATTTCTGTATAATATAGACAAATTAAAAACCTAGATCAAATAAAACGTCTAGTAATGAATGGTCATCTTCATCCTCATTATTCGTAAATAAATGTTGGGTTGACTTGGCTCGATGAACTGATCAAAAATATGATCATCATCAGGAAACTCATAGATTATAGGATCTGTGTGCAGTATATCCATATCGAAATGCTGTGCACATTGCATTTCTTGATCGTCTACATTGCCTCGTATAAGGTCATTTAAAACTTCCTGCGTTGCCGCTCCAAAAGGAAAATCGCTCCACTCAAGAGACGCAAATTCACTTCCAATTTGTGTAGTGGGGGTAGATGACATAGAAGGGGCAAATACTCCTCTTAAGAAGCGATCTATCGAATCCTCTGTGTCGATAGCCTCCACATAACCTTCCTTCGAGCCTTCAATTATTTCGACATCAGAGTCTTGAGTTAATGGAACATTTATTCCATTTACTGAGTCAACAAACTCTACAGTAAGATCCATTGGTATGCAGTGCTGAGGTATTATAAGAACTGATCCTGAGCAATTTAAGGGGATCCATTTTTATACACGAGTATTAGAGAGTTTGACATCTACAGGGGGTGTCTACTCTTAGAATCCACCTGATTGGTTCTCGATTTAAGGAGCCTTCACAGACTGCAGACTGCACAGACTGCAATGGGGAAGTCAGAAAAGGAGGGCGAGCTATGGGTTTGGATGCAGGGAAATAGCCGCTTGACTTTCTCGATAATAGGTTCAAAGAGTCATAAATATTTGATTTTATGGGGTCTCCTAGCATAATGAAAATGGAGACAGATCACAGATAATTTGAAATACATATCTCTGTAGGGAATTATTTCGGATAACCGCAGTCAGGGATCATGAAATTATTGGTGACTACTAGTCATTGTTACTTTATAAGTAACATTTTGCAAGGCATACATTTAAAACGTGGGTAGCCTTAAGCTGAAAGTCGCTATGACTTCAGATTGTTTAGATTTTCTTCTCAACGGCTTCATAGCTTTTAGCTGAAAGTAGCTGGAATATACGGGAACGACGGTTTTTTAACGGTTTTATGATTATATGATTTGTTATATATACGTATACACGAACCTATAACCAGTTTGTTTGATATTTCTAAATATTTCTCAACTAATAATCCAACCACCAGTTACCTTCCCAGAAAATTGAGGACACAGTAAGGTGCATAGCCTTGAACAGAAATCTCACCCCCACCCTTGCGATCATCCTTATGACTGCTTGTGCGCGCAGGTACACCCCCTTCCAAGATTGCTTGTGCGCGAAGAAGTGCAATTGTAATTTTGAGAGTTTTTATGAAAAGTCGTATTTTTAATTTCAGAATCGTGAAAAGCATACCATTGGAAAGGGCTTGAAAAATCCTTTCCAATGACACCCAATTTTTTTTTTTTTTTTTTTAGAGAGGGATCCCCATAGCATATACCGAATCGGCGGTTTTGGCCTGTTTTCGGGTAGTAGTGGGAATATACGGGAGCGAGCGTCTTCACAGCAGTCTCCCCGTTTGGCGCTGAGGAACACAAATGTAAAGTTATCTCTCAAACCTATTTAAAATTATAAGCAACTCTTCTATACATCAATATCTACTCGACGAAGTAAAATCAATACGTAAAATTACACTCAACCCCAAAAGGGATCTCTCTAGCTTATTTTTCCTATTACACCGTTTACACACAAACCTTCTAACAGGATTTTCCTGAAACCTAATAAGTGTTCTAACAAGAATGTTCCAATAAGAATTGCATTTATCCAACTAAATGCGTCTTAACTAATCACAAAAAAAAAAAAATTGGGTGTCATTGGAAAGGATTTTTCAAGCCCTTTCCAATGGTATGCTTTTCACGATTCTGAAATTAAAAATACGACTTTTCATAAAAACTCTCAAAATTACAATTGCACTTCTTCGCGCACAAGCAATCTTGGAAGGGGGTGTACCTGCGCGCACAAGCAGTCATAAGGATGATCGCAAGGGTGGGGGTGAGATTTCTGTTCAAGGCTATGCACCTTACTGTGTCCTCAATTTTCTGGGAAGGTAACTGGTGGTTGGATTATTAGTTGAGAAATATTTAGAAATATCAAACAAACTGGTTATAGGGTCGTGTATACGTATATATAAAAAATCATATAATCATAAAACCGTTAAAAAACCGTCGTTCCCGTATATTCCAGCTACTCTTACTAATAACCCCCAACACCGCATCGACAAGAAGGCCTTCTTCGAGAACCAACAGTGGGTGAGTAAAATTAAAAAATAAAATATTATATATATAACCAAAACAAAACTAAAACTTCAAGTTACTAAATTGCAATTATGTAGTTCCGTGTAGAGCTTGGCTACCTGAGTTAAGGCTTATCAACCGCTCGCGCCGATTGATTTGTCTATTTTGTCAATTACTCTTTTGATTCTTATCCCAATTCTAACATGGTAATTTAGAGCACTATAATGTAACATAAACATTGACGACTACCCTGAAAGAAATTAATATTGACATGATTTGCACCTACATATTTTCTCCCTTTTAGCAATAGAAACCTTTTTCTTTCAATGATGCGATTAAATAAATCAACCCCATAGAAAAAAGAAAAACACTAAATAGTTGTTTAGGATTAATGATTACTTAACAATTACAACATAAAATAATAAAACCAACACCACTTAAATGTTCTTTTGTTGGTAACAAACAAGAACAAGAAAAGCTTGGCACCATAAAACAAAAAAAAAAAAAAAAAAAAAAAAATCAATAAAAAAAAGTGAATAGCGATTTTTGCGAAAAATAAATAAAGATAAATAATGTAAAATAAGGAGCAAAACTTAGAAAAATATGGAATTAGACTTAAGGAATTTAGAGTATGGACTTATGAGATTAAAGCTAGTAAGGCTAGTTAGTTAGAAATATGTACACTGCAAGAAATGCACTCAAAAAGAAAGAAGAAATTGTTTATTGAACGTGATTGCATTGCGTTATAACACAAGGTTGTGTGTACATAATTGCAATTTAGTAACTTGAAGTTTTAGTTTTGTTTTGGTTATATATATAATATTTTATTTTTTAATTTTACTCACCCACTGTTGGTTCTCGAAGAAGGCCTTCTTGTCGATGCGGTGTTGGGGGTTATTAGTAAGAAAACTTCAAACTATAAATGCACTATTTAGTTTTTTTCATAAGTGATAATTAAAATATAGGATTAGGCATTAAATTTTTTTTTTATGCATTTTTTTCATTTCATTTTTTTATTTTGTCATGATTAATTATTTTTATTTTTGATTTGAAGTATTTTATTTTTGGCATTAGCAACGAAACTTCCTTTTTCTTTCAGTGTACGATTTTACATTGTGTTGGTCAGCTTGTATATCTTTTTTTCTCTTATTTTACTTATCACCTGCACACACTCACATCACTATCAAATGCTTTTGTTTTATGTAATATGTTATATGTTTAACTTCCATTAATTTTTCGGTTTTTAGGCACTGAAGGTATTTTAATCGGTTTTTGTTTTACACTAGTTTTGTAAGGGTTTTTATTTCTATGTAGGTTTTCTGTCGATTTTTTTCCTGCTACCTCCGAACAAATTGTCTCCCAGCAGAGGTAGCTGACTGCAGCCGAACTTTTGGGTCGGCGCGGAAGAGTTTAAAATTCAGCTTCGTTTCCTCGGGTAACCAGTGATTTTCTTCTTAAGGGGAATAGATTTCTCGCTGTGTAGTCGACGATAAAAATAGCACGCGTGACCTAAACGTACACAACTGTTATTATAATTTGGTTTTTTTTTTTTTTTGAAATTTTCATTGAAATATTCACCTTGCCAACACGGCAATCCACGGGCATTTATTAATTGCCTTTTCTTTGTGGCCTTTTAGATTTGATGCCGAAATAAAAGCTGGATTAAAGTTGGGAGCACATGTGATTGTACTCTCCAGTTCTTTTTTCTTAATTTGCCTTTTTGCTAGGTCTCATCTCTGCTGGGACTGAACTTATCAGCTTGACTGACGATCGTCGTACGAAAAGATCGAAGCTAGATGCTGGGGATCCGAAGAACCCTTATCCGAATCAATATTCACCAGCTGGTCAATTGCCATTTAGATGACGTTGCCAGATAAGGTTCCGATAATTATTATCGCTACTAACTAAGGCGCGACTTTCGGTGGTTTAAAAAAAATCGTTATATATGGGGACATTACAGATGCGGAGTGCGACATTGCGCTAAAATATAAAAAAGGTTAATTAATGCCAAATTGTAACTTTAATAAATGATGTGACCTATGAGATTTATTTAGAAAACCTAACACTTGCAAATAAGTAATGTTAAATCAAAACATAAACAAATGCCTTCGATAGTTTCTTAAAGCAAAGGTGAGTAATTTGCTTCTTTTAAAAATTGGGAGTTGTACAGTCGTCCGCTTACCCAACCACTTGATGGTTGGGAGTAACCGAGTCATTTTTTACCGGGGAGTAAATGATATTCATATATGGAACAAAGAATCATGTATTAATTTGGTTAAACATAAAAGCCCATTAGACTATTTTGCGAGATGGACTTAGTGTTCGTCGAATAAATCGCTTTAGGTAGCCGTCAACGTAAATAAGTTTAAACGGTTGATTATTTCATCAAGATGGTTTACAAATTTTGTAATGGAATTCGTCATCCTGGGTCGCACACGTTCAAGAGGATACTCAGATGATGCTGCGTTTGGTGCAGCGCGCGTATTTCTGGGAGGACATGCAGTCCCTAAAAACGCTGGGAAGAGTTTCCTCGTCTAGTCCCATATCCTCGCTCTCGCCGTTCCTGGATCAATTTGGACTTCTTAGAGTAGGCGGTCGCCTCCGGAATTCGTCATTTGACTTTGATGGCCGCCACCCGAAAATCCTTCCAAGGTCCCATCCGGTGACTCTGACAAATATTTCGCCTTACCATGAAACCAATCTTCATGCCGGACCTCGAGCACTTCTGGGTGGAATTCGATCCCAATATTGGCCTATTGTGGGGAGGAAGACGGTAACCAAGGCCGTGAACAGATGCATCAGATGTTTTCGGATTAAGCCGCGACTGATAGAGCACATAATGGCGGACCTTCCCAAGGAGCCCTTGGAAGGATCTCACGCTTTTGAGGTTGCTGGGATAGACTTCTGTGGACCCTTCTTTAACAAGTCGGATACACGCAACAAGCCTCCGGTTAAATGCTACGTCTGCGTATTTATATGCTTTGCAACCAAGGCAGTGCACCTGGAGCTGATCAAGGATCTCTCGACAGTTGCGTTTCTGTGCGGACTTAAGAGGTTCATATGCACCCGACGGAAGACGAAGCAAATTCGGTTAGACAACGCCACCAATTTTGTCGGCGCCAAGAATGAACTTCTGGAACTTCGAAGGTTATTTCTCAGCAGCGAGCATTAAGGCTCCGTTCAGAACTTTTGCCTTTCGGAGACGATAGACTGGCGGTTTATCCCTCCGCGGTCGCCCCGTTTCGGTGGAATTTGGGAAGCGGCGATGAAAACGGCCAAGCATCATTTCTACCGCGCTGTGTGTACGGCGGTTCTGACCTTCGACGAGCTGAGGACGCTGGTGTGCCACATCTCGGCAGTCATTAACTCCAGACCTTTAGTTCCCATTTCAGAGAACCCTGCCGATCTGGACGTCCTCACTCCGGCGCATTTTCTCTGTGCAGTAGACTAATTTTAATATTGTAAGCGGAAATAGTCATTAATAGCAGTTGCGATGCCAATAGTACATCGCACTCTCTCTCTCTTTGTTATCTACTCTCTCTTTGTTATCTACCTACTTTAAGCTTGGGTGCTGCATTTCGGCTGTCTGTCCCGCCAACAGCTCAACAGTATTCTTTTTTCGAAAATGCGTTTGACAATTTTTTTCAAGTTATGAGGGTGGAGGGTATTTCCGTTAGACAAACATCAAAACATGTTTAGCTATAGGCAGAAGGAAGCGTTTCCGACCATATAAAGTATATATATTCTTGATCAGGATCAATAGTCGAGTCGATCTGGCCATGTCCGACTGTCCGTCCGTCTGTCTGTCCGTCCGTATGAACGCTGAGATCTCAGGAACTACAAAAGCTAAAAAATTGAGATCCAGAGTACAAGACGCAGCGCCAGTTTGTCGATTCATGTTGCCACGCCCACTCTAACGCCCACTAACCGTCCAAAACTGCCACGCCCACACTTTTGAAAAGTATTTTGATATTTTTTCATTTTTGTATTAGTCATGTAATTTTCTATCGATTTAATAAAAAACTTTTTGCCACGCCCACTCTAACGCCCACAAACCGCCCAAAGCTGCAACGCAAATACTTTTGAAAAATGTTTTGATATTTTTTCATTTTCGTATTGGTCTTGTAAATTTCTATCGACTTGCCAAAAAACTTTCTGCCACGCCCACTATAACGCCTACAAACCGCCAAAAACTGTGTTTAAGACTCTCCTTCCTTCCACTAGCTGAGTAACGGGTATCAGATAGTCGGGGAACTCGACTATAGCGTTCTCTCTTGTTTTTGTATTAGTCTTTTAAATTTCTATCGATTTGCAGAAAAACTTTTTGCAACACCCACCCTAACGCCCATAAGCCGCATAAAACTGCCACGCCCACTCTTTTGAAATATGTTTTGATATTCGTACAATAAAAAGTTAATGAAACAGAACAGATTGTTTGTCATTGTTTGGCAAGAAAAACACTAGCTTCGGCCAAAGCTGGCACTAATAGTATATTTATACAGTAGTCTGATTTTGATCACATTAAAACCGAGGTATATATTGTCGAAATACTGTCTTATAAAGCAAAGTTATAATTTTTTTGACAACCAAGGAAGGCTTATATTCTTTATATGCAGTATATGCTTTATACCTTTTAACTGTCCTTTTTAAGGGTACAAGCTAGAAAGCTTATCAATAAAAGAATTGGGACCAAATTTTAGAAATGAAAAGGAATTAAAAAAATTTTAAAAGAAGTACCTGGGTACTATCGGATAACGATTTAGACGCCCGGTTTGTTTGTCACTAAGCCCGGCGTCGTATCCAAATTTAGGAACATCTTAGTAAGTTTTTTTTTAGGAGTCAAGATTCCGGCTTTCGAACCTAGAAAGCTGAACCACATGAGGCCTTCGGGAGCTCAGTGAATGCATGAATTCGCATCTGCGGGTAATTCGTATCCAGGCCACTGCGCAAAAAATTTTGGATGGGCTTCTGATTCACGTATTCGCCCGAAAACTGGATCAGAGGACGCGGGAAAAATGAATAAGCTGTCTACCTGGTATACCACGAAGTCGTTTTTGGAGAAGAGGTGCACGATAATGGAAAACTTTGATCAAGCATTGGTAACTCAAACACCAGGCCAGCAGGTGGGAAAATATAACCAATGTAACAACCCGCATAAATGAAACCAATTTCACTTCAGTAGAACTTTATATGTAACTTCTTGTTTATTCACTTATTTTCGAACCTAATAACACTCGTCCGTATCTGCCGATGATCAAGTTCATACTACTCATCATCGGCTTTCCTGAGAGAGCAATGGTCTCTCTCACTGCTTGGCTGGCCGCTCTCTCGCACGGGCTCCTACATCCCTCCTTTGTTTACCAGCTTGAGCTTCAACCCAGGTCCAGATGATGTGCCAATTTGTGGTGAGGTGTCAGCCATAAGGTGTTGAGGTGGAACCTCTACTTCCGTGCCTGTTGGCGGTAAGTCCAGAAGGTCGATACCTTTCCTGGCGTCTGGAATCTTTTTAAGATGGTTAGCATCTCTGATGATTGTCTTTCCCCCACCTGAAATCTTAACAATGTTACCCTTACGCTCTAAAACTTCATATGTGGTTGTGTCATAGTTTGGTGTTAACTTGTTTGGAAAAACAACAATCTTCATTAACACCTGATCGCCAACTTCAATATCTACCTCTTTCACCCCTCTTCTTTTTTCTGCATCTACTTTTCCCTTATGTTTTTGCATACAATCATTATCTTTTTCTCTTGAATCGTGGACTTCGCCCAAGATGTCTTGGATGTTAGGAATTTTGTCTCGAATCATACGATTGAACATAAGTTCTGAAGGAGAGGTCCCGGTTGTGCTATGTGGGGTGACATTATGCATGAAATCCTGAATCTTTTGTTGAAAATTTTCCTTATTCAGATGTGCAATTTTTAGTCTCTTTACTAATGATCGATTCATATTCTCGACCTCGCCGTTCGCTTGAGGTCAATATGGAGAGGTCCTTATAAGTGTACTGTTCGAAAACCGAACTAATATATTGTCTTCCGTTATCCGTCCTTAGATACTTTGGGAAACCCAGTCGGCAAAATATTTCTTTCATGGCCCCGATAATTGACTCAGACGATATGGACTGTAGGAATTTTAGTTCCATGTACCTGGAAAAATAGTCGATAAACACGAGAACGTATTTTCCGTTGGGAAGTGGACCTAGTAGATCACTAGCTATGGAACTCCATGGGCTCGTCGGAAAAGCTGTTCTTTGCATCGGAGCTGGACGTGGTGGTTGAGAAACAAGCATGCAATCTTTGCATGTTTTTACAAAGTTTTCAGCAATTCGATCGATATGCGGCCACCACACCTTAACTCTTAGTCGTCGCTTCATGGCCGACTCGCCAGGGTGTCCTTCATGAGCCAATTCTAGAACTCTTTTTCGTAGTCCTTTCGGAACAATTAACCGTGTGCCTCTCAACAAAATGTTACCGAGCATTGAAAGCTCAAAACGAAATGGGTAGAAACTGTTTGATGTACCAGTATCCCACACGTTAGAATCCAAACAAGTCATCGCGTCCACGATTTCCTCATCTGCTGCGCTCTCTTGTGCGATTTCCGAAATAGTTAATGATGTTGGGACTGTGTATTCGACAACCCAAAATAGTTTAAATTCGGTTTGGCGCCAGCTAGAATTTGTTGATGGAAAATCGGGACAGGGCATCTGAAATATTTTCCTTACCCGCTCTATAGATGACTTTGAATTTAAAGGCTTGTAAGCGTAAAAGCCATCGCTCAATTCGAGCCGGAAGTTTAGAATTTGGCTTGAAGATGGTCTCTAACGGCTTGTGATCAGTGACCAATTCGAATTCCAGTCCAGCTAAATAAAAATATAACTTTTCGACTGCCCACACAAGTGCTAAGCTTTCTTTTTCGGTCTGCGAGTACCGTTTTTCTACATCCGATAGGCTGCGACTTGCAAACGAAATGATCTTTGGTTCACCGGCTGTGTCGAATTGCAATAGTACTGCTCCTAGAGCAACTGGACTTGCATCTGGCCAAATCGGTAATAAATTTCCCAACATAAGTAACAAGTCCCAAAAAGCTGCGTGTTTCCTCTTTGGTTTTGGGATGTCTGAATGAGAGGACCGTTGTCACCTTCTCCGGGTCTACTTCGATGCCTTTTTCGGATTGTATGTGTCCCAGAAATTTAACTTGTTGTGTTTTCCAAATACATTTTTCCTCATTCAAAAATACGTTATTTACTTTTAGAATATCTCTGATCTTCTGAACGGCGTCGTCGTGATCTTTTTCATTTGTTCCAAAAATAATGATGTCGTCAATATAATTCATAACGTTTTTGCATGGTGCTAACAGCTCCTCCAGTCTTCATTAAAAATTTCAGGGGCAGAATTAACTCCAAACATTAATCTTTTGTACCTGAACAAACCCAGGGGTGTAATGAAAGTGGTTACGTATCGGCTGAATTCGTCTAGCGCCAATTGATGATTTGCGCTTTTTAGGTCTAAGCGGGTGAAGTATTGTGCGCCCCTTAGTTTCGTCATAAACGATTCAAATAAATGCAGCGGATAATTTTCCCTTAAAATTGCCTTATTGGCAAGCCTCATGTCTATGCATATCCTTAAGTCGCCATTTTCTTTAAAGGCTATGACTATGGGTGATATCCAGGGAGAATGCCCTATTACTGGTTCGATTATATCAAGGGCAACAGCCTCTTCCAGTTTAGCAATTACTTTATCCTCAAGTGCAATTGGTATCCTTCTAATTGGATGCTGAATCGGTTTGATATTTGTATCAATTGATAATTTTACCGGCGGCCCCTTCCATTTTGGAAACGGAGTTACTGAATCGATTTTCCTAACTTCCAGTCCGAGGCGTAAAACATTAAGTTCCAGTGCCGTGTCTTTCCCCAGCAGTGATTGTGTTCCGTTTTTTATTACAAAAAACGAAGCCATCACCTCAGGGTTCAATCCAATAGGGGCTTCAAACACACAAATTACATGAAGCAATTCGTGTGAAGCATATCCTCTAAATTTATTATTTGAATTTGGTCGAACGTTGAATAAAACTGCCTTTCCTGTCTGGAGATATGACCAGTCTTTTGGGCTTATCAGATTGAATTTGGAGCCCGAGTCAATTACTAGGGAAACTTCGCGCCCACCAAACCGACATTTAATAAATTCATCCTCCTCATCACTCTGAATTTTAAAACAACTTTCTCCAGATTTCAAATCGCGTTCTCCCTCTACCCGACGTACCTTGGTGCGTTGACGTTTAAAGATTTCATTATGCCCTTGAGGTCTCTCGCGTTTTAAGTTTGTTCTGCATTTAATGGCGAAATGACCAATTCGTGTGCACTTGTTGCACTTTTGATTTTTGGCTGGGCACAAAGAACTGTAACTGTCGTTACGGCCACATCTACTGCATTCGATGGATTTATTAATGTTCATGATCCCTGTTGAGATTTTTCTTATACTCTCGGCTTCTAGGTTTTTACTTGTCCCCAATTCTGGGTTTGATCGCATCATTTCCGATTGTTTATTAATTTCCTCATCGACTTGACAGGCATCTATCATTTGAGACAAATTGTATTCTTTTCCCAACAATTTCTTTTTAAGATCTACTCTGGCCCAGCTGTCAATTATTTTGTCCTTTAGACAAATCTCCTCGACTTCTGCTATAGTAGCCCCAAAATTACACTTCTGAATTTGGTGGCGTAGCCTTAATTCAAATTTAGCAAAAGTCTCTCCTTCTGATGGACAGAGATTCCTAAACAGATGCCTTTCAAAACTGGAGTTCTGCTTTGGCGAGAAGTATGCATTTAACAAGGACCTTGTATATATCTATATTATTATCTCTGGCATTTTCTAACACCGCATCGGGTAATGTGAACGCTACCGTCTGAAGTTGTGGTCCTCCTAGATAAAGTAGTTTACTTCTTTTCCAAATAGGTGTGTCAATTTCTTCAGCTATGAGATAAATTTCGAAGGCTCTTAGCCACTTCTCCCACTCGATACGTTAAAAAGACTTGTCAATAGTCTCGCAGAGAAATGGCTTGATTACATTTTCAGCCATTGTTATCAGTGTACCTGAAATTAAATGCAATATCGTTATTACTGGCAAACTGCCTCTGACTTAGTCAGATCGTGATTTTAGATTCAGTCATAAATAGCCCTTCAGCCATTGTTATCAGTGTACCTGAAATTAAATGCAATATCGTTACTACTGGCAAACTGCCTCTGACTTAGTCAGATCGTGATTTTAGATTCAGTCATAAATATTTGTATATGTTATACATATTATATATATATATATATACATTCGCCACATAGTCATGGTACTGGCCCTGACTTACAGTCAGATTTTTTTCCAAACGCCATATACTAGTAGTACTGGTCCTGACTTTGTAGTCAGCTTTATTTTATTCTTTTTTTTTCCAAATCACCACATACTCTCAGTATAGGCCCCGACTCGAAGTCAGCTTGATTTTTCTCTTTCTCTCTTTTTATACCCGTTACTCGTAGAGTAAAAGGGTATACTAGATTCGTTGAAAAGTATGTAACAGGCAGAAAGAAGCGTTTCCGACCATATAAAGTATATATATTCTTGATCAGGATCAATAGCCGAGTCGATTTGGCCATGTCCGTCTGTCCGTCCGTCTGTCCGTCCGTCTGTCCGTCCGTCTGTCCGTCTGTCTGTCCGTATGAACGTCGAGATCTCAGGAACTACAAAAGCTAGAAAGTTGAGACTAAGCACACAGACTCCAGAGACATAGACGCAGCGCAAGTTTGTCGATTCAGGTTGCCACGCCCTTTCTAACGCCCACAAACCGCCCAAAACTGCCACGCCCACACCTTTGAAAAATGTTTTAATATTTTTTCATTTTTGTATTGGTCTTGAAAATTTCTATCGACTTGCAAAAAATCTTTTTGCCACGCCCACTCTTACGCCCACAAACCGCCCAAAGCTGCCACGCCCACACTTTTGAAAAATGTTTTGATATTTTTTCATTTTTGTATTAGTCTTGTAAATTTCTATCTTTTCGCCAAAAAACTTTTTGCCACGCCCACTCTAACGCCCACAAACCGCCAAAAACTGTCCTTCGCACTTACACTAGCTGAGTAACGGGTATCAGACTATAGCGTTCTCTCTTGTTTTTTAGCTGTGTTTGCGTGTGTGCGTTGAATATCTTCTTATGCCTCTTACGCTCTTTCACGCACATTAAGTGTGCCAACACATGTACCTTTCACGTGTGTTCTTTTTACACTCTCTGTTATTTTCTATTTCCTTTTTAAACATTTCCACTCATTCGACGCTCTCACGTGCTCGCTCATCGGTGCCGCTGCTGCTCTCCTTTTTCATAGTCAAAAAAAAAAAAACAATAACGGCACCAGTGAACGTGAAGGAAGAATGAGGGTGGAAAGACGGATAACATGTAAATAACGGCACACAACGAAATTTCTTCTTGAGGTATGTAAGTACATATGTGTGCATAAATATTTTAACATACTACTTTTTCATTTCTTCTTTTTGTATTTTATTTTTTTTTTTTGTAACAACCCGCATAAATGAAACCAATTTCACTTCAGTAGAACTTTAACTGTAACTTCTTGTTTATTCACTTATTTTCGAACCCAATAACACGCGTCCGTATCTGCCGATGATCAAGTTCATACTACTCAACATCGGCTTTCCTGAGAGAGCAATGGTCTCTCTCACTGCTTGGCTGGCCGCTCTCTCGCACGGGCTCGCACAACCAACATACATTTATTGCTTCTGCTACTAACTCAAGTCAATCGTTATGTTTATTTTGCGATGTGAGGGATCATTATTTGCCCAAGTGCTCTTGAACTTTAAACTTGCGTCCGAATCTTCGATATAGAGAAGCATAAGTTGCACCTTTGCCCTTACTGTTTGCGGAAGGAACATAGTTTGTAGAAATGCAATTCGACTCACTTCAAATATTCGCATGAAGCAAATCCCATTATTGCATATCAATTATAACCAATCAGCACCATCCACCTTATATTTAGCTCCGTCATGTAACCTAAACTTGATCAAGGCCTCCACCAAAAACCACAAATATTATACCGATTGATTACGTTTTCGTGTTGCTTCCAACTGATATTGTCTAGTCAACTTAGCAAGTCAACTGAATTTGAATCATAGAAGTTCGCAAACCTTAAATTATGGGATCGGAGATTCTTCCATGATTTCTTGCGCAATCGCGGGATGCAAGCTATCGTGCTTCATTTGCAGCTGTTAAGACTCACAGTATTACGGATTATCACCCCCATTTTCAATATAAATGCAACATCATGGAGGATACCACAAAACATTTCGTTTGGACAGGGAGTTGTTAGCCTATCAAAACACCATCTTGGTTCGATAGTAGGTGGAGGGATGTCAACTGTGCCAAATCATAAATCGGTTTTTGCAGCCATAATTAAGGACAATGCTGATCATTCTGATGATAACACACTTACCGCAATAGTGAAGCGGTTTGCCTTCGCTAAAGCCATCTTTGTTGCCGGAAGACTTGCGATGCGAGCAACTATTCAATGAAAATTTCACTTGACTTGAGAATGGTCAATACTTTGTTCGCCTCTTGTCTAATTCAGAATTCCAATCTCGAGGGGAAACCTCTAGCATGGCTCGTCGTCGTTACAGGAGCTTGGAAGCTAAGCTGGACAAATCCCAGAAAAAACACTAAAAGATTTGCATTCAGCATTTATATGGGAATATATCAATCTAGGCCACATGTCTCTTGTAACAAAAGAACTAGAGGTAACACAATTCTTTTACCCTCAAATTTGCGTACGTAAGCAGGAGAGCAAGAGCACAAAGCTTCGTGCTGTGTTTGATGGATCCAGGGCAATCCGTTTCCAAAAAAAGGAAGCTGGTTTGGCTTAGGCCTATACTCGGTTCCGATGGTTTACTGTGAGTCGGTGGAAGGGTTCTTTGCCACATTACGACAAAGGTTTTGGCCGATTGGAGGCCGCAACTTCGTTGCCAGTGTAATGCCTCCAATGTTTTAAAATGAATCCTGTGACTTGGGAGAACGTAACGGGAAGCCTGCCAGCAAATCGAGTGCAGCGCAATCCATTTCAGCATTTCATACTACACACCAGAAACAAGGCACCTCACAAGTGCTATATCGCTGTATTCGTTTGCTTTTCAACGAAGGCAGCTCGTTTGGAAGTTGTCCAGGCTCTTTCTTCGGATTCTTTCATCGCAGTGCTAAGAAGATTCATTAGATTTTGAGGCAGTTCGCGTACCATTTGGACTGACAATGATAGAAACTTTGTCGGTGCAATGTGCGAGCTTGCCGTACTATGAGCACTATTTTTGAGCGAGCCACACACGTCGTCGATAATCTCCAAATGCTTAGCTGATGGGATCGATTGAAACTTTATTCCTTCGCGCGCCCTGCACTTCGGTGGTTTAAGGGAGGCTACTTTTAAATCGCCTAAATTGCAATTTTACAGAGTCATCAGTGATTCCATAATAGCTATCGAAGAATTAATTAACTCTTGCGTATGAGATTTCTACCCAAGATGGCAGCTTCGGCGCATCTAAGAAGTCAATCCCGACGGGGACGGCGTCATCAGAATAGCTATGATCCGTACAGATACCGGTCTAATCAAGACAGTCGTCGCAAAACTAGCCGTTCTGCCCGTTCTTATTCATTATAATCCTAAGGAAGGCATATTGGTTGTTTTCCCAATGTGCAACAGCAAAGAAAATGCAGCTCGATAATAAACGAGTGTCAAAAACCCAGTTCAGCGGTCACAATCCCTCACATGGAAATTTTACTTCAATAATTGGCAAAGTTCCTTAGTAGGCCACTAACAGCCAAAGGTTGGCTAATATTTCAATAGTAAAATATTAATCCTAGGTGGAAACACTTAGCCATGGCACTGGTTATAAGAGTAGAAAATAATGTTCTAGTCCAGTATAAAAGACCTCAGCCTAATAAAAGGACGGGCAGCCTTTAGAAAAGAGAGTTTCGAAAGCAGACAGTCTCGGGAGGGGACACTCTCGGGAGAAGACATTTTCGAGAGAAGACAGTCTCGAGGGGAGACGCTTTCTGGAGAGGACAGTCTCGTAAAAAGACAGTCTAGGAAGATAGAGATTTACGGACGTTAGAGATCGAGTCTAGATAAAAGACCTTCCCTCAGATCCTGAATGAAATTCAGGGACTCAAGAATCCTGGACTTGAATGATACGGTGAATGCAAAAGAAATTTTTGTAAAGGAACCCCTGCTTTTCGAACCAATAGAGAGGAAGACCCAAGATGGGCAGCTAGGATTCCAAAGCCTCCGACAACAGAGTCAATGTGATAGACCACCAGGACGAGATCTTAGGCGTGCAGCACACACCTCATTTTATTGCCATAGTGATAGTGTTTTTCGCGTAAATGAACCTGGTGAAGACTTACAAGCGATCAGTGCAGCGGCGTCGGAACAATCGACATGCGTTGGAAAAGATCGTTTCCACCATTCCACATTCAACATAGGTCTATGACCTAAAAAACCGAACTAAAAAAGCCGGAGTCCCCTTAACCAACCATAAACAGTACAAAGCCAATATAAAGCTCAACTTAAATAATTATAGCCTAGGATAAAAAGTCTGTAGAAAGAGCAACAGAAAACAGTACATGGAAGCATTTTTAAATGCCAACCAAAATAAAGGCAAAACAATAGCACCCAAGTCAATGAGAACCTGCGAGAAAATAGCAACGGCTTCGAGCTTGTGAATGTTCGAAAAGCGCTAAGCAAGCAGCCGGGTATTGTCAGGTCGCCACTACTTAAAATAATCGGCCCAGCATCCCGCTGTTGCACCGGATGAGCAACGAAAACTTACGCTCCATCCAAAGTTTTAAGAAAGAGGTTGAATCCGCAGCCTCACATTGGTTCTGGTTCGCAGCTGGTGTCATCCTGAATGTTGCTCTCTCTCTTACTTTATCTGGCATTGAGAAGGGGACAAGCCTTCGAGGAAATACAGCGAACCATCGACAAGTTTAGCCTGACCGAGGTGGGGGTAGTTAACAACTAAGTAACTTTCTGTACCCTAGCAACTAAGTAGCTTCACACGAACAATGCTGACGCGCCCAAAATGAGTTCAGCGCTTCATGCAAAGAACGTCCGGCAGTGTAAATTGGACACTGCCTATACGGAGTGCCGCATTGCACTGCATGGGAATGCTGAGCCGGCTAGCCGACCTCGACTTTATGGCGTGATGCATTAGAGCTGGAGTAGACTTATGCTTTGATATATTTTTGTACTTTAGTTCGTTTTAAAGATCCGAAAAATAAAGAGCACAACCTCTGATCCAATTGTCCTTTATTATAAATTCACACCTTGACTGAGTCTCCGCCAGCAAGTTACGAAGGGCAGTCACCCTTCCAACGTACTCATCCTAATTCATCAACAGAAGACGACGGCCAGGTGGCCACCGTAATACCCCAACTCAGATCACCGACGCGCACAACCGGACGAAAGGAGTGAACTAGTGCGACGCGGGAAAAGGGCAGTGAGGTACGCCACCCTGCAGCTATAGTTAGTTAAACTTATAAACTCTTGTGCTTTAGATTTTGCTCAATCGAGCCAGTGAATTCTATTTTTAGATTTTTACTCTCTCGATCTTACGTAAGCGGAGAGAGATCAATTATTGTCTCCGCCAAAAAATTATTGTGCATAGTGCAAAACCAATGTATGGACGTTACGCATTCTGTTATTCTAATGTCTTTCGGAACTGATGCAGTCGACTGTCTCAGTCTGGAATGCAATATGTAATTCCAAAATGGTATATGTATTATTTGAATATGTTAAAGTGCGATTTTGTTTGGACAATGAGAACCAAATTCGATTTCTAGGATCTTTGGAGTTTGAAATAGGCGTATATGAATAATTCTGTATACATGTGGAGCCAGTTTCAGCATAGCGGGGCGCTGTGTGACACATATATATGTATCAATCTTGGGGTCAATAATTATTTTGCAGGCAGATCAAAATTATGGGGCGGACCGTTTTTAAATTGTAAAATTATCAGTTGTGCTGTTTTCAAGTTTTATTTCTCAGTAAATAAAAGTTATATTGCGGATTAACGCTTCATAGAAACCAGAGATGCAGCTGGTTAAGGAGCACCAGCATAAGGTGATGCCAAAATAGCGACGTAGTAGAATTGTTGTAAAAAAACCCTTGTTCGGAATGAAGACTGGTTAAACACAGAAGTCGTCCGTCCGACATTCTTTTAAATTCTTTTAAAACATGATATTACAGCTTGGTGTTTCTAGTATCTTAAAGCCTAATTTAATTTTTTATGTTTCTTAACTCGATCACAGACGTGGGCAGATCAATGCCCCTTCTAATTCTGATAAAGAATAAACGATTTAAAAAATTTGGAGAACCAATCGTTTTTCAGACACATCATTCAGCCAATGGAATAAACATTTAGTAGAAGCTGCCCATTTTTGAAATAACTTAAGGTCAAGCTAAGTGCCGGAAACAATGCAGTACTGCTGCACTTTTAATCAGGTATAAAATATCCTTTATTAAACTTACAAAATTTTTAAAGTTATTGGATTTTATGTTTAAATTCAATACACTTCCGTATACTCACCCCACGATGCAGTAAAATACAATAACCGAAAATTTTTTTGTTAAGCTTATTGTATTTCTCTTTATTAATAAGATTTGTTAAACTCTGTTTTGTTTTATATAGTAAATTTGTATATGTTTTACTTTATTGTCCTGTAATTTCTTTCTGAGTAATTAAATGTAATTTTTATAGTCACAATATTGTTAATATATTCATTTATACATTTGGTCTCAATAATGATAATAAATAATTATGAAAAGGAGTGGGCGGAGTTGTTGTCCAAGATAATTTGGCTTCTGACGTCGTTGTTGTTGTTGCTGTTGCGGCTGCTGCTGATAAGTTCCTCCAGAAATGAAAAGTCACGGGATCGACTTCAATTTCGCACTTTATTACAACACTTGTAAATTAAGACTAACTTAAACCTAACATTGGGAATACCGCGGGACCGCGGAGTGGTGAATACCTTGCGGGAAGGAGGGAGAGCGAGAGGAGAGCGCGAGCAGCGGTGCTTGCGAGCCGTGAAGGAGCTTTGAGTACAAGCATTGGCCGCTTACACTGCCGCTCAACTGTTTGCGCCCTTCTGGCGTGAACATTCTCCCCCCCCTTGCGTAGGCAAAGGTATCCCTGGCCGGCTAGACAGCAGGATCGGCCTCTTCACCCCGTGCACGCTCCAGAAACGGTCCATCCGAACACCGTGTTCTGCGCGACGGGCAACCCATCCTCAATCTTTAGGAACCCCGGTTGGATCAGATTGGCATATACATCTGATCCCAACACGAGGGAGATGGTGGCCGGCCGGTGGAAGCGCTCGTCCGCGAGACGAACACCGTCAAAACTTGGCCCTTGCGGCGTCGCTCAGAGCTTGGATAGGTGTCCGGATTCTTAGGCTGGGTTCGATCTTCAGGACGACGTTGAGTCGGAAGGTGCTTGTTCGGGACCGTAGTGTCACCGAGCAGACCTCGTCGTCTCCCAGCCGTGTGATGGGCAGCCGGAACGCAGCCGCCAACGACCGGTTGATGCTGCTCACCGGCATGCATGGGTCGATCATGGCCCCGGTCTCGAAAGTCTTCGAGCCCGTGTCCAGCACGACGACGGCTGTAGGCAGGATGGGGACAGCCTTCTGCTGCCCCGTTGCCACCGACGGAGACGCGACGGAGACCTTCGGACGCGGGCGATTGTTGGCGACTGGGGCTGGTGGCGGAGTGCGGGAAATCCGGACCGGACGAGGTGCAGCGGGGTGGCGCTCCCTGCGCGTCGGAGCTGGTAGCGCTGCCGGGGTCGGAGCGGGGAGGACCTCGTGCATGTGGAGTAGAGTGTAGTGGTCTCCTCCACACTTCTTGCATCCGTCTTAGCTGCGGCAGTCTCCTCCTGAGTGCTGATGGGCGAGGCAGTTCGAGCAGTACTTATTAATAAGTACTGCCCGAAGGCGCTTTTCAGCGCTCAGTTTGTGGAACCTCTTGCACTTCCGAAGAGGATGGATTCCAGAGCAGAATCGGCAGCGGTAGGATTTAATACCTCGAGTACGTCTGCTCTCCAACGACTGGGTGGCACGAGGACGAGGAGCCATTATTTTAGGAAGTGAGTAGTAAGTCTGCCAATAAAAGAAATAAAAAGCTTAGTATGAGCCGACTACTATTTGGGCCCCGGAATGGGGGAAGTGCCCTAATCCCTAGGAACGGAGGACTCTTTGTCATCCATCGGCAGAAGAATAACCTTGTGGACAGGGTGCCGCGAGACGTACGGATCTCAACGACTCGAATGCGGTCGTCGGCTCCTGGAAAGGCAGAAACGATTCTGCCGAGCCGCCATTCGTTCGGTGGTAGATTGTCCTCCTTGACAACTACCATATCGTCGGCTTGGAGGTTCCTGGTCGGAAATTGCCATTTGTGTCGTTTATGGAGTTCTTTAAGATACTCCTCTTTCCACCGTGCACTAAACTGCTGATGTTGTGCCTTAAGGTGTTGCCATCGATTTATTATCGACTTGACTTCGCCCTTTATCTCGGGTTCCGCCGTGGAAAGCAACGGCCCTCCAATAAGGAAATGGCCTGGTGTGAGGGCCAGCAAATCTGAGGGATCTTCGGACATAGGGGAGAGGGCTCTAGAGTTGAGGCAAGCCTCAATCTTAGCGAGAAGCGTCGCCAGCTCCTCAAATGTGTATTTGCGGGCTGACGTCGATTTAAGGAACAGGGTTTTGAAGCTTTTCACCCCTGCTTCCCACAAACCCCCCATACGTGGAGCCCCTGGTGGGATGAACCGCCATACGAGTCCCTGATGGCTATATGCATCAGTCACGGACTCTTTGGTAGCTTGGAGAAAGTCCCTGGAAATCAAAGTTGCTACGAAACGAGCAAAGGCCGCTAGAAATTTCTCGGTTGTTAGATCGGAAGTGGGTTCCAAATGGATAGCCTTCGTGGAAAAGCACACAAACACACAAACATATCTCTTCGTTATGAGACACGCTCTCCATGTATAATTTTTTATTTCGAAAGGGCCGGCATAGTCGACACCCGTGTAGGTGAACGCCCTCGAGAAGGAGACTCTATTTGTCGGGAAATCGCCCATCAGCTGTGTTTGGAGTCTCTTCTTGTAAATCGTGCAAATCTTACACGGATTGACCACAGTCTTCACCAGATTCTTGATTTTAGGAATCCAATACTTCGATCGGATCAGGCGTACGATCAATTGACTACCGCCATGAAGAGTAATCTGGTGGGTAAATTGGACGATGAGGCGCGACAGTCTACAGTCATAGGGGAGAATAATCGGATGACGTTCGTCATATTGCAGGGTTTTGGAGGCAGTGAGACTGCCACACGCCCTTAAAAGGCCGTGTTGGTCAATGATCGGGAACAAATTCACCAAAGGACTTGACACTGGAAGAGGCCTTTTCTCGGTCAGATGCTGAAGGTCAGAGTTCGTTCTGCCTCCCGGATCTCTCCACTCGTAGGCCGTGAATTGGGCAAGAACGAACCTTTGCGGCAGCGTTTAAGGAAGCGTTGAACACAGACCAGAACTCGCAGGGCCTTGTCCAATTTGGAGAAACGTTCGAGAAAGTCGATGGACGGGGCCTTGACAAATTCACTTTGACCGCGCGCTGCTCTAGCTCTGTCACTGGAAGAGTGTCGCTTTGTGCTGACCATAGCTCTCGTGGCCCTTGCAGCCACTCTGGTCCGTGCCACCAAAGATGGTTTTCTGCCAATTCATATAGGGATACGCCTCGACTGGCTAGATCGGCGGAGTTTTGTTCTGAGCGAACGTGTGCCCAACAGTCGACTGGCGTCGCCTGCGTGATCTTGGCAACTTTGTTGGCCACAAATGTGGTCCAGTTGCACGCAGGCTTTCGTAGCCAGGCTAGGACGATTGTGGAATCTGTCCAGCAGCGGATATCTGAATTGGCGGAGGGCATGTGCGGAAGGATTGCTGTCACCATTTCGGTTAACAGCACGGCACCACAGAGCTCTAGCCAAGGAAGGGAGACGGTTTTTACCGGGGCCACTCGTGTTTTGGCTGTAAGCAGGCGAGCCAGGATCTTTTGCCCCATCTCGACGCGGATGTCGAGGCTCTCTGAGACGCGTCACAGAAACCGTGGTGCTCTATAATTACCTCAGGCTGGTACCAGATCCATCTCGGAACGCGGATCTGGTTGAGGTCGGAATACTCGTCTAAAAACGATTGCCACCGCTGACTCATTTCAGTGGTCCCAGCCTAAGTTCTGCAACCAAATCTCCTGCATAAACATTTTTGAACGGATTATGAACGGCGCGAGCCACCCGGCAGGATCGAACAACCTAGCGATTTGGGACAAAACTTCTCGCTTTGTATAGGAGGGTTCCACAACTATTTCGGGGGGAATGAAATAGAATTCGTCGGACTTTGCCCCCCACCGAATACCGAGCGTCTTGGCCGTGCTTTCGGCATCGATGTCGAGGAACTCGCTATGAAGGAGGTGTTCGGCCGGGACGTCTTTACGGACGCTTTTGTTGTTCGAGGTCCACTTTCTTAGCGGAAACCCGGAGGCACTTAGGGCTGCTTGCAACTCTCGAATCGAACTTTGGGCTTCGTTTACGGAATTCGCCCCTGCCAGAACGTCGTCGACGTACATGTGCTGCTGGATGATGCGGCTGGCATTTGGAAATGGCGCTTGGATATCCTCTGCCAGCTGTTGCAAGACTCGAATGGCGAGGAAGGGGGCACAGTTGACCCCGAAGGTAACTGCTTTTAGTTCAAAGTCTCGGATATCTCCTTCCTTGTTTCGGAACAGAATTCTTTGAAACGGGGTATGTTTTGGATCGACCCAGATCTGACGATACAGTTTCGTAATGTCTGCACTGAAGACGTATTAAAAATAACGCCATTTCAGGACCTGGATCGTTAGATCGGATTGTAGGACTGGACCAGCATGAAGGATATCATTTAAGCTGGTCCCATTTGCCGACGGACTTGAAGCGTTGAATACAACGCGAAGCTTTGTAGTGGTGCTTTCGGGCTTAACTACCGCGTGATGAGGAAGATGATACGAGGGAGAATTGTGAGTCGGCGGAACTTCTTTCATATGACCCAGATCCAGGTACTCCTGGATCACGCTGTCATATTGCTCTTTTAAGGGAAAGTCTCTTTTTAAACGATTTTCGTTTCTAAGAAACTGAGCTAACGCAATGGATCTTGAATATCCTAAATCGGATCCGGTATTCTCGGGGTCCCGGAACGGGAGCGTCACCACGTACCTCCCGCTTGCGTCTTTTGTTGTTGTTTGGAGGAAGTTCCTTTCACAATAGTAGTCCGACTCTTTTACCATCTATACTGGTAGATCCTCCACCTCCCAGAACTTGCTGAGAAGCGTGTCGAGCGAATCAGGGTCGCCTATTTGGTGCACATGGGTCGTGAAGGATGCGACCCGTTTCGGCTTACCCTTGGAAATCGGCCCCGTTAGCACCCACCCGCAAATATTTTGTTGGGTGCCATCCATCATTATGGATGGTAGAATGTCAGCCCCGATCAGTACATCAATTTGAGAGCTCTCAAAAAAGGTAGGATCTGCCCAGCGGAGTGCGGGCAGGTTCTTCAAAGAATTCCGAGGGATCGGATAGGAGGGCAGTTTGCCTGAGAGCTCCGGAAGGACGTACGCTTCAGTGTCTTACTGTAGACCTGGTTTAGTAGGAGAGCGAATCCCGAAGTGACACAGCTTCGAGGATTTAGCACACGTCAATGATCGCTGTGCTCAGTAGGACGGCTGAAGTGCCGGACGCGAAAAAAGTTTGCACCGCTGAGGTGCTTGCCGATGCATTTCTGCTGGAGGGTCTCGGAGGTTGCTGTGTAGGGGGCGAGGTTGAGGAACTCGCATTTTCGGAATTTGGAGGGCTGCGATGCAGCAGCGTATGGTGCCTGCCCTTACATGTAAAGCAGCTGTGTGTGCTTGTGCAGTCACGTAGCTGGTGACCTCTGGCAAAACAATTCAGACATAGCTGCTTCTTTTTTATATAGCCGGAGCGCGAGTCAACAGACATTTGAAGAAAACGCGGGCACAATCTGACCGGATGGTTCTCCTTAGAACATAAGTCACACCCTTTCTGTTTGGTGCTGACCTTTGTCTCGAAGGATTGAAGCCTTTTTGGAACTGCCTGAGTCGGTTTCATATCTTCGATGGCTTCCAATGTCCGATACCTTTCGCTCAGGAAGGCATTCATTTCATCCCAAGCTGGGATCTCGGATTTGGCAGTTAGCGACTGTTCCCATAAGGACAGGGTCTGCTTGGGCAGTTTGCTCGCGCAAAGGAAAACCAAGAGACAATCCCAGTTTTCTGTGGATACCTGGGAATGCGCTAGTGCTGTTAAACACCCCTGAATCGTGGATTGGAGCTTGTTTAGAGCATGACCATATTCTTGCGAAATTTAACTCAAGTTAAAAAGGAGCTTGAGCTGGCTGTTGACTAAAAGTCGCTTGTTTTGGAACCGATCTCGAAGCGCCTCCCACGCTGAAGCAAAACCATCATTCGTGAGAGGAGATTTCGCCACGATGGCTTTTGCTTCGCCACTTGTTTTCGTTAGGAGATGGAATAGCTTCTCGACCGGAGTCAGCCTGGGGTTGTTTACGTAAATTGCCGTGAATAGGTCCCGGAAAGTGGGCCATCGGAGGTAGTCGCCATCGAAGACTTCCGTGTCGCATGGAGGTAAGCGGCAGCCGGACGAAATTAGCGGCTGAGAGGGTGCTTGCGCGACTTGAGGCGTTGCTCTGTCGATTGTTTCGCCAATTTGTGCTGCACATGACTCGTATACTGAGTAGCAGTAGTCATATTTGGCCTGGAGAATAGACACTGTGTCGAGGGATCCTTCTTGGGCCATTAGGTCAAAGCATGTTTCGTACTCTCTTTCCACTTTGTCCCATAAAGCTCGCACCTGTTGCAGACGGACTTGTAACGTGTGTAGGCACGGAGAGGCTTGATCAGGAGTGTTGATCTTCGCTTCGAAAAAGCTTACGCGATCGCTGACGGCGATGAATTTATGCAACGCTGCGGTTGCGGGCGTTGGCTGCTCAGAGGATGCCATTTTCTTTGTGGTAGAGCGTGTGACGCGGAGGAAATTAGTCCCGACAGCGGAGGGACTCTCGAATTTTCTCGATAGAGAAGACTCACTAGACGCTCGCGTCACTGGTCGGGAAATGACAATCCTAGGAGTTGTCTTCGAACTGGTCGATGGCAAAATCTTTGCTTTCGGAGTGGGAGTCGCGGTTTTGACCCTGGGACTAACGGATTTGGGTGCTGGCTTACCGCGAGTGGATAGCGGAGATTGCGGGTTGAACTTTTGTTCTTTTCCAGGTGCGGGTGTATTTTTCTTGTCTCCCTCTAGGGGCATGCTCAGCTATGCCCTAGGAGAAGGAAGCCAAGAAGGCCTGCCCATCGCAAAAAATGTGGAATCGAAAAAGAACCAGACACAGAGAGCACCCAAATCTGGATGGACAAAGAATCCCGTCGGAATTCGGGAGAAAGTTGCAATTGGGATCTGGAAACAATAGCTCAAATTTATAAAAAAAAACTATGAATTTCAATTTCTAGAAAAATAGCTAAAAAAAATCTACCAGCTGGAGTCTGGATAATAGCCAATGATTTATTAAAAAATTGCTACCGATTGGAAATCCCGAAAAAAATAGCTAATATATAGAAAATAGCTATAAATTGGAATTTATGGAAAAAAATAGCTACCAGATGGAGTCTGGGTAATAGCCAATAATTTATAAAAAATCGCTACCGACTTGAGATCCCGAAAAAAAATAGCTAATATATAGAAAATAGCTATAAATTTGAATTTATGGAAGAAAATAGCTAAAAAATAGCTAACGAATTAAGTTCGGATGATAGCTAATAATTTATAAAAATAGCTACCGGATTTAGGACCACAACGAAAAATCGCGACAAACGGATGCGAAACATAAACACAAAAAAAAACCAACAAACACGCCAAAAAGCCAAGTTGGGAGGCTAATAAATTTGAGTGGAACTGATAAATAATTATTTAAATTTAGGAACCAGAAATAGGAGCCAGAAATAACTTGTAAAAAATTATTATTTGGCTTAAATAATTATTAAATAATCGGGTCAGTTTTTTCTTAAATTTTGTCGTCGGACTTGTTTATTTTATTTTATGTTTCGATTCTAGGGTATTCTCTCGTCGCTATGCGCCGGTTTTTGTCAGGGCAATAAAGAACAAAGAGGAGACGAAAGAACTTGCACTTGGCAAGCCTATGTAAGTCGCGACTGTGTGTATGTATGTATGTATTATTTGGAGTTTAAACATATACATATATGTAATGTAATATCGGAAGAAACAAGTCAGGTTTTATTTTATTCTGTATGTCGAGATTTGTGTTTTATTTTGAGCCAAGAGATAAAAATTGTTCTCAGTTCGCATTCGATGTTATTTATAATTTTTGGTAATATATTTATTTTGTGTATTAAATTGGTTAAATCTATGGAGTGATTCTTACATATTTATGTAAATATAATTTTATTGGAATATGTAATTGTATATTTATATGTGTATGGATATATGTGTATGGATATATATGTATATTTATGGGTATGTATAATTTTATGTGTATGTAAAATTTTTCTGAATATGTATATGTGGTTTGTATTTTTTATCGAGGCAAAAAAACAGCAGTTTAGCAGCGGACGATAATAGTGAATTTTGGACCGTGTTTTAAAAAAATGTATATATATATATGTATATGCGCTTGGATACCAGCGGATCACCGTGAGACGGGGCCGGTATTGGCAAAGTGCTTTTTTATGCACTTAAAAAAAGAAGTCATCACGGTGGCTGGGCGCATGCACTTATATATTTTCACTTGATACGGATGGACGGAAAGAATAACGCCGTTGGAAAAACGAAAATGGCGACCACGGACGGAATAGGATATAAAGCCGTACTTATCTTGATTTTTTCCGCAAGGAGCGCTGGTAGGATGAGGATGTCGCGGGCTCGATGGACCATGAAAAGGAGTGGGCGGAGTTGTTGTCCAAGATAATTTGGCTTCTGACGTCGTTGTTGTTGCTGTTGCGGCTGCTGCTGATAAGTTCCTCCAGAAATGAAAAGTCACGGGATCGACTTCAATTTCGCACTTTATTACAACACTTGTAAATTAAGACTAACTTAAACCTAACATTGGGAATACCGCGGGACCGCGGAGTGGTGAATACCTTGCGGGAAGGAGGGAGAGCGAGAGGAGAGAAGGAGAGCGCGAGGAGAGAAGGAGAGCGCGAGCAGCGGTGCTTGCGAGCCGTGGAGGAGCTTTGAGTACAAGCATTGGCCGCTTACACTGCCGCTCAACTGTTTGCGCCCTTCTGGCGTGAACAAATTAAAAGGGTCTCTTGGCTTCTTTTTGCTCTTTATGTGATATAACAATACTTTTAAATATTATAACAATGCTTTAATTATAATTATTATAGAATTAATATTACATTACTATTTTAAAACTTTTAATGCATATAGTTAAAAATTATTGATGGTTGTCATTAACGTTACAAAATGTCAAATTCTAACTTTAATAAATGATGTGACCTATGAGATTTATTTAGAAAAGCTAACACTTGCAAATAAGTAATGTTAAATCAAAACATAAACAAATGCCTTGGCCCAGTATTTTTGAATCCTTTCACTCTGCTTACATTAATTTTCTTTCCAGGAAGGGTATCCGTTTATAATTAATAGTACCTTCAAGAAAGTTTATCTAGGAAAAGTGGAAGTAAATTAGCCATTTTTTGCTGAGATGTTTGACAGCGTAGACGATCGAGAATTTTTTACATACCATAACGAACAGTTAGGGAACGCCTGGGTGATGATTTACTTGGTGCTCATGCAAAATTTACACACCTGGACGCCGCCTACCACAATTCGAAAAATAATAATTGTGGTGGGGCCCTTATCAATGAGTCAGACCAATCGAAACCAAAGTTAAATCATTTTGCAACCAGGGCTAAGAGATAGTGTAATTTTGTTCATTAGTATGTCTTAGGGAGGATAGAATTCCAAGATCCTTTACTGGAGTAGGCGTTACTTGAACTTGGATGCTAAATCTAAAATTTCTAGCCTTAAATTTCCGAGATCTCGAAGTTCATACGGATGACCCGACAGCAAAGCTATATAGCAGTATACTTTGCAGGGTCGGCCCCTTCTGGTTGCTACAACATGCAGCATCCAGCTCGTCTCACTAAATTTATTGTTTATAGAATATACTCGGTATTTATTGGAGTTTTATGACCCAATCAGGCCCATACATAGACGGTATCGCTGGCTGCCTCCTCGAATAACGGGGCTCGGCTAATCCTTCTTCGGCACCTCCACCCATCGCTACTCCTGGAGCGACTCCTTTCTGTTGGACAGGGTCACACCCAGGGGCCCTTCTCTGAGTTCTCCCAAAGATATCAAACTCCGCTCCTCGCACCCTCGTCTTTCAGCGCCTCTCCTCCGCCCGTCGTCTACATCACGTTCTGTTTCACGCGCAGTCGCGGTTCTTGCGAATTCTGAGGCAACGTTCTCCAACGGATGGCCCCTACCTCCCCTCAGACTCGGAAAGAGGATGTCCTCCGCCTCCATCGCCCCGGGCCACGTCCATGTTTCCCAGAACAACCGGCCGCGCTGCCCCGAGACTAGTCCGTGCACTACCCTGGTCATTAGCTGTTGTTCGGTGTTATCAAAATGGACTTTCAGCCTTCTATACATCTCCTTCAGGTTGTGTATGTAATCTTGCAGTGTCAGTCCAATCACGAGAATGCCATCCATCCATTTGTCTGGCTTCATTTCGTGTCATATTACTTGTGCCAACGCCCGCTGATACGTCACCGACGCCGAGTGCAATCCAAACGGCAGCTCCGTTTTTTTTGTCACATTATCATGCAGCCGCCAAAACTGTGCAGTAGACTAATCTTATACTCTTAATATTGTAAGCCGAAGTAGTCAGTAGTAGCAGTTGCGATGCTCATACTGCACACCGCTGTTCTCGCACGAATTTATCTGTACGGCGCTCATTCCTTCTTCTCTTTGTTATCTACCTACACTAAGCTTGGGCGCAGCATTCGGCTGTCTGTCCCGCCAATTGTCACTTCTTCGTTTTTCGGCAATGACTTAACTTGTGCATTCGATATAGCTCTTGGTCGGCCCTAGCTGGCAGTATAATTAACCAAACAGTATCGGAAAATAGACAAAACTTTCTTCGGCCATTTATTTTTCGCTATTATTCAATAGCTAAACAATCATCTCTGCGCACTCCATCCTCGCTCCATATTTTGGGTCAAAAGTTCCACCCCAGTACTAGGGCGTCAATGATGTTGGAAAGGACTAGCAGTTGCATTCTCAGCGTCGTTTCTCTGGGTTCGACCTTCTCGCTAATATAGCTAGCATTGGCTCTGGTGTCCTCCGTGTGTATAATTTCCTTTCAGTCTATGGGCTGTGCCTTCTCAGCTTCTAAGTGTTTTCCTGGCACCTCCTGCCTTCAGCGCCTTGTTCCCCTCTCAGGCACCTAATTGGTTTTCCCTATAGGTTTTCTCTTTCTCGAAACGTTTCTTATGTGTGTCCAAATCCATAAAAGCTCCATAAGGGAGTCCAGGTGTCGGAACTAGCAGCGTCTTCGTTTCCACGTCGTTTTTGGCAATCAGGTTTGATCGACTTCACTGAATGGTGCTGAGCTGCGCATGCGTCGGTAGGTAGTTTCGATCCCGTTATTTTCCTTTTTGCACACTGCTCCCTTGTGCGTCCTCTTTCTGGAAATCCAAAGCTTGCGCATTTAGCGTACGACATTTTCACCCGTGACTGTCGAGAGTCCAAGATTCAGCGCAATACCGATAATTAACGGTCTCTCCGCTTTGCTGGGGTCCAAGGTCTATTATTTCCCGATTAACCTAGCTGCCCTTGACTCCTTCCATTCTTTCTAATGTAGACTTGTTCGACTCCTTACACCTGAATAATTTCTTGCCGTACAAGCGCCGATATAATTGGAAACCTGATGTACAGACAAGTATAAAACGCTTTTTAAGAACTAATTTGAACTAATTTTGTTTTTTTAATATTCGGTTTTAGTTTTTATTGCTCGGTTGCTAGTATTCAGTTAAATGTTGTTTGTAGGCGTTCATTAAAAGGCGTTCATTATAAGACGAACGTAGAGCTGGCTTCAGTTAAAACTAAGAACGTTTTATCGTTGATTTGGAAGAAATTCCTGTTAAGATAGAATGTTTGACAATTTTTTTCAAGGTATGAGGGTGGAGGGTACTTTCGTTAGACAAACATCAAAACATGTTTAGCTATTTGTCCATTTATTTTCAAAATTTCTGCATCAAGAGTCAAAAGTTAGACCCAGGAGAGTCAGTTTGTTTTTTCCCTGTGTAATAATAATAATAATACTCGGTTACTCGTAAAGTAATAGGGTATACTGGATTCGTTAAATATATATTCTTGATTAGGATCAATAGCCCAGTCGAGTTGGCCGTTACCGTCTGTCTGTCCGTATGAACGTCGAGAGTCAGCATGCATACTCCAGGGACAGAGGCCCACAAACCGCCCAATAGTGCTACGCCAGTGCTTATAGTGCTTATATTCTTTATATGCAGTATATGCTTTATACCTTTTAACTGTCCTTTTTAAGGGTACAAGCTAAAAAGCTTATCAATAAAAGAATTGGGACCAAATTTTAGAAATGAAAAGGAATTAAAAAAATTTAAAAAGAAGTACCTGGGTACTATCGTATAACGATTTAGAACCGGTTTGTTTGCGAATCAGCCCTTGGCCCGGCTATGATCACTAAGCCCGGCGTCGTATCCAAATTTAGGGACATCTTAGTAAGTTTTTTTTAGGAGTCAAGATTCCGGCTTTCGAACCTAGAAAGCTGAACCACATGAGGTCTTCGGGAGCTCAGTGAATGCATGAATTCGCATCTGCGGGTAATTCGTATCCAGGCCACTGCGCAAAAAATTTTGGATGGGCTTCTGATTCACGTATTCGCCCGAAAACTGGATCAGAGGACGCGGGAAAAATGAATAAGCTGTCTACCTGGTATACTACGAAGTCGTTTTTGGAGAAGAGGTGCACGATAATGGAAAACTTTGATCAAGCCTTGGTAACTCAAACACCAGGCCAGCAGGTGGGAAAATATAACCAACATACATTTATTGCTTCTGCTACTAACTAACTCAAGTCAATCGTTATGTTTATTTTGCGATGTGAGGGATTATTATTTGCCAAAGTGTTCTTGATTTTTAAATTTGAGTCCGAATCTTCGATATAGAGAAGCAAAGAAGTTGCACCTTTGCCCCAACTGTTTGCGGAAGGTGCATAGTTTGTTGCAATGCAATTCGACTCATTTCAGATATTGTCGCATGAAGCAAAACCCATTATTGTATATGAATTATGTCCAATCAGCACCATCCACCTTATTTTTAGCTCCGTCATGTGACCCAAACTTGATCAAGGCCTCCACCAAAAAGTACAAATATTATACCGATTGATTACGTTTACGTGTTGCTTCCAACTGATATTATCTAGTCAACTTAGCAAGTCAACTGAATTTGAATCATAGAAGTTCGCAAACCTTAAATTCTGGGATCGGAGATTCTTCCATGATTTCTTGCGCAATCGCGGGATGCAAGCTATCGTGCTTCATTTGCAGCTGTTAAGACTCACAGAATTACGGATTATCACCCCCATTTTCAATATAAATGCAACATCATGGAGGATACCACAAAACATTTCGTTTGGACAGGGAGTTGTTAGCCTATCAAAACACCATCTTGGCTCGATAGTAGGTGGAGGGATGTCAACTGTGCCAAATCATAAATCGGTTTTTGCAGCCATAATTAAGGACAATGCTGATCATTCTGATGGTGACACACTTACCGCAATAGTGAAGCGGTTTGCCTTCGCTAAAGCCATCTTTGTTGCCGGAAGACTTGCGATGCGAGCAACTATTCAATGAAAATTTCACTTGACTTGAGAATGGTCAATACTTTGTTCGCCTCTTGTCTAATTCAGAATTCCAATCTCGAGGGGAAACCTCTAGCATGGCTCGTCGTCGTTACAGGAGCTTGGAAGCTAAGCTGGACAAATCCCAGAAAAAACACTAAAAGATTTGCATTCAGCATTTATATGGAAATATATCAATCTAGGCCACATGTCTCTTGTAACAAAAGAACTAGAGGTAACACAATTCTTTTACCCTCAAATTTGCGTACGTAAGCAGGAGAGCAAGAGCACAAAGCTTCGTGCTGTGTTTGATCCGTTTCCAAAAAAAGGAAGCTGGTTTGGCTTATGCCTATACTCGGTTCCGATGGTTTACTGTGAGTCGGTGGAAGGGTTCTTTGCCACATTACGACAAAGGTTTTGGCCGATTGGAGGCCGCAACATCGTTGCCAGTCTAATGCCTCCAATGTTTTAAAATGAATCCTGTGACTTGGGAGAACGTAACGGGAAGCCTGCCAGCAAATCGAGTGCAGCGCAATCCATTTCAGCATTTCATACTACACACCAGAAACAAGGCACCTCACAAGTGCTATATCGCTGTATTCGTTTGCTTTTCAACGAAGGCAGCTCGTTTGGAAGTTGTCCAGGCTCTTTCTTCGGATTCTTTCATCGCAGTGCTGAGAAGATTAATTAGATTTTGAGGCAGTTCGCGTACCATTTGGACTGACAATGATAGAAACTTTGTCGGTGCAATGTGCGAGCTTGCCGTACTATGAGCGCTATTTTTGAGCGAGCCACACACGTCGTCGATAATCTCCAAATGCTTAGCTGATGGGATCGATTGAAACTTTATTCCTTCGCGCGCCCTGCACTTCGGTGGTTTAAGGGAGGCTACTTTTAAATCGCCTAAATTGCAATTTTACAGAGTCATCAGTGATTCCATAATAGCTATCGAAGAATTAATTAACTCTTGCGTATGAGATTTCTACCCAAGATGGCAGCTTCGGCGCATCCAGGAAGTCAATCCCGACGGGGACGGCGTCATCAGAATAGCTATGATCCGTACAGATACCGGTCTAATCAAGACAGTCGTCGCAAAACTAGCCGGTCTGCCCGTTCTTATTCATTATAATCCTAAGGAAGGCATATTGGTTGTTTTCCCAATGTGCAACAGCAAAGAAAATGCAGCTCGATAATAAACGAGTGTCAAAAACCCAGTTCAGCGGTCACAATGCCTCACATGGAAATTTTACTTCAATAATTGGCAAAGTTCCTTAGTAGGCCACTAACAGCCAAAGGTTGGCTAATGTTTCAATAGTAAAATATTAATCCTAGGTGGAAACACTTAGCCATGGCACCGATTATAAGAGTAGAAAAGAATGCTCTAGACCAGTATAAAAGACCTCAGCCTAATAAAAAGAGAGTTTCGAAAGCAGACAGTCTCGGGAGGGGACACTCTCGGGAGAAGACATTTTCGAGAGAAGACAGTCTCGAGGGGAGACGCTTTCTGGAGAGGACAGTCTCGTAAAAAGACAGTCTAGGAAGATAGAGATTTACGGACGTTAGAGATCGAGTCTAGAAAGAAGACCTTCCCTCAGATCCTGAATGAAATTCAAGAATTCTGGACTTGAATGATACGGTGAATGCAAAAGAAATTTTTGTAAAGGAACCCCTGCTTTTCGAACCAATAGAGAGGAAGACCCAAGATGGGCAGCTAGGATTCCAAAGCCTCCGACAACAGAGTCAATGTGATAGACCACCAGGACGAGATCTTAGGCGTGCAGTCTAAGTCTGTAGAAAGAGCAACAGAAAACAGTACATGGAAGCATTTTTAAATGCCAACTAAAATAAAGGCAAAACAATAGCACCCAAGTCAATGAGAACCTGCGAGAAAATAGCAACGGCTTCGAGCTTGTGAATGTTCGAAAAGCGCTAAGCAAGCAGCCGGGTATTGTCAGGTCGCCACTACTTAAATTAATCGGCCCAGCATCCCGCTGTTGCACCGGATGAGCAACGAAAACTTACGCTCCATCCAAAGTTTTAAGAAAGAGGTTGAATCCGCAGGCTCACCTTGGTTCTGGTTCGCAGCTGGTGTCATCCTGAATGTTGCTTTCTCTCTTACTTTATCTAGCATTGAGAAGGGGACAAGCCTTCGAGGAAATACAGCGAACCATCGACAAGTTTAGCCTCTCCGAGGTGGGGGCAGTTAACAACTAAGTAACTTTCTGTACCCTAGCAACTAAGTAGATTCATACGAACAATGCTGACGCGCCCAAAATGAGTTCAGCGCTTCATGCAAAGAACGTCCGGCAGTGTAAATTGGACACTGCCTATACGGAGTGCCGCATTGCACTGCATGGGAATGCTGAGCCGGCTAGCCGACCTTGACTTTATGGTGTGATGCATTGGAGCTGGGGTAGACTTATGCTTTGATATACTTTTGTACTTTAGTTCGTTTTAAAGATCCGAAAAATAAAGAGCACAAGCTCTGATCCAATTGTCCTTTATTATTCATTCACACCTTGACTGAGTCTCTAGGCCAGCAAGTTACGAAGGGCAGTCACCTTTCCAACGTAATTCACCAACAGAAGACGACGGCCAGGTGGCCACCGTAATACCCCAACTCAGATCACCGACGCCTACAACCGGACGAAAGGAGTGAACTAGTGCGACGCGGGAACAGGGCAGTGAGGTACGCCACCCTGCAGCTCTAGTTAGTTTAACTTATACACTCTTTTGCTTTAGATTTTGCTCAATCAAGCAAGTGAATTCTATTTTTAGATTTTTACTCTCTCGATTTTACGTAAGCGGAGAGAGATCAATTATTGTCTCCACCAAAAAATTATTGTGCATTGTGCCAAACCAATGTATGGACGTTACACATTCTGTTATTCTAATGTCTTTTGCAGACTATCGATAAAGCCCCTTAATATAAGCAACAAAAGCAACATAATTTAAATAAAATAATAAAAACCGTTTCGGAGCTGATGCAGTCGACTGTCTCAGTCTGGAATGCAATATGTGATTCCAAAATGGTATATATATTATTTGACATATGTTAAAGTGTGATTTTGTTTGGGCAATGAGAACCAAATTTCTATTTCTAGGATCTTTGGAGTTTGAAGTAGGCATATATGAATAATTCTTTACATATGTGGAGCCAGTTTCAGCTTAGCGGGGTGGTGTGTGACACATATATATGTATCAATCTTGGGGTCAATAATTATTTTGCAGGCAGATCAAAATTATGGGGCGAACCGTTTTTAAATTGTAAAATTATCACTTGTGCTGTTTTCAAGTTGTATTTCTCAGTAAATAAAAGTTATATTGCGGATTAACGCTTCATAGAAACCAGAGATGGAGCTGGTTAAGGAGCACCAGCATAAGGTGATGCCAAAATAGCGATGTAGTAGAATTGTTGTAAAAAAACCCTTGTTCGGAATGAAGACTGGTTAAACACAGAAGTCGTCCGTCCGACATTCTTTTAAATTCTTTTAAAACATGATATTACAGCTTGGTGTTTCTAGTAACTTAAAGCCTAATTTAATTTTATATGTTTCTTAACTCGATCACAAACGTGGGCAGATCAATGCCCCTTGTAATTCTGATAGAGAATAAACGATTAAAAAAATGGAGAACCAATCGTTTTTCAGACACATCATGCAGCCAACGGAATAAACATTTAGTAGAAGCTGCCCATTTTTGAACTAACTTAAGGAGAGGTCAAGCTAAGTTCCGGAAACAATGCAGTACTGCTGCACTTTTAATCAGGTATAAAATATCCTTTATTAAACTTACAAAATTTTTAAAGTTATTGGATTTTATGTTTAAATTCAATACACTTCCGTATACTCACCCCACGATGCAGTAAAATACAATAACGGAAAATTTTTTTGTTAAACTTATTGTATTTCTCTTTATTAATAAAATTTTTTAAACTCTGTTTTGTTTTATATAGTAAATTTGTATATGAATTACTTTATTGTCCTGTAATTTCTTTCTGAGTAATTAAATGTAATTTTTATAGATACAATATTGTTAATATATTTATTTATACATTTGCTTTCAATAATGATAATAAATAATTAAAAGGGTCTCTTTTTGCTCTTTATGTGATATTACAATACTTTTAAATATTATAACAATGCTTTAATTATAATTATTAAAGAATTATTATTACTTTACTATTTTAAAACTTTTAATACATATAATTAAAAATAATTGATTGTTGTCATTTAAAAGTATACTCCCTGATTAATGCATTTATAATAATGCATAATTGTTCATAATATAAAATGTATTTGCTGAGTTATTAATGTCGTTAATTCCATTACAGTGATGCGGAAATTGACATTGTTTACATTAATTTTCTTTTCAGGAAGGGTATTCGTTTATAATTAATAGTACCTTCAAGAAAGTTTATCTATCGCTTTTTTAATCAAAACTTTTAAAAACAAATTAAATGTGATCATGCAAACAATATGACGCCCTTTCGTGGCTACAGGGCCACACCACACTGCAGACGATTATACTTGCAATAATAACAATTTGTAGGAAAAAGTGGAAGCAAATTAGCCATTTTTTGCTGAGATGTGTAACAGCGTTGACGATCAAGAATTTTTTACATGCCATAACGAACAGGGAACGCCTGGGTGATGATTTACTTGGTGCTCATGCACTTCGATAGTTTCTTAAAGCAAAGGTGAGTAATTTGCTTCTTTCCAAAATTGGGAGTTGGGAGTAACCGAGTCATTTTTTACGGGGAGTAAATGATATTCATATATGGAACAAAGAATCATGTATTAATTTGGTTAAACATAAAAGCCCATTAGACTATTTTGCGAATAAATCGCTTTAGGTAGCCGTCAACGTAAATAAGTTTAATCGGTTGATAATTTCATCAAGATGGTAGATCGGGGTCTCATATATCGTCACAGATAAACAATTGGATTTGACTTCTCCTTGATGCGTTTGTCTGCAAGACCATTACATTCCCCCAACTGTAAGGAAGAAACCATCTAGACCTGGACGCCGCCTGCCACAATTCGAATAATAATAATTGTGGTGGGGCCCTTATCAATGAGTCAGACCAATCGAATCCAAAATGTTCGTAATACAGGTGTGATAGAGATGGGATTATTTTGTTTTCAATTTCCAAATTTGACACAATTGGTGCAAAGAGTACAAGATTTGTCTCATTTTGCAATCAGGGCTAAGAGATAGTGTAATTTTGTTCATTAGTATGTCTTTCGTAGGATATAGTTGCAGACCAAGAACCTTTACTGGCGTAGGCGTTACTTGAACCTGGATGTTAATTTGAAAATTGCTAGCCTTAAATTTTCGAAATCTCGAAGTTCATACGGACGACCCGACAGCATAGCTATATAGCAGTATACTTTGCAGGGTCGGCGCCTTCTGGTTGCTACAACATGCAGCATCCAGCTCGTCTCACTAAATTTATTGTTTATAGAATATACTCGGTATTTATTGGAGTTTTAAGGCCCAATCAGGCCCATACATAGACGGTATCGCTGCCTGCCTCCTCGAATAACGGGGCTCGGCTAATCCTTCTCCGGCACCTCCACCCATCGCTACTCCTGGAGCGACTCCTTTCTGTTGGACAGGGTCACACCCAGGGGCCCTTCTCTGAGTTCTCCCAAAGATATCAAACTCCGCTCCTCGCACCCTCGTCTTTCAGCGCCTCTCCTCCGCCCGGCGTCTGCATCACGTTCCGTTTCACGCGCAGTCGGGGATCGTGCGTATTCTGAGGCAACGTTCTCCAACGGATGGCCCCAACCTCCCCTCAGACTCGGGAAGAGGATGTCCTCCGCCTCTATCGCCCCGGGCCACGTCCATGTTTCGATTGTCACCGCGGGCCTCCCAAAACAACCGGCCGCGCTGCCCCGAGACTAGTCCGTGCACTACCCTGGTCATTAGCCTGTTGTTCGGTGTTATCAAAATGGACTTTCAGCCTTCTACACATCTCCTTCAGGTTGTGTATGTAATCTTGCAGTGTCAGTCCAATCACGAGAATGCCATCCATCAATTTGTCTGGCTTCATTTCGTGTCATATTACTTGTGCCAACGCCCGCTGATACGTCACCGACGCCGAGTGCAATCCAAACGGCTGCTCCGTTTTTTTTTGTCACATTATCATCAGCCGCCAAAACTGTGCAGTAGACTAATCTTATACTCTTAATATTGTAAGCCGAAGTAGTCAGTAGTAGCAGTTGCGATGCTCATAGTGCACACCGCTGTTCTCGCACGAATTTATCTGTACGGCGCTCTTTCCTTCTTCTCTTTGTTATCTACCTACACTAAGCTTGGGCGCAGCATTCGGCTGTCTGTCCTGCCAATTTTCACTTCTTCGTTTTTCGGCAACGACTTAACTTGTGCATTCGATATAGCTCTTGGTCGACCCTAGCTGGCAGTATAATTAACCAAATAAACAGTATCGGAAAAAAGACAAAACTTTCTTCGGCCATTTATTATTCGCTATTATTCAATAGCTAAACAATCATCTCTGCGCACTCCATCCTCGCTCCATATTTTGGGTCAAAAGTTCCACCCCAGTACTAGGGCGTCAATGATGTTGGAAAGGACTAGCAGTTGCATTCCCAGTGTCGTTTCTCTGGGTTCGACCTTCTCGCTAATATAGCTAGCATTGGCTCTGGTGTCCTCCGTGTGTATAATTTTAGTCTATGGGCTGTGCCTTCTCAGCTTCTCAGTGTTTTCCTGGCACCTCCTGCCTTCAGCACCTTGTTCCCCTCTCAGGCACCTAATTGGTTTTCCCTATAGGTTTTCACTTTCTCGAAACGTTTCCTATGTGTGTCCAACTCCTTAAAAATGTTTTCCAACTCCATAAGGCAGTCCAGGTGTCGAAACTAGCAGCGTCTTCGTTTCCACGTCGTTTTTGGCAATCAGGTTTGATCGACTTCACTGAATGGTGCTGAGCTGCGCATGCGTCGGTAGGTAGTTTCGATCCCGTTATTTTCCTTTTTGGACACTGCTCCCTTGTGCGTCCTCTTTCTGGAAATCCAAAGCTTGCGCATTTAGCGTACGACATTTTCACCCGTGACTGTCGAGAGTCCAAGATTCAGCGCAATACCGATAACTAACGGTCTCTCCGCTTTGCTGGGGTCCAAGGTCTATTATTTCCCGATTAACCTAGCTGCCCTTGACTCCTTCCTTTCTTCTTAATGTAGACTTGTTCGACTCCTTACACCTGAATAATTTCTTGCCGTACAAGCGCCGATATAATTGGAAACCTGATGTACAGACAAGTATAAAACGCTTTTTAAGAACTAATTTGAACTAATTTTGTTTTTTTTTAAATTCGGTTTTGATTTTTATTGCTTGGCTGCTAGTATTCAGTTAAAGGTTGTTTGTGGGCGTTCATTAAAAGGCGTTCATTATAAGACGAACGTAGAGCTGGCTTCAGTTAAAACTAACAACGTTTTATCGTTGATTTGGAAGAAATTCCTGTTAAGATAGAATGTATTCCTTTTTCGAAAATGCGTTTGACAATTTTTTTCAAGGTATGAGGGTGGAGGATACTTTCGTTAGACAAACATCAAAACATGTTTAGCTATTTGTCCATTTATTTTCAAAATTTCTGCATCAAGAGTCAAAAGTTAGACCCAGGAGAGGTAGTTTGTTTTTTCCCTGTGTAATAATAATAATAATACTCGGTTACTCGTAAAGTAATAGGATATACTGGATTCGTTAAATATATATTCTTGATTAGGATCAATAGCCCAGTCGAGTTGGCCGTTACCGTCCGTCTGTCCGTATGAACGTCGAGATTCAGCATGCAGACTCCAGGAACAGACGCCCACAAACCGCCCAATAGTGCTACGCCCATACTTTTAAAAAATATTCTATTTTATTTGTCATTTTTGTATTAGTCTTTTAAGTTTCTATCGATTTGCAGAAAAACTTTTTGCCACACCCATAAACCGCATAAAACTGCCACGCCCACACTTTTGAAAAATGTTTTGATATTCGTACAATAAGTAAATAAGTAATAAGTAAGTAATAAATAAGTTAATGAAACAGAACAGATTGTTTGTCATTGTTTGGCAAGAAACACACTAGCTTCGGCCACAGCTGGCACTAATAGTATATTTATACAGTAGTCTGATTTTGATCACATTAAAACCGAGGTATATATTGTCGAAATACTGTCTTATAAAGCAAAGTAATCATTTTTTTAACAACCAAGGAAGGCTTATATTCTTTATAGGCAGTATATGCTTTATACCTTTTAACTGTCCTTTTTAAGGGTACAAGCTAAAAAGCTTATCAATAAAAGAATTGGGACCAAATTTTAGAAATGAAAAGGAATTAAAAAAATTTAAAAAGAAGTACCTGGGTACTATCGGATAACGATTTAGAACCGGTTTGTTTGCGAATCAGCCCTAGGCCCGGCTATGATCACTAAGCCCGGCGTCGTATCCAAATTTAGGGACATCTTATTAAGTTTTTTTTAGGAGTCAAGATTCCGGCTTTCGAACCTAGAAAGCTGAACCACATGAGGCCTTCGGGAGCTCAGTGAATGCATGAATTCGCATCTGCGGGTAATTCGTATCCAGGCCACTGCGCAAAAAATTTTGGATGGGCTTCTGATTCACGTATTCGCCCAAAAACTGGATCAGAGGACGCGGGAAAAATGAATAAGCTGTCTACCTGGTATACTACGAAGTCGTTTTTGGAGAAGAGGTGCACGATATTGGAAAACTTTGATCAAGCCATGGTAACTCAAACACCAGGCCAGCAGGTGGGAAAATATAACCAATGTAACAACAATGTAACAGCAATGTAACAGCAATGGTCTCTCTCACTGCTTGGCTGGTCGCTCTCTCGCACGGGCTCCTACATCCCTCCTTTGTTTACCAGCTTGATCTTCAACCCAGGTCCAGATGATGTGCCAATTTGTGGTGAGGTGTCAGCCATAAGGTGTTGAGGTGGAACCTCTACTTCCGTGCCTGTTGGTGGTAAGTCCAGAAGGTCGATACTTTTCCTGGCGTCTGGAATCTTTTTAAGATGGCTAGCATCTCTGATGATTGTCTTTCCCCCACCTGAAATCTTAACAATGTTACCCTTACGCTCTAAAACTTCATATGTGGTTGTGTCATAGTTTGGTGTTAACTTGTTTGGAAAAACAACAATCTTCATTAACACCTGATCGCCAACTTCAATATCTACCTCTTTCACCCCTCTTCTTTTTTCTGCATCTACTTTTCCCTTATGTTTTTGCATACAATCATTATCTTTTTCTCTTGAATCGTGGACTTCGCCCAAGATGTCTTGGATGTTACGATTGAACATAAGTTCTGAAGGAGAGGTCCCTGTTGTGCTATGTGGGGTGACATTATGCATTAGCATGAAATCCTGAATCTTTTGTTGAAAATTTTCCTTATTCAGATGTGCAATTTTTAGTCTCTTTACTAATGATCGATTCATATTCTCGACCTCGCCGTACGCTTGAGGTCAATATGGAGGGGTCCTTATAAGTGTAATGCTATTCGTGTTGCAGTACTGTTCGAAAACCGAACTAATATATTGTCTTCCGTTATCAGTCCTTAGATACTTTGGGAAACCCAGTCGGAAAAATATTTCTTTCATGGCCCCGATAAGTGACTCAGACGATATGGACTGTAGGAATTTTTGTTCCATGTACCTGGAAAAATAGTCGATAAACACGAGAACGTATTTTCCGTTGGGAAGTGAACCTAGTAGATCACTAGCTATGGAACTCCATGGGCTCGTCGGAAAAGCTGTTCTTTGCATCGGAGCTGGACGTGGTGGTTGAGAAACAAGCATGCAATCTTTGCATGTTTTTACAAAGTTTTCAGCATCTCGATCGATATGCGGCCACCACACCTTAACTCTCAGTCGTCGCTTCATGGCCGACTCGCCAGGGTGTCCTTCATGAGCCAATTCTCGAGATTTTTTTTTCGTATTCCTTTCGGAACAATTAACCGTATGCCTCTCAACAAAATTTTACCGAGCATTGAAAGCTCAAAATGAAATGGTTGAAACTGTTTGATGTACCAGTATCCCACACGTTAGAATCCAAACAAGTCATCGCGTCCACGATTTCCTCATCGGCTGCGCTCTCTTGTGCGATTTCCGAAATAGTTAATGTTGTTGGGACTGTGTATTCGACAACCCGAAATAGGTTAAATTCGGTTTGGCGCCAGCTAGAATTTATTGATGGAAAATCGCATAGTCGGGACAGGGCATCTGAAATATTTTCCTTACCCGCTCTATAGATGACTTTGAATTTAAAGGCTTGTAAGCGTAAAAGCCATCGCTCAATTCGAGCCGGAAGTTTAGAAGTTGGCTTGAAGATGGTCTCTAACGGCTTGTGATCAGTGACCAATTCGAATTCCAGTCCAGCTAAATAAAAATATAACTTTTCGACTGCCCACACAAGTGCTAAGCTTTCTTTTTCGGTCTGCGAGTACCGTTTTTCTACATACGATAGGCTGCGACTTGCAAACGAAATGATCTTTGGTTCACCGGCTGTGTCGAATTGCAATAGTACTGCTCCTAGAGCAACTGGACTTGCATCTGGCCAAATCGGTAATAAATTTCCCAACATAAGTAACAAGTCCCAAAAAGCTGCGTGTTTCCTCTTTGGTTTTGGGATGTCTGAATGAGAGGATCGTTGTCACCTTCTCCGGGTCTACTTTGATGCCATTTTCCGATAGTATGTGTCCCAGAAATTTAACTTGTTGTGTTTTCCAAATACATTTTTCCTCATTCAAAAATACGTTATTTACTTTTAGAATATCTCTGATCTTCTGAAATAAAATAATGATGTCGTCAATATAATTCATAACGTTTTTGCATGGTGCTAACAGCTCCTCCAGTCTTCATTGAAAAATTTCAGGGGCAGAATTAACTCCAAACATTAATCTTTTGTACCTGAACAAACCCAGGGGTGTAATGATAGTGGTTACGTATCGGCTGAATTCGTCAAGCGCCAATTGATGATTTGCGCTTTTTAGGTCTAAGCGGGTGAAGTATTGTGCGCCCCTTAGTTTCGTCATAAACGATTCAAATAAATGCAGCGGATAATTTTCCCTTAAGATTGCCTTATTGGCAAGCCTCATGTCTATGCATATCCTTAAGTCGCCATTTTCTTTAAACGCTATGACCATGGGTGATATCCAGGGAGAATGCCCTATTACTGGTTCGATTATATCAAGGGCAACAGCCTCTTCCAGTTTAGCAATTACTTTATCCTCAAGTGCAATTGGTATCCTTCTAATTGGTTGCTGAATCGGTTTGATATTTGTATCAATTGATATTTTTACCGGCGGCCCCTTCCATTTTGGAAACGGAGTTACTGAATCGATTTTCCTAACTTCCAGTCCGAGGCGTAAAACATTAAGTTCCAGTGCCGTGTCTTTCCCCAGCAGTGATTGTGTTCCGTTTTTTATTACAAAAAACGAAGCCATCACTTCAGGGTTCAAGCCAATTGATATAGGGGCTTCAAACACACAAATTACATGAAGCAATTCGTGTGAAGCATATCCTCTAAATTTATTATTTGAATTTGGTGGAACGTTGAATAAAACTGCCTTTCCTGTCTGGAGATATGACCAGTCTTTTGGGCTTATCAGATTGAATTTGGAGCCCGAGTCAATTACTAGGGAAACTTCGCGCCCACCAACTCGACATTTAATAAATTCATCCTCCTCATCACTCTGAATTTTAAAACAACTTTCTCCAGATTTCAAATCGCGTTCTCCCTCTACCCGACGTACCTTGGTGCGTTGACGTTTAAAGATTTCATTATGCCCTTGAGGTCTCTCGCGTTTTAAGTTTGTTCTGCATTTAATGGCGAAATGACCAATTCGTGTGCACTTGTTGCACTTTTGATTTTTGGCTGGGCACAAAGAACTGTAACTGTCGTTACGGCCACATCTACTGCATTCGATGGATTTATTAATGTTCATGATCCCTGTTGAGATTTTTCTTATACTCTCGGCTTCTAGGTTTTTACTTGTCCCCAATTCTGGGTTTGATCGCATCATTTCCGATTGTTTATTAATTTCCTCATCGACTTGACAGGCATCTATCATTTGAGACAAATTGTATTCTTTTCCCAACAATTTCTTTTTAAGATCAACTCCGGCCCAGCTGTCAATTATTTTGACCTTTAGACAAATCTCCTCGACTTCTGCTTTAGTAGCCCCAAAATTACACTTCTGAATTTGGTGGCGTAGCCTTAATACAAATTTAGCAAAAGTCTCTCCTTCTGATGGACAGAGATTTCTAAACAGATGCCTTTCAAAACTGGAGTTCTGCTTTGGCGAGAAGTATTCATTTAATTTTTTAACAAGGACCTTGTATATATCTATATTATTATCTGTGGCATTTTCTAACACCGCATCGGGTAATGTGAACGCTACCGTCTGAAGTTGTGGTCCTCCTAGATGAAGTAGTTTACTTCTTTTCCAAATAGGTGTGTCAATTTCTTCAGCTATGAGATAAATTTCGAAGGCTCTTAGCCACTTCTCCCACTCGATACGTTAAAGAGACTTGTCAATAGTCTCGCAGAGAAATGGCTTGATTACATTTTCAGCCATTGTTATCAGTGTACCTGAAATTAAATGCAATATCGTTATTACTGGGAAACTGCCTCTGACTTAGTCAGATCGTGATTTTAGATTCAGTCATAAATAGCCATTCAGCCATTGTTATCAGTGTACCTGAAATTAAATGCAATATCGTTATTACTGGCAAACTGCCTCTGACTTAGTCAGATCGTGATTTTAGATTCAGTCATAAATATTTGTATATGTTATACATATTATATATATATATATATACATTCGCCACATAGTCATGGTACTGGCCCTGACTTACAGTCAGATTTTTTTCCAATCGCCATATACTAGTAGTACTGGCCCTGACTTTGTAGTCAGCTTTATTTTATTCTTTTTTTTTCCAAATCACCACATACTCTCAGTATAGGCCCCGACTCGATGTCAGCTTGATTTTTCTCTTTCTCTCTTTTTTTTTTGCTGTGTTTGCGTGTGTGCGTTGAATATCTTCTTATGCCTCTTACGCTCTTTCACGCACATTATGTGTGCCAACACATATACCTTTCACGTGTGTTCTTTTTACACTCTCTGTTATTTTCTCTTTCCTTTTTAAACATTTCCACTCATTCGACGCTCTCACGAGCTCGCTCATCGGTGCCACTGTTGCTCTCCTTTTTCATAGTCAAAAAAAAAAACAATAACGGCACCAGTGAACGTGAAGGAAGAATGAGGGTGGAAAGACGGATAACATGTAAATAACGGCACACAACGAAATTTCTTCTTGAGGTATGTAAGTACATATGTGTGCATAAATATTTTAACATACTACTTTTTCATTTCTTCTTTTTGTATTTAATTTTTTTTTTTTTAATTTTTACCTCGTCGCCACTGTAACAACCCGCATAAATGAAACCAATTTCACTTCAGTAGAACTTTATATGTAACTGCTTGTTTATTCACTTATTTTCGAACCCAATAACACGCGTCCGTATCTGCCGGTGATCAAGTTCATACTACTCAACATCGGCTTTCCTGAGAGAGCAATGGTCTCTCTCACTGCTTGGCTGGCCGCTCTCTCGCACGGGCTCCCACAACCAACATACATTTATTGCTTCTGCTACTAACTCAAGTCAATCGTTATGTTTATTTTGCGATGTGAGGGATCATTATTTGCCCAAGTGCTCTTGAACTTTAAACTTGAGTCCGAATCTTCGATATAGAGAAGCATAAGTTGCACCTTTGCCCTTACTGTTTGCGGAAGGAACATAGTTTGTAGAAATGCAATTCGACTCACTTCAAATATTCGCATGAAGCAAATCCCATTATTGCATATCAATTATAACCAATCAGCACCATCCACCTTATATTTAGCTCCGTCATGTAACCTAAACTTGATCAAGGCCTCCACCAAAAACCACAAATATTATACCGATTGATTACGTTTTCGTGTTGCTTCCAACTGATATTGTCTAGTCAACTTAGCAAGTCAACTGAATTTGAATCATAGAAGTTCGCAAACCTTAAATTATGGGATCGGAGATTCTTCCATGATTTCTTGCGCAATCGCGGGATGCAAGCTATCGTGCTTCATTTGCAGCTGTTAAGACTCACAGTATTACGGATTATCACCCCCATTTTCAATATAAATGCAACATCATGGAGGATACCACAAAACATTTCGTTTGGACAGGGAGTTGTTAGCCTATCAAAACACCATCTTGGTTCGATAGTAGGTGGAGGGATGTCAACTGTGCCAAATCATAAATCGGTTTTTGCAGCCATAATTAAGGACAATGCTGATCATTCTGATGATGACACACTTACCGCAATAGTGAAGCGGTTTGCCTTCGCTAAAGCCATCTTTGTTGCCGGAAGACTTGCGATGCGAGCAACTATTCAATGAAAATTTCACTTGACTTGAGAATGGTCAATACTTTGTTCGCCTCTTGTCTAATTCAGAATTCCAATCTCGAGGGGAAACCTCTAGCATGGCTCGTCGTCGTTACAGGAGCTTGGAAGCTAAGCTGGACAAATCCCAGAAAAAACACTAAAAGATTTGAATTCAGCATTTATATGGGAATATATCAATCTAGGCCACATGTCTCTTGTAACAAAAGAACTAGAGGTAACACAATTCTTTTACCCTCAAATTTGCGTACGTAAGCAGGAGAGCAAGAGCACAAAGCTTCGTGCTGTGTTTGATGGATCCAGGGCAATCCGTTTCCAAAAAAAGGAAGCTGGTTTGGCTTAGGCCTATACTCGGTTCCGATGGTTTACTGTGAGTCGGTGGAAGGGTTCTTTGCCACATTACGACAAAGGTTTTGGCCGATTGGAGGCCGCAACTTCGTTGCCAGTCTAATGCCTCCAATGTTTTAAAATGAATCCTGTGACTTGGGAGAACGTAACGGGAAGCCTGCCAGCAAATCGAGTGCAGCGCAATCCATTTCAGCATTTCATACTACACACCAGAAACAAGGCACCTCACAAGTGCTATATCGCTGTATTCGTTTGCTTTTCAACGAAGGCAGCTCGTTTGGAAGTTGTCCAGGCTCTTTCTTCGGATTCTTTCATCGCAGTGCTAAGAAGATTCATTAGATTTTGAGGCAGTTCGCGTACCATTTGGACTGACAATGATAGAAACTTTGTCGGTGCAATGTGCGAGCTTGCCGTACTATGAGCGCTATTTTTGAGCGAGCCACACACGTCGTCGATAATCTCCAAATGCTTAGCTGATGGGATCGATTGAAACTTTATTCCTTCGCGCGCCCTGCACTTCGGTGGTTTAAGGGAGGCTACTTTTAAATCGCCTAAATTGCAATTTTACAGAGTCATCAGTGATTCCATAATAGCTATCGAAGAATTAATTAACTCTTGCGTATGAGATTTCTACCCAAGATGGCAGCTTCGGCGCATCCAGGAAGTCAATCCCGACGGGGACGGCGTCATCAGAATAGCTATGATCCGTACAGATACCGGTCTAATCAAGACAGTCGTCGCAAAACTAGCCGTTCTGCCCGTTCTTATTCATTATAATCCTAAGGAAGGCATATTGGTTGTTTTCCCAATGTGCAACAGCAAAGAAAATGCAGCTCGATAATAAACGAGTGTCAAAAACCCAGTTCAGCGGTCACAATCCCTCACATGGAAATTTTACTTCAATAATTGGCAAAGTTCCTTAGTAGGCCACTAACAGCCAAAGGTTGGCTAATATTTCAATAGTAAAATATTAATCCTAGGTGGAAACACTTAGCCATGGCACTGGTTATAAGAGTAGAAAAGAATGCTCTAGTCCAGTATAAAAGACCTCAGCCTAATAAAAGGACGGGCAGCCTTTAGAAAAGAGAGTTTCGAAAGCAGACAGTCTCGGGAGGGGACACTCTCGGGAGAAGACATTTTCGAGAGAAGACAGTCTCGAGGGGAGACGCTTTCTGGAGAGGACAGTCTCGTAAAAAGACAGTCTAGGAAGATAGAGATTTACGGACGTTAGAGATCGAGTCTAGATAAAAGACCTTCCCTCAGATCCTGAATGAAATTCAGGGACTCAAGAATCCTGGACTTGAATGATACGGTGAATGCAAAAGAAATTTTTGTAAAGGAACCCCTGCTTTTCGAACCAATAGAGAGGAAGACCCAAGATGGGCAGCTAGGATTCCAAAGCCTCCGACAACAGAGTCAATGTGATAGACCACCAGGACGAGATCTTAGGCGTGCAGCACACACCTCATTTTATTGCCATAGTGATAGTGTTTTTCGCGTAAATGAACCTGGTGAAGACTTACAAGCGATCAGTGCAGCGGCGTCGGAACAATCGACATGCGTTGGAAAAGATCGTTTCCACCATTCCACATTCAACATAGGTCTATGACCTAAAAAACCGAACTAAAAAAGCCGGAGTCCCCTTAACCAACCATAAACAGTACAAAGCCAATATAAAGCTCAACTTAAATAATTATAGCCTAGGATAAAAAGTCTGTAGAAAGAGCAACAGAAAACAGTACATGGAAGCATTTTTAAATGCCAACCAAAATAAAGGCAAAACAATAGCACCCAAGTCAATGAGAACCTGCGAGAAAATAGCAACGGCTTCGAGCTTGTGAATGTTCGAAAAGCGCTAAGCAAGCAGCCGGGTATTGTCAGGTCGCCACTACTTAAAATAATCGGCCCAGCATCCCGCTGTTGCACCGGATGAGCAACGAAAACTTACGCTCCATCCAAAGTTTTAAGAAAGAGGTTGAATCCGCAGCCTCACATTGGTTCTGGTTCGCAGCTGGTGTCATCCTGAATGTTGCTCTCTCTCTTACTTTATCTGGCATTGAGAAGGGGACAAGCCTTCGAGGAAATACAGCGAACCATCGACAAGTTTAGCCTGACCGAGGTGGGGGTAGTTAACAACTAAGTAACTTTCTGTACCCTAGCAACTAAGTAGCTTCACACGAACAATGCTGACGCGCCCAAAATGAGTTCAGCGCTTCATGCAAAGAACGTCCGGCAGTGTAAATTGGACACTGCCTATACGGAGTGCCGCATTGCACTGCATGGGAATGCTGAGCCGGCTAGCCGACCTCGACTTTATGGCGTGATGCATTAGAGCTGGAGTAGACTTATGCTTTGATATATTTTTGTACTTTAGTTCGTTTTAAAGATCCGAAAAATAAAGAGCACAACCTCTGATCCAATTGTCCTTTATTATAAATTCACACCTTGACTGAGTCTCCGCCAGCAAGTTACGAAGGGCAGTCACCCTTCCAACGTACTCATCCTAATTCATCAACAGAAGACGACGGCCAGGTGGCCACCGTAATACCCCAACTCAGATCACCGACGCGCACAACCGGACGAAAGGAGTGAACTAGTGCGACGCGGGAAAAGGGCAGTGAGGTACGCCACCCTGCAGCTATAGTTAGTTAAACTTATAAACTCTTGTGCTTTAGATTTTGCTCAATCGAGCCAGTGAATTCTATTTTTAGATTTTTACTCTCTCGATCTTACGTAAGCGGAGAGAGATCAATTATTGTCTCCGCCAAAAAATTATTGTGCATAGTGCAAAACCAATGTATGGACGTTACGCATTCTGTTATTCTAATGTCTTTCGGAACTGATGCAGTCGACTGTCTCAGTCTGGAATGCAATATGTAATTCCAAAATGGTATATGTATTATTTGAATATGTTAAAGTGCGATTTTGTTTGGACAATGAGAACCAAATTCGATTTCTAGGATCTTTGGAGTTTGAAATAGGCGTATATGAATAATTCTGTATACATGTGGAGCCAGTTTCAGCATAGCGGGGCGCTGTGTGACACATATATATGTATCAATCTTGGGGTCAATAATTATTTTGCAGGCAGATCAAAATTATGGGGCGGACCGTTTTTAAATTGTAAAATTATCAGTTGTGCTGTTTTCAAGTTTTATTTCTCAGTAAATAAAAGTTATATTGCGGATTAACGCTTCATAGAAACCAGAGATGCAGCTGGTTAAGGAGCACCAGCATAAGGTGATGCCAAAATAGCGACGTAGTAGAATTGTTGTAAAAAAACCCTTGTTCGGAATGAAGACTGGTTAAACACAGAAGTCGTCCGTCCGACATTCTTTTAAATTCTTTTAAAACATGATATTACAGCTTGGTGTTTCTAGTATCTTAAAGCCTAATTTAATTTTTTATGTTTCTTAACTCGATCACAGACGTGGGCAGATCAATGCCCCTTCTAATTCTGATAAAGAATAAACGATTTAAAAAATTTGGAGAACCAATCGTTTTTCAGACACATCATTCAGCCAATGGAATAAACATTTAGTAGAAGCTGCCCATTTTTGAAATAACTTAAGGTCAAGCTAAGTGCCGGAAACAATGCAGTACTGCTGCACTTTTAATCAGGTATAAAATATCCTTTATTAAACTTACAAAATTTTTAAAGTTATTAGATCTTATGTTTAAATTCAATACACTTCCGTATACTCACCCCACGATGCAGTAAAATACAATAACCGAAAATTTTTTTGTTAAGCTTATTGTATTTCTCTTTATTAATAAAATTTGTTAAACTCTGTTTTGTTTTATATAGTAAATTTGTATATGTTTTACTTTATTGTCCTGTAATTTCTTTCTGAGTAATTAAATGTAATTTTTATAGATACAATATTATTAATATATTCATATATACATTTGGTCTCAATAATGATAATAAATAATTAAAAGGGTCTCTTTGCTCCTTTTTGCTCTTTATGTGATATAACAATACTTTTAAATATTATAACATTGCTTTAATTATAATTATTAAAGAATTAATATTACATTACTATTTTAAAACTTTTAATACATATAATTAAAAATAATTGATGGTTGTAATTTAAAAGTTTACTCCCTGATTAATGCAATTATAATAATGCATTAGTTCATAATATAAAATGTATTTGCTCAATTATTAATGTCGTTAATTCCATTACAGTGATGCGGAGAGTGACATTGCGCTAAAATATAAAAAAGGTTAATTAATGGAAACGTTACAAAATGTCAAATTCTAACTTTAATAAATGATGTGACCTATGAGATTTATTTAGAAAAGCTAACACTTGCAAATAAGTAATGTTAAATCAAAACATAAACAAATGCCGTGGCCCAGTATTTTTGAATCCTTTCACTCTGTTTACATTAATTTTCTTTCCAGGAAGGGTATCCGTTTATAATTAATAGTAACTTCAAGAAAGTTTATCTAGGAAAAGTGGAAGTAAATTAGCCATTTTTTGCTGAGATGTTTGACAGCGTAGACGATCGAGAATTTTTTACATACCATAACGAACAGTTGGGGAACGCCTGGGTGATGATTTACTTGGTGCTCATGCACAATCTACACACCTGGACGCCGCCTACCACAATTCGAAAAATAATAATTGTGGTGGGGCCCTTATCAATAAGTCAGACCAATCGAATCCAAAGTGTTCGTAAAACAGGTGTGATTGATTATTTTGTTTTCAATTTCCAAATTTAACACAATTGGTGCAAAGAGTACAAGATTTGCAATCAGGGCTAAGGGATAGTGTAATTTTGTTCATTAGTATGTCTTTCGTAGAATATAATTCCAAGAACCCTTACTGGAGTAGGCGTTACTTGAACCTGGATGCTTAATCTCTAGCTTTAAATTTCTAGCCTTAAATTTCCGAGATCTCGAAGTTCATACATATATAGCATTCATATATAGCAGTATACTTTGCAGGGTCGGCGCCTTCTGGTTGCTACAACATGCAGCATCCAGCTCGTCTCACTAAATTTATTGTTTATAGAATATACTCGGTATTTATTGGAGTTTTAAGACCCAATCAGACCCATACATAGACGATATCGCTAGCTGCCTCCTCGAATAACGGGGCTCGGGGAATCACACCCAGGGGCCCTTCTCTGAGTTCTCCCAAAGGTATCAAACTCCGCTCCTCGCACCCTCGTCTTTCAGCGCCTCTCCTCCGCCCGGCGTCTGCATCACGATCTGTTTCACGCGCAGTCGCGGTTCTTGCGTATTCTGAGGCAACGTTCTCCAACGGATGGCCCCTACTTTCCCTCAGACTCGGGAAGAGGATGTCTTCCGCCTCCATCGCCCCGGGCCACGTCCATGTTTCGATAGTCACCGCGGGCCTCCCAACACAACCGGCCGCGCTGCCCCGAGACTAGTCCGTGCACTACCCTGGTCATTAGCCTGTTGTTCGGTGATATCAAAATGTACTTTCAGCCTTCTAAACATCTCCTTCAGGTTCTGTATGTAATCTTGCAGTGTCAGTCCAATCACGAGAATGCCATCCATCCATTTGTCTGGCTTCATTTCGTGTCATATTACTTGTGCCAACGCCCGCTGATACGTCACCGACGCCGAGTGCAATCCAAACGGCAGCTCCGTTTTTTTTGTCACATTATCATCATTATCATGCAGCCGCCAAAACTGTGCAGTAGACTAATCTTATACTCTTAATATTGTAAGTAGTCAGTAGTAGCAGTTGCGATGCTCATAGTGCACACCGCTGTTCTCGCACGAATTTATCTGTACGGCGCTCATTCCTTCTTCTCTTTGTTATCTACCTACACTAAGCTTGGGCGCAGCATTCGGCTGTCTGTCCCGCCAATTGTCACTTCTTCGTTTTTCGGCAATGACTTAACTTGTGCATTCGATATAACTCTTGGTCGGCCCTAGCTGGCAGTATAATTAACCAAATAAACAGTATCGGAAAATAGACAAAACTTTCTTCGGCCATTTATTTTTCGCTATTATTCAATAGCTAAACAATCATCTCTGCGCACTCCATCCTCGCTCCATATTTTGGGTCAAAAGTTCCACCCCAGTACTAGGGCGTCAATGATGTTGGGTAACTGCTAGTCCTCAGTTGCATTCTCAGCGTCGTTTCTCTGGGTTCGACCTTCTCGCTAATATAGCTATCATTGGCTCTGGTGTCCTCCGTGTGTATAATTTCGTTTCAGTCTATGGGCTGTGCCTTCTCAGCTTCTCAGTGTTTTCCTGGCACCTCCTGCCTTCAGCGCCTTGTTCCCCTCTCAGGCACCTAATTGGTTTTTCCTATAGGTTTTCTCTTTCTCGAAACGTTTTCTATGTGTGTCCAACTCCTTAAAAACTCCATAAGGGAGTCCAGGTGTCGGAACTAGCAGCGTCTTCGTTTCCACGTCGTTTTTGGCAATCAGGTTTGATCGACTTCACTGAATGGTGCTGAGCTGCGCATGCATCGGTAGGTAGTTTCGATCCCATTATTTTCCTTTTTGCACACTGCTCCCTTGTGCGTCCTCTTTCTGGAAATCCAAAGCTTGCGCATTTAGCGTACGACATTTTCACCCGTGACTGTCGAAAGTCCAAGATTCAGCGCAATACCGATAATTAACGGTCTCTCCGCTTTGCTGGGGCCCAAGGTCTATTATTTCCCGATTAACCTAGCTGCCCTTGACTCCTTCCATTCTTCTTAATGTAGACTTGTTCGACTCCTTACACCTGAATAATTTCTTGCCGTACAAGCGCCGATATAATTGGAAACCTGATGTACAGACAATCATATATCGCTTTTTAAGAACTAATTTGAACTAATTTTGCTTTTTTTAATATTCGGTTTTTATTTTTATTGCTTGGTTGCTAGTATTCAGTTAAAGGTTGTTTGTAGGCGTTCATTAAAAGGCGTTCATTATAAGACGAACGTAGAGATGGCTTCAGTTAAAACTAAGAACGTTTTATCGTTGATTTGGAAGAAATTCCTGTTAAGATAGAATGTATTCCTTTTTCGAAAATGCGTTTGGCAATTTTTTTCAAGGTATGAGGGTGGGGGGTACTTTCGTTAGACAAACATCAAAACATGTTTAGCTATTTGTCCATTTATTTTCAAAATTTCTGCATCAAGAGTCAAAAGTTAGACCCAGGAGAGTCAGTTTGTTTTTTCCCTGTGTAATAATAATAATAATACTCGGTTACTCGTAAAGTAATAGGATATACTGGATTCGTTAAATATATATTCTTGATTAGGATCAATAGCCCAGTCGAGTTGGCCGTTACCGTCTGTCTGTCCGTATGAACGTCGAGATCTCAGGAACTATAAAAGCTAGAAAATTGAGATTCAGCTTGCAGACTCCAGGGACAGAGGCCCACCAACCGCCCAATAGTGCTACGCCCATACTTTTGAAAAATTTTCTATTTTATTCGTCATTTTTGTATTAGTCTTTTAAGTTTCTATCGATTTGCAGAAAAACTTTTTGCCACACCCATAAACCGCATAAAACTGCCACGCCCACACTTTTGAAAAATGTTTTGATATTCGTACAATAATAAGTTAATGAAACAGAACAGATTGTTTGTCACTGTTTGGCAAGAAAAAAAACACTAGCTTCGGCCACAGCTGGCACTAATAGTATATTTATACAGTAGTCTGATTTTGATTACATTAAAACCAAGGTATATATTGTCGAAATACTGTCAGCAAAGTAATAATTTTTTTTAACAACCAAGGAAGGCTTATATTCTTTATAGCAGTATATGCTTTATACCTTTTAACTGTCCTTTTTAAGGGTACAAGCTAAAAAGCTTATCAATAAAAGAATTGGGACCAAATTTTAGAAATGAAAAGGAATTAAAAAAATTTAAAAAAAGTACCTGGGTACTATCGGATAACGATTTAGAACCGGTTTGTTTGCGAATCAGCCTAGCCGGCTATGATCACTAAGCCCGGCGTCGTATCCAAATTTAGGGACATCTTATTAAGTTTTTTTAGGAGTCAGATTCCGGCTTTCGAACCTAGAAAGCTGAACCACATAGGCCTTCGGGAGCTCAGTGAATGCATGAATTCGCATCTGCGGGTAATTCGTATCCAGGCCACTGCGCAAAAAATTTTGGATGGGCTTCTGATTCACGTATTCGCCCAAAACTGGATCAGAGGACGCGGGAAAATGAATAAGCTGTCTACCTGGTATACTACGAAGTCGTTTTGGAGAAGAGGTGCACGATATTGGAAAACTTTGATCAAGCCATGGTAACTCAAACACCAGGCCAGCAGGTGGAAAATATAACCAATGTAACAACAATGTAACAGCAATGTAACAGCAATGGTCTCTCTCACTGCTTGGCTGGTCGATCTCTCGCACGGGCTCCTACATCCCTCCTTTGTTTACCAGCTTGATCTTCAACCCAGGTCCAGATGATGTGCCAATTTGTGGTGAGGTGTCAGCCATAAGGTGTTGAGGTGGAACCTCTACTTCCGTGCCTGTTGGTGGTAAGTCCAGAAGGTCGATACTTTTCCTGGCGTCTGGAATCTTTTTAAGATGGCTAGCATCTCTGATGATTGTCTTTCCCCCACCTGAAATCTTAACAATGTTACCCTTACGCTCTAAAACTTCATATGTGGTTGTGTCATAGTTTGGTGTTAACTTGTTTGGAAAAACAACAATCTTCATTAACACCTGATCGCCAACTTCAATATCTACCTCTTTCACCCCTCTTCTTTTTTCTGCATCTACTTTTCCCTTATGTTTTTGCATACAATCATTATCTTTTTCTCTTGAATCGTGGACTTCGCCCAAGATGTCTTGGATGTTACGATTGAACATAAGTTCTGAAGGAGAGGTCCCTGTTGTGCTATGTGGGGTGACATTATGCATTAGCATGAAATCCTGAATCTTTTGTTGAAAATTTTCCTTATTCAGATGTGCAATTTTTAGTCTCTTTACTAATGATCGATTCATATTCTCGACCTCGCCGTTCGCTTGAGGTCAATATGGAGGGGTCCTTATAAGTGTAATGCCATTCGTGTTGCAGTACTGTTCGAAAACCGAACTAATATATTGTCTTCCGTTATCAGTCCTTAGATACTTTGGGAAACCCAGTCGGAAAAATATTTCTTTCATGGCCCCGATAAGTGACTCAGACGATATGGACTGTAGGAATTTTAGTTCCATGTACCTGGAAAAATAGTCGATAAACACGAGAACGTATTTTCCGTTGGGAAGTGAACCTAGTAGATCACTAGCTATGGAACTCCATGGGCTCGTCGGAAAAGCTGTTCTTTGCATCGGAGCTGGACGTGGTGGTTGAGAAACAAGCATGCAATCTTTGCATGTTTTTACAAAGTTTTCAGCATCTCGATCGAAATGCGGCCACCACACGTTAACTCTCAGTCGTCGCTTCATGGCCGACTCGCCAGGGTGTCCTTCATGAGCCAATTCTAGAGATTTTTTTTTCGTATTCCTTTCGGAACAATTAACCGTATGCCTCTCAACAAAATTTTACCGAGCATTGAAAGCTCAAAATGAAATGGTAGAAACTGTTTGATGTACCAGTATCCCACACGTTAGAATCCAAACAAGTCATCGCGTCCACGATTTCCTCATCGGCTGCGCTCTCTTGTGCGATTTCCGAAATAGTTAATGTTGTTGGGACTGTGTATTCGACAACCCGAAATAGGTTAAATTCGGTTTGGCGCCAGCTAGAATTTATTGATGGAAAATCGCATAGTCGGGACAGGGCATCTGAAATATTTTCCTTACCCGCTCTATAGATGACTTTGAATTTAAAGGCTTGTAAGCGTAAAAGCCATCGCTCAATTCGAGCCGAAAGTTTAGAAGTTGGCTTGAAGATGGTCTCTAACGGCTTGTGATCAGTGACCAATTCGAATTCCAGTCCAGCTAAATAAAAATATAACTTTTCGACTGCCCACACAAGTGCTAAGCTTTCTTTTTCGGTCTGCGAGTACCGTTTTTCTACATCCGATAGGCTGCGACTTGCAAACGAAATGATCTTTGGTTCACCGGCTGTGTCGAATTGCAATAGTACTGCTCCTAGAGCAACTGGACTTGCATCTGGCCAAATCGGGAATAAATTTCCCAACATAAGTTGGGAAGCTGCGTGTTTCCTCTTTGGTTTTGGGATGTCTGAATGAGAGGATCGTTGTCACCTTCTCCGGGTCTACTTTGATGCCATTTTCCGATAGTATGTGTCCCAGAAATTTAACTTGTTGTGTTTTCCAAATACATTTTTCCTCATTCAAAAATACGTTTTTTACTTTTAGAATATCTCTGATCTTATGAAATAAAATAATGATGTCGTCAATATAATTCATAACGTTTTTGCATGGTGCTAACAGCTCCTCCAGTCTTCATTGAAAAATTTCAGGGGCAGAATGGTTACGTATCGGCTGAATTCGTCAAGCGCCAATTGATGATTTGCGCTTTTTAGGTCTAAGCGGGTGAAGTATTGTGCGCCCCTTAGTTTCGTCATAAACGATTCAAATAAATGCAGCGGATAATTTTCCCTTAAGATTGCCTTATTGGCAAGCCTCATGTCTATGCATATCCTTAAGTCGCCATTTTCTTTAAACGCTATGACCATGGGTGATATCCAGGGAGAATGCCCTATTACTGGTTCGATTATATCAAGAACAACAGCCTCTTCCAGTTTAGCAATTACTTTATCCTCAAGTGCAATTGGTATCCTTCTAATTGGTTGCTGAATCGGTTTGATATTTGTATCAATTGATATTTTTACCGGCGGCCCCTTCCATTTTGGAAACGGAGTTACTGAATCGATTTTCCTAACTTCCAGTCCGAGGCGTAAAACATTAAGTTCCAGTGCCGTGTCTTTCCCCAGCAGTGATTGTGTTCCGTTTTTTATTACAAAAAACGAAGCCATCACCTCAGGGTTCAAGCCAATTGATATAGGGGCTTCAAACACACAAATTACATGAAGCAATTCGTGTGAAGCATATCCTCTAAATTTATTATTTGAATTTGGTGGAACGTTGAATAAAACTGCCTTTCCTGTCTGGAGATATGACCAGTCTTTTGGGCTTATCAGATTGAATTTGGAGCCCGAGTCAATTACTAGGGAAACTTCGCGCCCACCAACTCGACATTTAATAAATTCATCCTCCTCATCACTCTGAATTTTAAAACAACTTTCTCCAGATTTCAAATCGCGTTCTCCCTCTACCCGACGTACCTTGGTGCGTTGACGTTTAAAGATTTCATTATGCCCTTGAGGTCTCTCGCGTTTTAAGTTTGTTCTGCATTTAATGGCGAAATGACCAATTCGTGTGCACTTGTTGCACTTTTGATTTTTGGCTGGGCACAAAGAACTGTAACTGTCGTTACGGCCACATCTACTGCATTCGATGGATTTATTAATGTTCATGATCCCTGTTGAGATTTTTCTTATACTCTCGGCTTCTAGGTTTTTACTTGTCCCCAATTCTGGGTTTGATCGCATCATTTCCGATTGTTTATTAATTCCTCATCGACTTGACAGGCATCTATCATTTGAGACAAATTGTATTCTTTTCCCAACAATTTCTTTTTAAGATCAACTCCGGCCCAGCTGTCAATTATTTTGACCTTTAGACAAATCTCCTCGACTTCTGCTTTAGTAGCCCCAAAATTACACTTCTGAATTTGGTGGCGTAGCCTTAATACAAATTTAGCAAAAGTCTCTCCTTCTGATGGACAGAGATTTCTAAACAGATGCCTTTCAAAACTGGAGTTCTGCTTTGCCGAGAAGTATTCATTTAATTTTTTAACAAGGACCTTGTATATATCTATATTATTATCTGTAGGTGTGTCAATTTCTTCAGCTATGAGATAAATTTCGAAGGCTCTTAGCCACTTCTTCCACTCGATACGTTAAAGAGACTTGTCAATAGTCTCGCAGAGAAATGGCTTGATTACATTTTCAGCCATTGTTATATGTACTGATTAATCATTGTTTTTCACTGCTCTGACTTAGTCAGATCGTGTTTTAGATTCAGTCATAAATGCATTCAGCCATTGTTATCAGTGTAGCTGAAATTAAATGCAATATCGTTATTACTGGCAAACTGCCTCTGACTTAGTCAGATCGTGATTTTAGATTCAGTCATAAATATTTGTATATGTTATACATATTATATATATATATATATATACATTCGCCACATAGTCATGGTACTGGCCCTGACTTACAGTCAGATTTTTTTCCAATCGCCATATACTAGTAGTACTGGCCCTGACTTTGTAGTCAGCTTTATTTTATTCTTTTTTTTTCCAAATCACCACATACTCTCAGTATAGGCCCCGACTCGATGTCAGCTTGATTTTTCTCTTTCTCTCTTTTTTTTTTAGCTGTGTTTGCGTGTGTGCGTTGAATATCTTCTTATGCCTCTTACGCTCTTTCACGCACATTATTTGTGCCAACACATGTACCTTTCACGTGTGTTCTTTTTACACTCTCTGTTATTTTCTCTTTCCTTTTTAAACATTTCACTCATTCGACGCTCTCACGAGCTCGCTCATTGGTGCCACTGTTGCTCTCCTTTTTCATAGTCAAAAAAAAAAACAATAACGGCACCAGTGAACGTGAAGGAAGAATGAGGGTGGAAAGACGGATAACATGTAAATAACGGCACACAACGAAATTTCTTCTTGAGGTATGTAAG